>NC_064922.1:901051865-901366130 GCF_023897955.1 Schistocerca gregaria
GGTCCAAAGAAGAGTGGCAAGATTTGTGACCGGTACATTTAGCCATCGCCAGAGCGTCACAAATCTCATAGAAAGTTTTATGTGGGACACACTTGCAGATAGACGGCGCGCTAAATGGGAGGGGCTGCTCACTGAATTCCGAAATCCAATCTTCACCGAGGATGTAGAGCATATTTTATTACCACCAACTTTCAAATCGCCCAATGATCACCATTCAAAGAAAAGGGAAATTAGAGCTCGCAGTGAGGCGTTCAGACAGTCGTTTTTCCCTCGCACGATCAGCGAATGGAACAGAGGGAGTTAAATATGACTGTGGCGCGAATTGCTAGCTGAGTATATACGTAGGTGTAGATACTCTAACGTAGGCTCATACGATGTCCTATGAACAAGGGATGGGATATTTTTCAAGATATTTGGAAGGAGTTCGGCATCTTTCCACACTAAGACAGTTACCAAAGGTCTGAACATACGAACTGGTTGGTTCAAATGGCTTTGAGCACTATGGGACCTAACTTCTGAGGTCATCAGTGCCCTAGAACTTGGAGCTACTGAAACCTAACTAACCTAAGGACATCACACACATCTATGCCCGAGGCAGGATTCGAACCTGCGACCGTAGCGGTCGCACGGTTCCAGACTGTAGCGCCTAGAACCGCTCTGCCACCCCGGCCGGCTCATACGAATTGGGTTCTTAATTATGTGACTCAGATGAAGAGAACCGAGCAGCATGAGTATCCATAAGAGGTGAAGACAACGGCTGGAATGCTCCGACCAAGTGTTATAAGACGGCTCCTGTTCTCCAATTACATGAAACATGTGTTGGATAATGGGCAACGAGGTGAGAATACTGATGCTGTTGTGTACGAGAAAGTGTCCTCGTCAAGTGTCTCCACAAGGATTCAGTGTGACGTCAAGTTGCGTTTGATGTGGAAGATATTGATAAAGTCAATGCGGATGTGTAGGTGAAACATTTCTATAATGTTAGCATATAGTCCTCTAGTAATGGCGGTATGTTGCTTCACTCACATAGGCGTAATGTTTAGAACAGCCGGGAACAGTGTCTGCGAATGGATTTAAAAATTCCGAAATGGTCGCACAAGTGTTACGGACGATGAAGGAGCCGGACTGCCGTTTATCGCCACAAATGAAGAAACTATTAAGCGTTCAAGCCAAATGATTCTCTTAGACAGATTATTAACTATTGACAATGTGGCACAACGTCTGCAAAATAGTCACCGTTCTGTGTACGAAATTATGCATAACAGACCTGGGTTTCATAAAGTTTGTGCAAGATGGGTCCCAAAGCAGCTGACACAGCTGCATAAGAAAACACGCTTCGACATCTGCAAAAAAACATTTGGATCGCTATGCTAACGAAGGGGACAACTTCTTAGACAGGATCATTAATTGTGATGAAACACGGATCCATCATTACGAGCCGGAGAGTAAACGCAGAGTATGGAACGGAAACATCCAAATTCGCCGTAGAAGATTTCAAGACCCCACCGTCCGCAGGAAAAGTGATGCTTACGGTTTTTTGGGACGCACAATTGTCCTGTACTGCAACAGTGTACGTTACAGTGAGGTGCCTACTGCCAGGCTAAAGCCTGCAATTCGAAGCAAACGCCGAGGATTGGTGTCGAAAGGTTTTGTGTTGTTGCACGACAACGCCCGTCAGCATACTGCTTCCCACACTGCTGGAACTCTCCAGAAGCTCAAATTTGAAGTACTGCATCATCCTCCATATAGGCCCGATCTTGGCCCTTATATCACTTGTTTGGTCCTTTCAAACAGGCACAAAGGGGCCGTCGATATCACTCGGACGAAGCAGTGAAAGAAGCGGTGCATTCCTGGCTCGCAGCTCAACCGAGAACCTTCTTTTATGAAACCATCAGGAAGCTTGTACAACAATGGACCAAGTGCGTTGAAACGCAAGGAGGCTGTATCGAAAAATGATGTTCTTGTAAGATTCGAATTTGATTACAGTAAAACTGTATAGCTACTTTGCGGAAAATAACTGACTCACCCTCGTAGAAAGATGTCGATAGATCGGCAGAAGAAGCATCAGCAAAGAGCCCCGAGAGAGAGCAAGAAGTTGGTTGTCGTGCCCCGTCTTAGTGCCTGTACTTTTTCCGTGTCCGATGGAAATATAAATATATATATATATATATATATATATATATATATATATATATTTGATTAGTGATAAATTTTGTGATTTTGGATATGTACCCCGGATAGAGAATTAATTATATGTCACGTTGTTTACTAGTCGGCACTGCTGTTGGACACATTAAATTTTTTAAAACTGTGGTATTCAGAACTTAAGCTTCGTGAACGCTATAAGTGTACTATTTTAAATCTAAACAGTTCGTACTATTTAGGGCATACTGTTAACTGTATAAGTAAGCAGAAACATTGTAACGCATTTCCTTGCTGTGAAGTGATATCAATAATTTTAATCTTGAATGTACGGTGTGGTTTCTTGATAAGAACGGTACAACTGTGAAACGCGTAGAGCCGAGGTGGAACGGGAAATGGTAAATTTGAAACGGTGACTAATGACACCTGACAAATATATGACGTTGGGATATGTCACTCATTAAATGAGAGAATTGTGTATTCCTTTCGCAATTGCATGTGGATGCGCTAATAATGATAATCTAAAAATTTATTAATTTTAATAAATTTTAATCCTGCAACTGTTTTGGCTCTCATACTTTATGGTGAAGAATTTCAACACTTCCTGTTGCATCCATGTTGAAAATCTTGAGATAATCTAAAAACATCGCTCGTTCCTGCAACATTCACAACGGGTGGCGATAATCAAGAGAATCAGTAAGACGCCAATAATTACTGGATTACATGCTGAATTGTTATAGCCCAACAACGCGGACATCGACGACTCGCTGGCAGAATCAGTGAAGTGAAAATTGACTTTATATCTACTTTTTAAAGCAACGTTCTATTCTCTTTATTAATTATCGTATGTTAAGACTTAGACTTAGACTTAGAGAAAGCTTTTGACAATGTTGACTGAAATTCCCTCTTTCAAATTCTGAAGGTGGCAGGGGTAAAATACAGGGAGCGAAAGGCTACTTACAATTTGTACAGAAACCAGACGGCAGTTATAAGAGTCGAGGGACATGAAAGGGAAGCAGTGGTTGGGAACGGAATGAGACAGGGTTGTAGTCTCTCCCCGATGTTATTCAATCTGTATATTGAGCAAGCAGTGAAGGAAACAAAAGAAAAGTTCGGAGTAGGTATTAAAATCCATGGAGAAGGAATAAAAACTTCGAGGTTCGCCGATGACATTGTAATTCTGTCAGAGACAGCAAAGGACTTGGAGGAGCAGTTGAACGGAATGGACAGTGTCTTGAAAGGAGGATATAAGATGAACATCAACAAAAGCAAAACGTGGATAATGGAATGTAGTCGAATTAAGTCGAGTGATGTTGAGGGTATTAGATTAGGAAATAGGACACTTAAAGTAGTAAAGGAGTTTGACTATTTGGGGAGCAAAATAACTGACGATGGTGGAAGTAGACAGGATATAAAATGTAGACTGGCAATGGCAAGGAAAACGTTTCTGAAGAAGAGAAATTTGTTAAATTTGTCAGGAAGTCATTTCTGAAAGTATTTGTATGGAATGTAGCCATGTATGGAAGTGAAACGTTGACGATAAATAGTTTAGACAAGAAGAGAATAGAAGCTTTCAAAATGTGGTGCTACAGAAGAATGCTGAAGATTAGATGGGTAGATCACATAACTAATGAGGAAGTGTTGAATAGGATTGGGGAGAAGACGAGTTTGTGGCACAACTTGACTAGAAGAAGGGATCGGTTGGTAGGACATGTCCTGAGCCATCAAGGGATCACCAATTTGGTATTGGAGGGCAGCGTGGAGGGTAAAAATCGTAGGTGGAGACCAAGAGATGAAGACACTAAGCAGATTCAGAAGGATGTAGGTTGCAGTAGGTACTGGGAGATGAAGAAGCTTGCACAGGATAGAGTAGCATGGAGAGCTGCATCAAACCAGTCTCAGGACTGAAGACCACAACAACAACAACAAGGTTATGTTAATATTTTGGTCACTGTCTTTCAAATAATTGAAAATTTATCTTAATGTTTAACAGCATTTTTTCAGAAATTCTCAAAAATAAAGATCACTTTTGTCTAGTAAATCGATTGGTTCTACAGATATTTCTTTGCAAGCACAGCTTCCTTATCCTCTGACACAGTCTTCATTATTTCAAATAAGTGCTGTTATAATCAGAGAGACTAAACTTATTCAGTCTCAAGTTTTCATTCACTTCTTAACTGCTTAACTAATTTATTTGTGTTGTTTTACAGTGTTAGTTTTTTATTTGCGTGTTCTTTTGTCGTTTGCACCAATTCTGTTGCGGAATATCGTGTATGGAGGTGTTGTGCATTGTAAGGCATTACATTAGCAAAGAGTAGCTCACCACGACTTTTCCAAAGTGTTTAGTGAAGAAACATGTGAAGGGGAAAAATTTTGATTTTGGTATATGTGTGAATACTCATCATGTTATAGTTTTTGGGAAGTTACTCACTTGCCTCCGTTTAATGTTTAGCTAAACTGGGGAAAAGATGAGTATATCTGGTATCAGTTACCTTAAAACTTCTGTGCGTCAGAAATTATAGAGCCAGATCAGGTTTTCGTTAGCCTTCGTAGATGAACTCGGTTGTTTCAAGCTCGAACAGTACTCTAAGGAGCTACTGTTTCGGAAGATGAAGATAAATTTTGTGGCACCGCTGACCCGATATCTTCGTACGAAGACAGACTTCTTTGAGCTCACCCAGGGGTAGCCTCTTGATACGGCAACCAATGAGTTCTTCCTCTCCTCCATTGCGTGGCAGGCATATCCAGAAAGGTGTCGCGATGATTTTCGAAGCAAAACGTTTCATGAGCAACCATGACCCTGACTAATAAAACAATAGTTCTCCAAATCATGTGTCATTGGTAAAAATATGCCCATTGGCGGTTGAATATATAGAGAAGAAAAAACATCATCAGCAAGTTTCACTGCCTCAGCCTGATTTCTGCAAACTGACAATCAAGATTTTACAATTAACTCCCTTCAACTGCATGTAGATTCAAGGGGTGACTTGTACACATTTGGGGTAAAGTTTAAATACAAGGTTGTTTCGAAAGTCTTCGATGAATTTAGGCCCCTGATACCCCTCCGATCACAAAAAACGAATCACTGAATGTTGCTCTTCTTTGGTGCAAATAGACAGCGGAGCAGCCATGACTAACAGCATGGCAGCGATAACGAAACTATCCTATCAGCTTGAAAATTGCAAAGATATGACAAGAAATAAAGGAAGCATGCGTCATCAACGCAAAACAACATTACTACCAAAATAAACAAAAATTAACTAGATAGCGGATAATAGTGGACTTACCCTCGTACAGCGCGCAAATACCCACCTCGCTTTTCATTACACCTTAAAAATGGTTCAAAAATGGCTGTGAGCACTATGGGACTAAACTGCTGTGGTCATCAGTCCCCTAGAACTTAGAACTACTTAAACCTAACTAACGTAAGGACATCACACACATCCATGCCCGAGGCAGGATTCGAACCTGCGACCGTAGCAATCTCACGGTTCCGGACTGCGCGCCTAGAACCGCGAGACCACCGCGGCGGGCTACACCTAAAAAAATTCCACGTACTTTGATATACAGTTTCATACTTGATGTTATTTTATTCATGACAAAGGAATTTAAACAACAGAAATTAACAAAGCTTATTCAGAAAAAAAAACATTTTCATGTATCACGAAAGTAATGTACAAAATAAGTAAAAGAAAGTGTAGGGAAAATATGTATATCGTGTTGTAGTGTTATCTTCACACTTGGCATGATGACCTGGAGTGTAGTCGTGGAACAAAACCACACATTAGGATAGCTTCCAAGCTCGCTTCGTTTTGACACCCTTTCGTAACCTCGTCAGAAGAATTTTGCAGTATGCTCACGAGAACAGCCTATCAGCACCATTCCACAAGAGACGGTGTTTGGCGAATGGACTGGCCTGCCCATTCCCCCAGCTTAAACCCCCTCAGGCGGTGTTGGATGCATTGGGGAGACGTTCTGCAGCAAGCCCACGTGTACCAACGACCAGCAGTTGTGAGTCGTGGTTTTAAGCACTCCGTCTTCAGGCCACAAGTGGCCCATCGGGACCATCCGACCGCCGTGTCATCCTAAGCTAAGAATGCGGATAGGAGGGGTGTGTGGTCAGCATACCGCTCTCCCGGTCGTTATGATGGTTTTCTTTGACCGGAGCCGCTACTATTTGGTCGAGTAGCTCCTCAATTGGGATCACGAGGCTGAGTGCACCCCGAAAAATGGCAACAGCGCATGGCGGCCCGGATCGTTGCCGACCGTGGTTATGGGAGAACGGAACGCCCTGTCACAATAACTGCTGACCAACCTTGTGGCCTGCCTGGGAAAAGGTTGCAAAGCATGCATTGCTGTCCTTGATGATCAGTTGATCACACACATTATTAATAATCATATCCCGCCTTTGTAATGTCCAAGGGACCATCGCGAATAGCTGTGATTTCATTGCAGTTATTATCTTTGAACAAAAGTATCATTTCTATTCGTCTATGTATTTCTTTAAGTTACTTCATGCACTACACTGCAGCAGTTCCTTCTGTGTGGGGTCCACGTTTCATCGAGCTACGTATGTCACTTGGTAGTAACACGTCATGCATAAGTTAGTGTCGTTCTTAGGTTTTGCACAGCAGTGTAGGTCAGAAGACCAATATTAATAAAGGTAAAAAAGTGCAACGGAATGTAGTCGAATTAAGTACTTTGAGGTAATGGAAAATGAAATTAGGAAATGAGATGCAGGTGTTTTCGTTATTTTTACAGCAAAATAACTGACAACGAAGAAAGTAAAGAGGATGCAAAACAAAGACTGGCAATAACAACAAACGCTTACCCGAAAAAGGGATATTTATTTCAATTAACAACAAATTTAAATATAGTGAAGTCCTTTCTGGAAGTGCTTATGGGTGTAACTTTTTGTAGGAGGGAAATGTGGAATATAAGCAGTACAGGTACAAGGAAAATAGCGTCCTCTGAAACGTGGTGGAACAGAAATATACTGAATATTAGATGGTATGTAGAGTGGTTAGGGAAGAGGTAGTAAATCGAAATGGTAGAAAAAACATTATGGCACTAGTTGACTAAAAAAGCTGATGGGTTGTAGGAAACTTCCTCAGGTAACAAGTAATAGTTAAAGTTGGTAGTGGAGAGAAGGGGTGCGGGGAAAAAGTTGTAGAGAGGGAGAGACGGAGGCATGACTACAGTAAGGTGGTAAATGTATATATATTTCCGTTGTTATACAAATGTGAACATATTTGCAAGGGATAGAGTAGTGTGGATAGCTACTAAAAAACTAGTACTCGAGCAAGACTGCCACAACAGTAAGGCGTTTAAGCATTGTTGTAGCAATGTAAACACTGCAAGTATCTTGAATTATAAACCTGTCTGACATGTTCGAAGCGCTGATTTGCATTAAAAGCTACGAAAATATTTAGTTTCTAGTCTAACGCTGAGGTGTCACAAGAATGCTCACTGGCCGAAAGATAAGCAGTCACGCCTGAAATTAGCTTACTCGCTGCTGAGGTCCCGTTACAAAAAAACAAAAATGGTTCAAATCGGTGTAAGCACTATCGGACATAACGTCTGACGTCATCAGTCCCCTAGACTTAGAACTACTTGAACCTAACTAACCTAAAGACATCACACGCATCCATGCCCGAGGTAGGATTCGAACCTGCGACCGTAGCAGCAGCGCGGTTCCGAGCTGGAGCGCCTAGAACCACTCGGCCACAATTACCGGTGATCCCGTTACTTTTGGCGCAGAAGGAAAGGCGTGAGAATTCATTCCAGTGACCAGCCGCTACACGGCGCTGACGTCGCCCATCTGACAGACGCAGGCACCTCCGTACAGACGGCTAGGCTCTAGGGAAATCACACCGGGCTCTCCTCACACCGCCGCCAAAAGCTTCAGCACTCTCTCCAACCGCGACACTCCAACATTTCTCGTTTCGTGTAATCCAGAGTTACGACGTCAAAGTGTTCCTCTGAACCATTCGAGCCGGCCGCTCCCACAGCACTTGAAGGAAATGTTTCTTGGATGCAGGATAAACACTTTCACATACAACACGGCTCATGGGACTTGGTTCCGTCGCGCATGGACAGTAGCAGGCAGCCGTCTGTTGCTGTTGTACGCTTCGACGCTTAGAGACTGAGCATTCCGCGCGTCACCTTTCCTGACGCGTATATTTGTGTGGAACCTTGCTAGAAGTGTACGGCTTTGCCGTCCAACGTGCATAGCAGACAACTAAGCTTCGTAGTAGGATGTAACATGTGACAATGACACGCGGTCAGTTTCCATTGCTTATTACTAACAGTGATTTGTAAGCAGCCGCATTTTACTGGGTGACAGGCAGTTCGGAGCAGCTGTCTAGGAAGTACTTGTGCGTTAACTCGGCCGAGTGGCAAGCGAAAGAAGGGAAATCAATGGTAACCATATATATTGCTGTTTTAAGATTACCACTTAGATTACGTGATGAACTTTGACTTAATGGGATGCATTTGTGTCACAACTTGCTGGTTATATACCGATGAGCCACAACCTTATGATCACCAAATGATGGCGTTGCGGGCACGTAACAGAGTTAGATAAGAGTGGTAGCGTAACAGAGACGAGTGAAAAACCATTCTAGCAACGATACGGAACGCAAATGGAAATCCACTGACATTTACAACTTTGTAGGGAGCACATTGTGCTCATGTGGGAGCGATCTAGATGGTTGTTAAACAATAAACTGGTAGCCAAGATCGCAGGAATTCTTTTTATTCCATGATTACCGGTTTCGGTGAAACTAAAGCCGCCATGATCGGATCTAGGGAGGACAGAAAATACTATAAAAGTGGGCTTGCGTTCCACTTATATAACATGTATACATATAAGTTTAGGTACATACCTTAGGACACATACAAGTTGCAACATCAAGGGAGACAATGGTGATATTAGTAGTTGCCTATAAGACGCAGGCCTTACAAAATTGTCATACGTAGCACATAGGCGTCCAAGAGAGATGATATTATAAATGTTAGGTGTCTCCATCACACACAAGCGCAAGCTAGGTACTACGGCCAACTCCGGGTCTGTTCTTACACTACAGGCGATAGGCACGGCACCTATCTGCGCTAACGCCTCTATCTGCCGCAGATCTGAAGAAACAGTGCGGTACAGGTGCAGACATATGTATTTAGGAGCACACTTTTCAGCACGCTTTGTTCAACATAACACTCCGCAACAGATGACCTCTAAGTATTCCCGGGTTGACTCGTTGACATCGCCAAAGTGATTGCAGTACGTGTGAGAAAACGAAAAAGTGGAAACATGACGCCCGGTCGGTGGGTCACATTCCTTGCTACACAATTTCGATCGTCTTGTCCGGCACGCCATCATTCACGCACACACCGTACAGTCCTGACCAATTCCCAAACGTATTTCATCTCTTTGGTCAGATGAAGGAGCATACGCGGAAAAATCCACGTTTTTCTCAAATGGCGAGGTTCTGGAGGCGGTGCAAAAGTAAATTTGGGTAATGCCATATCTTTTCCCAGGATGAGATTAGGAAGATTGTCAAAAGATGGACCACATGCGTATAGATTGAAATACAATATGTAAAGAAATGATCCTATTCGCAGCCTCTTTTTCTCAATGAAAAGTTGTTTGAAAAAACTGCATTTCCTTTCTCTCGTGATTGTGTACAACTCTTATTTTGCCATTAACTTCCCGTATTCGTTTAAGTATAAGGACGTGTGCCCATAACTGTAGTCTGGAGTCGAGATGGAATACTAACCGCAGTAGCAATAAGAGTACTAACAGGTACAAGGTGTGTAAATGTACTGTATAACTGCCATCGTTTTGAGAGTTTTGTTATTCTGTTCATCAACACATGTTGTGAAAAATGATGATTAAATACGAAGTTAAATGTTCTTTCAGCAGCGCAAATATTTGCACCGACTTTCATTCTCACGTATTACTAGGTACTGTCTTCAATGTACAGAAAGCGTTGTGAAGTTCAGGGTGCTGTTTTTCTACGAACTATTTTAATAAAGACGAAAGTTGTGAATAGAGGCAAGTCACTTTATATACTGTAATAATTTTCGTTCGAAACATTATTAAACCTTTTTCCGACAGAGCAGAAGTAATATGAGACTTTACAGCAGTTTGATTTATCAATATAGCTTCCAGTTTGTAATGCCTAAGATCTACATCTACATCTACAGCCATACCCCGCAAGCCACCTGCTGTGTGTGGCTGAGGGTACATTGAGTACCTCCATCGGTTCTCCCTTCTGATTTTATCCTCATGGTCTCTTGGCGAGATATACGTAGGAGGGAGTAATATACTGCTTGACTCCTCGGTGAAGGTATGTTCTCGAAACTTCAACAAAAGCCCGTACCGAGCTACTGAGCGTCTCTCCTGCAGAGTCTTCCACTGGAGTTTATCTATCATCTCTGTAACGTTTTCGCTAGTACGAAATGCTCCTGTAACGAAGCGCGTTGCTCTCCGCTGGATCTTCTCTATCTCTCCTATCAATCCTATCTGGTACGGATTCCACACTAGTGAGCAATATTGAAGCAGTGGGCGAACAAATGTACTGTAACCTACTTCCTTTGTTTTCGGATTGCATTTCCTTAGGATTCTTCCATAGAATCTGTCAGACACCTGCTTTACCGACGATCAACTTTATACGATCATTCTATTTTAAATCACTCCTAATGCCTACTCCCAGATAATTTATGGAATGAACTGCTTCCAGTTACTGACCTGCTATATTGTAGCTAAATGATGAAGGATCTTTCATTCTATGTATTCCCAGCACATTACACTTGCCTACACTGAGATTCAGTTGCCATTCCCTGCACCATGTGTCAATTCGTTGCAGATCCTCCTGCATTCCAGTACAATTTTCCATTGTTACAACCTCTCGATATACTACAGCAACATCCGCAAAAAGCCTCAGTGAACTTCCTATGTTATCCACAAGGTCATTTATGTATTTTGCGAATAGCAACGGACTACGACACTCCCCTGCGGCACACCTGAAATCACTCTTACTTCGGAAAACGTCTCTACATTGGGAATGACATGCTGCGTTCTGTTATCTAGAAACTCTTCACTTCAATCACACAATTCGTCTGATAGTCCATATGCTCTTACTTTGTTCATTAAACGACTGTGGGGAACCATCGAACGCCTTGTGGAAGTCAAGAAACAAGGCATCTACCTGGGAACCCGTGTCTATGGCCCTCTGAGACGAATAGCGTGAGATGGGTTTCACACGATCGTCTTTTTCGAAACCCATGCTGATTCCTACAGACAAGATTTCCAGTCCACAGAAAAGTCATTATACTCGAACATAATACGTGTTCCAAAATTCTACAACTGATCGACGTTAGACATATAGGGTTATAGTTCGGCACATCTGTTCGACGTCACTTATTGAAAACGGGAATGAACTGTGTCCCTTTTTCCAATCCTTTGGATCGCTACGCTCTTCCAGAGAAAGCTACGGTACACCGCTGCAAGAAGGGGGGCAAATTCCTTCGTGTACTCTGTGTAAAATCGAACCGGTATCCCATAGGTCCAGCGGCCTTTCCTCTTTTGGACGACTTTAATTGTTTTTCTATCTCTCTGTCAACTATTTCGATATCTACCATTTTGTCATCTGTGCAACAATCTAGAGAAGGAACTACAGTGCTGTATTCCTCTGTGAAACAGCTTTGGAAAAAGACATTTAGTATTTCGGCCTTTAGTCTGTGATTCTCCGTTTCAGTAGCATTTTGTTCACAGAGTGTCTGGACATTTTGTTTTACTCCACCTACCGCTTTGAAATAAGACCAAAATTTCTTTGGATTTTGTGCCAAGTCAGTACATAGAACTTTACTTTCGAATTCATTGAACGCGTCTCGCATAGCCCTTCTCTCATTACATTTCGCTTCGTGTAATTTTTGTTTGTCTGCAAGGCTTTGGCTATGTTTATGTTTGCTGTGACGTTCCCTTTGCCTCCGCAGCAGTTTTTTAACTCGGTTGTTGTATCACGGTGGCTCTCTACCATCTCTTACGATATTGCTTGGCACAAACTCATCTAATGCGTTTTGGTAGATAGAGCTGAAAGTCAATAGCAAAAGTTTTAAGACGTCTTTTTCATAGTACTGTGAGCGTTATTTGCACCTTGATTATATATCAAATTTTACCACAGTGACACAACTATTTCACAAGAACAGACATCACAAATTTTGAATTCCGCTCAGTGTTACGGACTAGCAAGATGTGGCAGAAAACACACATTTTCCTTGCCATCATTTGTTGACAATATTCCTTTCAAATACATTGAAATTATTTCTGTTAATAAAGATGAAATTACGGCATAAAAACGACTTACAGCCTACAAAAGGCTGAACAACCAGGTAGACTGTTTGCAGTCCTATGTAACAGGGTGCTGAACCGGGCAGGTTAATTTTTTACTACACCAGTGAAGCGTTCTGACTCACGTGCACGCAAAATAACCTCCATTTGCTTCAAATCTGCATTTATCTCGAAGACCCATAGGAGTAAATAAAAAAAGAAAAGTGAGATAAGCGACTGTACCACATAAATCTCACTACATGGAACTATTTACTCCTACTCTGAAGGTGTAATTTTTATACTCTGTTCTAGTGGTTCCACTTCGCATACATATCCAGACTGTGACTCCAGATTATCAGTCTGTCTCAAGAGTCACGTACAGATGATATGTGACGAAAAATCGCTTTTTCCTGCTATGCTTCAACGCAACAAATTCGTGGTCCCTCCCTACATTTTCATCAGTACGGGACAAATGACATAGTGGCGCTCCTTATCTAAGGGGAGTGATAACATTTACATCTACGTGTGCGGTATGCTGCAGAAGCCACTTTACGGCGTGTGGCGGTGGGTACTTTCGGGCATCATCTTCCCACCCCATGTCGGTTTGCAAAAGACACAGGGTAAGACCGACTACCGGTAAGCGTCTGTATGGCCCCTAACTTCCTTTTTTTACCCTCTCTCGTCGCGGTCATTTCGCGATACGTATGTGGAAGGAGTATTATGTTGAGTGAGTACTCACGCAGGATATGCGCTAGGAATATCAACAGTAGACCTCTCTTTGATGCGTAATGTCTCTCTCTTGTATCGCCCGTCCGCTACCTGAGGCTGATGGGCATCTTCCTAGAGTTCTCACGTGTACTAAACGGACCGTGACAAAACGCACTGCCTTTCTTTCGATCTGCTCTGTCTCGTCCTCCTCGATAGCTGAGTGGAGCCCGGCAGTGTAGCTCAACGTGTTCGATCAGAGGTTTAGCTGTCCTTTGTGATAGAAACACTGAGCGTGTGGATCAACGATGAACTTGAAGGGGGATCAATGGACGTCTGTCCCGAACAAACGCAAGGAACATTAACGAATAAAATGAGATAAAAAATAAGGAAATAATTAAATGTGGTCAGCGAGACAAAATGCAATGGATGAGGTCCGGGTTCGATTCCTGGTAGGGTCCGAAGTTTTCTCCCCTCCAGGACTGAGTGTTGTCTTCATCATTATATCATCTTCATCGATACGCAAGTTGCCGAAGTGGCGTCAACTGAGAAGACTTGCACCAGGCGACCGGTTTACCTGAAGGGAAGTCACAGCCAGAAGACATTTCATTTTCATCCCTACTATCTATAAATGTATTTATTACACCTTCTCCAAAGGCTACCTGAATCAATCCGTTTAGGTTCACGATCCACAGCAACGTCAGAATTTTTTGTGTTGGTTTTTTTTGGGATCAGTTCAGAGTTAGCTTGAACACTTGTATCTCTGCTCCCAACTCACCTTCACTTGTCATCAAAGGACAAAAAGGATGACAGTAGGAAGCGATCAGTTTGTAATATTATCCATCGTTATTATACCTTCAGATTTAAATTTTTAATTCAACTTTATTTTACACCATGAAGCCAAATGGAACGCGGATGCTTTTGTTACTTTTGTGAACGAAACTTTAATTTCCACAACTCGTGTTACGTTTTTGCACTTGCATGATTGAACTACATATTCGTAACTCTACACACGGATTAGTTCTGCTTAACACCAGGTTAAGAGACTGTCAGACAAAAAATATGGCGCACGACGAAGGAGTTATGCACGTTGTTCACAAACTGATACTCATAGAGGCACTGACGGAAAACGTAAAATTGTAAACTTTGGCGGCCAATGGATGCAGGACGATCTCACCACACAGCTGCCAAGAACTGTAAACAGGGGATCTGCCAATACCATGGCATACAGTCTTCGTGAATTTCATTCCGTGCACTCAGCAGGACAGCAACTACGCCTCGTAGACCGACGGGTGAACAATACATACAGATGTCAGCATTTGAGACAGGGCTTTTATTTGGGTTGGGGTTGGGTTGTTTGAGTTCAAAATGGCGCAAATGGATCTGAGCACTATGGGGCTTAACTTCTGAGGTCATCAGTCCCCTAGAACTTAGAACTACTTAAACCTAACTAACCTAAGGACATCACATACATCCATGCCCAGACTGTAGGGCCTATAACCGCTCTGCCAATCCGGCCGGCTGGGTGGTTTGGGGGAGGAGACCAGACCGCGAGGTCATCGTTCTCTTCGGATTAGGGAAGGACGTCGGCCGTGCCCTATCAAAGGAGCCATCCCGGAATTTCCCTGGAGTGATTTTGGGAAATCACGGGAAACCTAAATCAGGATGGCCCGACGCGGGACGTCGTCCTCCCGGATGCGAGTCCAGTGTGCTAGCAACTGCGCCACCTCGCTCGGTGGGCGTCTATTTGCCAACGCTGTTGGGGTAATCAGCGAATCGCTAGATATATGAATAGGACCGATGCCACTATTCGACTCTGTTGGCAGGAATGAGTGAGCAATGGCCGAACACGGCATCAAGAGAGAAGCAGGTGACATAGAGAGACGACACGAAGATAACCCAGCAGTCGTCAAAGAGGCCCTCATAGCCTCGGATTATTCTCGGTCTGACGTGCAACTGGTCACTGAAGTGACCACAAAGGCCATTAACAGACGGTTAACAAAAACGGGGCTCAGCTGACGGCGCCCCACGCGCCGACTCCCTTTGACCACTGCCCGTTTTCAGTGGTGATGGCGCATCAGGCCCGGAAACTCGTTGATTGGAGTACAACTGTCTTCAGTATTGAGTCTCGCTTGGAACTGAGCGCCGATGACCAGCGCGTACGTGTTTGGAGACGCCCCAGACAGGGATGCGGTACCAACCTGTCGCCCACCATACCTCCCGACAGTGTGCGATGCCATTTCATTTCACAGTAGGACCCCTTTAGTTGACAACCGCAGCAAGCACGCTTACAACACAGAGGTATAAGAGTTTTACATATCAGCAAGACAAGACCCCCCTGCACACGGAGTTTCTACTACTGCCTCCCCTTGTACTTCGAGCGTTATTGGCAGGGTCTTCCAACTAACACCGGATTTTGACCATATAACGCACCAATTGGACAGAATTTCGCACGATATCCCTGTGGAGAATATCCAACAGCTACACTACTGACCAATAAAATTGCTACACCACGAAGATGACGTGCTACAGACGCGAAATTTAACCGACAGGAGGAATATGCTGTGATATGCAAATGATTAGCTCTTCAGAGCATTCACACAAGGTTGGCGCCGGTGGCGACACCTACAACCGATTTCTCATACACAAACAGTAGTTGACCGGCGTTGCCTCGTCAAACTTTGTTGTGTAAGGAGGAGAAATGCGTACCATCACGTTTACGACTTTGATAAAAGTCGAATTGTAGCCTATTGCGATTTTGGTTTATCGTATCGCGACATTGAAGCTCGCGTTGGTCGTTATCTAATTACTGTTAGCAGAACGTGGAATTGATGGTTTCAGGAGGGTAATACGGGACGCCGTGCTGGATCCCAACCGCCTCGTGTCGCTAGCAGTGGAGATGACAGGCATCGTATCCGCATGGCTGTAACGGATCGAGCAGCCACTTCTCGGTCCCTGAGTCAACAGATGGGGACGTTTGCAAGACAACAACCATCTGCACGAACAGTTGGACGACGTTTGCAGCAGCATGGACTATAAGCTCGGAGACATGGTTGCGATTACCCTTGACGCTGCATCACAGACAGGAGCGCCTGCGATGGTGTACTCAACGACGAAACTGGGTGCACGAATGGCAAAACGTCCTTTTTCTGATGAATCCAGGTTCTGTTTACAGCATCGTGATGGTCGCCTCCGTGTTTGGCAACATCGCGGTGAACGCACATTGGATGCGTGTATTCGTCATCGCCATACTGGCGTATCACCCAACGTGATGGTATGGGGTACCATTGGTTACATGTCTCGGTCACCTCTTGTTCGCATTGGCGGCACTTTGAACAGTGGACTTTACATTTCAGATGTGTTACGACCTGTGGTTCTACCCTTCCTTCAATCCCTGCGAAACCGTACATTTCTGCAGGATAATGCACCACTGCATGTTTTAGATACTGCACGAGCCTTTCTGGATACAGGAGATGTTTGACTGCTGCCCTGGCCAGCACATTCTCCAGATCTCTCACCAATTGAAAACGTCTGGTCAATGCTGGCCTAGCAACTGCCTCGTCACAATACGCCAGTCACTACTCTTGATGAACTGTGGTATCGTGTTGAAGCTGTATGGGCAGCTGTACCTGTACACGCCATCCAAGCTCTGTTTGACCCAGGCGTATCAAGGCCGTTATAATGGCCAGAGGTGGTCGTTGTGGGTATTGATTTCTCAGGATCTATGCACCCAAATTGCGTGAAAATGTAATCATATGTCAGTTCTAGTATAATATATCTGTCCAATGAATACCGGTTTATCACATGCATTTCTTCTTGGTGTAGCAATTTTAATGGCCAGTAGTGTACATATCAGCAAGATAATTCCCTCCTGCACACGGAGGCTATGACGCGATGCTCAGTTCGTAATAGCCACATGTGTCATTCTGCCATATTCACTTAAAAAGCTCTTAGCTGCTGTGTATGTTCTCTGATACTGGTTATTATGAAACAGGCACAGTTAGTTTTGAAATCTCTTACAAACTAAATAATAAGCATGTCATGCTTCCGTTGGTTTTCTGTCCTGTACTATTTTCTGCTCATCTCCTGCACTCTCTCTTGGTGCAGTGTTGTAACGTCCCGAGGTCTGACCCACTTGCGACATACCGCTTATTTCCTGGTTCTGTCTCAGCCTCTGGCGTGACTGGACTTTGCTTGTAGTAACGTGGATGAGTTTTAACAATATTTTCTAATTTTCAGTCCTTTATTGTTCTGTGCTGTAACGACATGATGTACTATATCTGGCTATGGCAAATGAAGACAAATGATATCCTCACAGAAATTCAAACGAATTATATAAGGGCGAGCCAGCCAAAAAGCCGTCAAGAGAAGAAGCGTATATTAGCAAAAACTGAATTGTCTGAGAAAGAAAACTGAGGAACAATGTTTAGAATGGGTCGTAGAAGAGCTTTGTAAGCAACTACTTCGTGGCTAAAATTTGGGCCTACATTATCTTAGATTTCTTCCAATGACACTCGTCGACTCTCTTGCCGGGATTGTTGTTACAGTTAGCTCCAGTAAAAACCAGGACCAACGTGCGAAATTTTTAACCATATGGAACCTAAGTCCGCAGCTCGTGGTCTCGCGGTAGCGTTCTCGCTTCCCGAGCACGGGGTCCCGGGTTCGATTCCCGGCGGGGTCAGGGATTTTTCACCTGCCTCGTGATGACTGGGTGTTTGTGTCGTCTTCATCATCATCATCAATCATCCCCATTACGGTCGGAGGAAGGCAATGGCAAACCACCTCCACTAGGACCTTGCCTAGTATGGCGGCGCGGGTCTCCCGCGTCGCTCCCCTACGCTCGGTAAACGGAGTATGGGACTCATCATCATCATCATCATCATCATCATGGAACCTAAAAGGAGCCCTAATAGGAGCTAAATATGACTTTCACAGAAAAAGAAGATTCTAAAGAATACTTTTGCAGAAGATCGGGTCTTGAAATAAATTTTATGAATTAATGCCGAGCAAAACCAATGACGTGAATTTGCAGGCCTTACGAAGACACATGATAATTAAGTTTACACGCTGCACTGAAATCAAGAATGTGTATGGTTCAGTGTAAGTGGCATTTATAACTCGATAATGTGTCAGCACGCTGCTGCATTGGTGACACTTGAGTCTACTTACTTTTGTAGTTCATAATGTATAAAAAATATAGCTCGCACTGATGTGAAGGATGTCTGCGCACCATGGTCGCCTTGTTATTGCTCTAATAGGTCTACTCGCCCCGCGGCATTAGGACAAACCGAGCCAGCCTGTACCTAAATGCTGTCTGAAAACAGAGAGGTATATTGACACTTGGGTCTACTTAATTTTGTAGTTAGAACTAAAGTAGTGTGTTGTGTAGTCTCGCATTGTGTAGTTCACTTGAAGTATAATTTTGTCATCCCTAAACAGAAATCGGCAGAAACTGGTATTTTTCGGCATTGGAGACTCCCATTTTGTAACTGAGGGCCGAGTATTTTTTTGTCAAGCATGTCAAAAACAAATAACGAAACACAGGATATTTTCATCATTCATTTCATTTAGCAGCCTTCTTGACAGTTTTCTTCCCTCGCAGTTTGAAATCGAAATTTAAAATTAATTTGTTGACTTCCATATGCGATTCAATTGAAGTTGATATTTTACATGATTACGATCTAAATTTTTGGTTGATGCCATCTTGTTAGTGTTAGTTTGTTCTAACTTTAGGTATGTCTTGATAAAAGAAGGTCACATTTTCTTAAAATCAAAGATTCTGTAATCTAGACTTTTGTGGGGCTGGAGTGTGTCGGGCAATGTGGCAAGGAACGTTCTGAATAATATCATTTGCGCGGACTTTATGCAAAGTATCAGCAGCTACAGTACACCAGATGAGTCAAAATTGCGCAACAAGATTTTGGAACAGCTGTATGAAAAGGCTATTGCCTATATTAAAATAAACGATGATGACCGCTATATTTGGCTTTCAGTCGACGAGACCAATTGGGAGATTAATATCTAATGTCGAGATAGGGAAATTAAATCCCACAGCACCTGGAAAACCCCACCCACTCCTGTGTAATGAATTGGAGAAGACACATCAGAGTACTGTAGTCCGCATTGTCAGGGATGCCCTACGCATCATATGGACAGGGGAAAGACAGGTCTGAGAAACTGTAGCTGTCGGTGTGAGTCTGTGCTGCCTAAATGATAAAAGCGGAAACCATACTGCAAGAATTCTATCCCAGTGTGATCCTCTAGACCTGTCTTGCCCATGGCCTATACCGTCCAGCACAGTAAGTCAGAGAGAATTTTCCTGAGGCTAACAGTATCATTTCCTCTATTAAGAAAATATTTATCCAAATTCCTACCCGCTTTCAGTCTTTTAAGGAAATCACTCACTACATAGCCCTCCCATGTGAACCCATACTTAAACGTTGATGCACTTGGGTCTTGGCAGCTTTATATTGGGCTGAACACCACAAAAAAGTCACAATTGTAGAAGCCACATTCGACGCTAGTATATTAGGTTTTACTGAAAAACCAAGACGGGCCTTAAGAATATCAAGACCGTTGCATCCCTAGCATTTTTAAGATCGCACATCTACTTGTTTCAATTGCGTATGGATCTGTGCCACTGAAAAATGCTGTAGACGTGATCTCTGAAGTGCAGATGTGTCTGGAGGAAATATGTGTTTCAGATGATACAGCGTGCGTCACTAAGTTACGGAATATTATGATGAGGAATCCCGGATAGGAAGATATGAAGAAACTGTCCACCATTATTCAGGGGACAAGTTCAAGGTGGACTTTATTGGCGGCTACAACAAATTGTTTCGATGAAATATGGGTCATCGACCTTAAGAGCTGTTATATCTTTCTTAGCAGACGGAAATGTACTGAGACACAACAGAAAAGGTTTCACTATACAAAGCTTAGAGAGGTGGCTAACTGCAAACTGCAGTACCAAGATGTAATATAAAAATTCTTCTTAGTTGTAGCATCATGCCACGGATTGCGGCCATACATAGAAACACATCTCAAGTGTGTGCTTTCATGTGAGTGACACGAAAAAAGAAATTCAATAAAAGACTTTTCATTAAAACATATAAAAGGGCAAACAGTTGTAGCACGATAAGTATCTTAGTGTCATGCGTAGTTACGAGTGCCATTAATTGTTTATCTTCTACAATACAGTGACGAAATTGTATTAAAATTTACTATGTTAATATTAGTGACCATTATATTTTTCACTAAAAGACTCCAAAAAGACAAAATTGTTTAAAGCTAAAAAATGCTATTCCAATTAAATAAAGGGCTAAAGGCCATTTCACAGAAACCTAAAAATCCGAGCCCTAGTAAATTACCCACTCACAAAGTCGAATCATAAAATATACTGTTCTTATGTTTCCTTTCCAAAATAGTTGTTTTCAGTTTCTGAGAAGGTTTTTCACCTGAAACAAAAACATTTACGTCTTGTAAGCATTGGTACGCATGTCTTTGTGTCTTGTAAGTATTGGTATTTACTTCATGTGCCCTTTCTGTCGGAGGTTCGAGTCCTTCCTCAAGCATGGGTGTGTGTCTTGTTCTTAGCATAAGTTAGTTTAAGTAGTATGTAAGTCTAGGGACCGATGACCTCAACAGTATGGTCCCTTAGAAACTGACACACATTAGAAGATCATATGCCTAGTACACTTTCGTTCCGACGTTGTTTCAATTACAGTAACAGCAAAATCAACAAATGGTGTCTCGTGTCTGCCCTACTTTTCTGGTTCTTCTTGTCTGGAGGTCGGAAACTCGAGAGACCATTCTTTATGTGAGAAGCAATTCCTAGCGATCGATCTCACGGAGGTCACGGAGGCTATGGAACTGGAATATTTGTTTGTCCTGAAATTCGACGCAAATGGAGTCCGTTTCCTGGTATGCTGCCTGAATTTTGTATGGATCTGGAAGGGGGGGTCAGATGTAGTGAATTATTTGTTGCACGTTCCCGAAGTAATCAATAATACCAATGCTGTTCTCTTTCATGGGGTGGACGTAACCAAATATACACACACTCATGGAAATGGAAAAAAGAACACATTGACACCGGTGTGTCAGACCCACCATACTTGCTCCGGACACTGCGAGAGGGCTGTACAAGTAATGATCACACACACGGCACAGCGGACACACCAGCAACTGCGGTGTTGGCCGTCGAATGGCGCTAGCTGCGCAGATTTGTGCACCGCCGCCGTCAGTGTCAGCCAGTTTGCCGTGGCATACGGAGCTCCATCGCAGTCTTTAACACTGGTAGCATGCCGCGACAGCGTGGACGTGCACCGTATGTGCAGTTGACGGACTTTGAGCGAGGGCGTATAGTGGGCATGCGGGAGGCCGGATGGACATACCGCCGAATTGCTCAACATGTGCGGCGTGAGGTCTCCACTGTACATCGATGTTGTCGCCAGTGGTCGGCGGAAGGTGCACGTGCCCGTTGACCTGGGACCGGACCACAGCGACGCACGGATGCACGCCAAGATCGTAGGATCCTACGCAGTGCCGTAGGGGACCGTACCGCCACTTCCTTGCTCCTGGGGTATCGGCGAGGACCATTCGCAACCGTTAGGCCGTCTTCCGCTCACGCCCCAACATCGTGCAGCCCGCCTCCAGTGGTGTCGCGACAGGCGTGAATGGAGGGACGAATGGAGACGTGTCGTCTTCAGCGATGAGAGTCGCTTCTGCCTTGGTGCCAATGATGGTCGTATGCGTGTTTGGCGCCGTGCAGGTGAGCGCCACAATCAGGACTGCATACGACCGAGGCACACAGGGCCAACACCCGGCATCATGGTGTGCGGAGCGATCTACTACACTGGCGTACACCTCTAGTGATCGTCGAGGGGACACTGAATAGTGCACGGTACATCCAAACCGTCATCGAACCCATCGTTCTACCATTCCTAGACCGGCAAGGGAACTTGCTGTTCCAACAGGACAATGCACGTCAGCATGTATCCCGTGCCACCCAAGTTGTTCTAGAAGGTGTAAGTCAACTACCCTGGCCATCAAGATCTCCGGATCTGTCCCCCATTGAGCATGTTTGGGACTGGATGAAGCGTCGTCTCACGCGGTCTGCACGTCCAGCACGAACGCTGGTCCAACTGAGGCGCCAGGTAGAAATGGCATGGCAAGCCGTTCCACAGGACTACATCCAGCATCTCTACGATCGTCTCCATGGGAGAATAGCAGCCTGCATTGCTGCGAAAGGTGGATATACACTGGACTAGTGCCGACATTGTGCATGCTCTGTTGCCTGTGTCTATGTGCCTGTGGTTCTGTCAGTGTGGTCATGTGATGTATCTGACCCCAGGAATGTGTCAATAAAGTTTCCCCTTCCTGGGACAATGAATTCACTGTGTTCTCATTTCAATTTTTCAGGAGTGTATGTGATTGATTCATCATCGGCCAGCCCAAACCGCTAAGAAAGGTGTGTTGCGGAGGGTACCCTGAGTACCTCTATCGGTTCTCCCTTCTATTCCAGTCTCCTATTGTACGTGGAAAGAAGGATTGTCGGTATGCTTCTGTGTGGGCTCTAATCTCTCTGATTTTATCCTCATGGTCTCTTCGCGAGATATACGTAGGAGGGAGCAATATACTGCTTGACTCTTCGGTGAAGGTATGTTCTCGAAACTTTAACAAAAGCCCGTACCGAGCTACTGAGCGTCTCTCCTGCAGGGTCTTCCACTGGAGTTTATCTGTCATCTCCGTAACGCTTTCGCAATTACTAAATGATCCTGTAACGAAGCGCGCTGCTCTCCATTGGATCTTCTCTATCTTTTCTATCAACCCTACCTGGTGCGGATCCCACACTGCTGAGCAGTATTCAAGCATTGGGCGAACAAGCGTACTGTAACCTACTTCCTTTGTTGTCGGAATGCATTTCCTTAGGATTCTTCCAATGAATCTCAGTCTGGCATCTGCTTTACCGACGATCAACTTTATATGATCATTCCATTATAAATCACTCCTAATGCGTACTCCCAGATAATTTATGGAATTAACTTCTTCCTGTTGCTGACCTGCTATTTTATAGCTAAATGATAAGGGACCTATCTTACTATGTATTCGCATCACATTACACTTGTCTACATTGAGATTCAATTGCCATTCCGTGCACTATGCGTCAATTCGCTGCAGATCCTCCTGCATTTCAGTACAATTTTCCATTGTTGCAACCTCTCGATACACCATAGCATCATCTGCAAAAAGCCTCAGTGAACTTCGGATGTCATCCACCAGGTCATTTATGTATACTGTGAATAGCAACGGTCCTATGACACTCCCCTGCGGCACACCTGAAATCACTCTTACTTCGGAAGACTTCTCTCCATTGAGAATCACATGCTGCGTTCTGTTATCTAGGAACTCCTCAATCCAATCACACAATTGATCTGATAGTCCGTATGCTCTTACTTTGTTCATTAAACGACTGTGGGGAACAGTGTCAAACGCCTTGCGGAAGTCAAGAAACACGACGTCTACCTGTGAACCCGTGTTTTTCGAAACCCACGCTGATTCCTACAGAGTAGATTTCTAGTCTCCAGAAAAGATATTATCCTCGAACATAATACGTGTTCCAAAATTCTACAACTGATCGACGTTAGAGATATAGGTCTATAGTTCTGCACATCTGTTCGACGTCCCTTCTTGAAAACGGGGATGACCTGTGCCCTTTTCCAATCCTTTGGAACGTTTCGCTCTTCTAGAGACCTACGGTACACCGCTGCAAGAAGGGGGACAAGTTCCTTCGCGTACTCTGTGTAAAATCGAACTGGTATCCCATCAGGACCAGCGGCCTTTCCTCTTTTGAGCGATTTTAATTGTTTCTCTATCCCTCTGTCGTCTACTTCGATATCTACCATTTTATCAACTGTGCGACAATCTAGAGAAGGAAGCACAGTGCAGTCTTCCTCTGTGAAACAGCTTTAGAAGAAGACATTTAGTATTTCGGCCTTTAGTCTGTCATCCTCTGTTTCAGTACCATTTTGGTCACAGAGTGTCTGGACATTTTGTTTTGATCCACCTACCGCTTTGACATAGGACCAAAATTTCTTAGGATTTTCTGCCAAGTCAGTACATAGAACTTTACTTTCGAATTCATTGAAAGCCTCTCGCATAGCCCTCCTCACACTACATTTCGCTTCGCGTAATTTTTGTTTGTCTGCAAGGCTTTGGCTATGTTTATGTTTGCTGTGAAGTTCCCTTTGCTTCCGCAGCAGTCTTCTAACTCGGTTGTTGTACCACGGTGGCTCTTTCCCATCTCTTACGATCTTGCTTGGCACATACTCATCTAACGCATATTCTGCCATGGTTTTGAACTTTGTCCACTTATCCTCAACACTATCTGCACTTGAGACAATACTTTTGTGCTGAGCCGTCAGGTATTCTGTAATATGCTTATTGTCATTTTTGCTAAACAGAAAAATCTTCCTACCTTTTTTAATATTTCTATTTACGGCTGAAATCATCGATGCAGTAACCGCTTTATGATCGCTGATTCCCTGTTCTGCATTAACTGATTCAAATAGTTCAGGTCTGTTTGTCACCAGAAGGTCTAATATGTTATCGCCACGAGTCGGTTTTCTGTTTAACTGCTCAAGGTAGTTTTCAGATAAAGCACTTAAAAATATTTCACTGGATTCTTTGTCCCTGCCACCCGTTATGAACGTTTGAGTCTCCCAGTCTATATCCGGCAAATTAAAATCTCCACCCAGAACTATAACATGGTGGGGAAATCTACTCGAAATATTTTCCAAATTATTCTTCAGGTGCTGAGCCAAAACAGCTGCTGAGCCCGGGGGCCTATACAGGCATCCAATTACCATGTCTGAGCCTGCTTTAACCGTGACCTTCACCCAAATCATTTCACAATTCGAATCTCCGTCAATTTCCTTCGATACTATTGCACTTCTTATCGCTATAAACACGCCTCCCCCTTCACTGTCAGGCCTATCTCTGCGGTATACATTCCAATCAGAGTTTAGGATTTCATTACTGTTTACGTCTGGTTTCAGCCAACTTTCTGTTCGTAGTACTATATGGGCGTCGTGATCGTTTATTAATGAGAGCAGTTCTGGGACCTTTCTATAGAAGCTCCTGCAGTTTACTATTAGCACATTAATATTGTTATTCCTTATTGCATTTTGCCTACTCCTGCCTTGCCGCGTCTCAGGAGGCTTCTTGTCGGGCCTAGGGAGGGAATTCTCTAACCTAAAAAAACCCCATGTGCACTCCACACGTACTCCGCTACCCTCGTAGCCGCTTCCGGCGTGTAGTGCACGCCTGACCTAATAAGGGGGACCCTACATTTCTCCACCCGATAGCGGAGGTGAAGAAATTTGCACCCCAGCTCTCCGCACAATCGTCTGAGCCTCTGGTTTAAGCCTTACACTCGGCTCCAAACCAGAGGACCGCGATCGGTTCTGGGAACGATACTACAAATAGTTAGCTCTGATTCCACCCCGCGAGCGAGGCTTTCCGCCTTCACCAACTCCGCCAACCGCCTGTACGAACTGAGGATGACCTCTGAACCCAGACGGCAGGAGCCATTGGTGCCGACATGAGCAACAATTTGCAGTCGGGTGCACCCAGTGCTCTCTATCGCCGCCGGTAGGGCCTCCGCCACATCTCGGATGAGACTCCCCGGCAAGCAGACAGAGTGAACACTGGCCTTCTTCCCCGACCTTTCCGCTATTTCCCTAAGGGGCTCCATCACCCGCCTAACGTTGGAGCTCCCAATAACTAATAAACCCCTCCCCTCGTGTGCCTGCTCGGACCTTGCTAAAGGAGCAGCCACATGTCCACTCACAGGCAGAGCGGGCGATGCCACACGGCCAGCCTCCACATTGACCCTCCGCTTCGTGCTCCGCGAACGCCGCTGAACCCGCCACTCCCCTTGGGGAGAGGGTGGCCCAACCGCGCCCGGTACCCGCGAAGATGTCTCGACAGCAGGGACAGTGGGTGAAGCATGTAACACCTGGGGTGCACCTTGCGACGCACCAGACTCCCCACTGCCGCTACACTCCGAGGCAGCAGCCTGAAGACGGCTGACCGCGGCCATCAACACGCTCAGCTGTTCGCGAAGAGTGGCCAGCTCCTCCTGCGTCCGTACACAGCAGCCACACATCCTATCCATCCTAAGAAATCAATTTACTATAGAGTGTTAATCAACTTTTAACTAGACTGCTAATTCACTAAAGGCGGTTGATTATTGACTAAACTGTGATTGCTAACCACTTCTTGTAGAAAACAAGGAAAATAGCACTACCTGTCTCTGGACTGTATTGAAAACAAACACTAGCACTACTAGCACTATGGCTGACTAAAGGGACTCTCTGACTGTATTCAAAACAAACACGAGATCTATGGAACACTTAATAGCACTCGACTATTAAAGCTTCCTAAAAGCAAAAACACACAGAAGAAGATGTGACAAGTAAGAAAAATACAGATAATACTTAAATTAAGGTAGCTCGCTGCACAGCAGACGTGAAGCAGACGGCGGTTAGGGCGACACTGACACTACTGTAGGTGTCGTTTAACAAGGGATTTTTCGAAACTCCACCCCTAAGGCCTTGAAACAGGGTATGAAATTTGTTTTGAAGATATGTCGCTATTAAGGCAATTTTGAAGCTACACTTAAGAAAATTGGTATTTGCTTTCTCGCTCAGAAATAAAGAAAAACAAGGGTTTCAGTAGTTTCGGAAATTTAACCACTGTTAGAGTGACTTAGTGGGTGAAGCGTTTACTGAAATATTTAATTATGAAAGCTAAAACTGTGTAAATTTGAATTGGCTTCTCGGTTAGGAACAAAATAACACTTGTTAATCTGTTCTTCGAAATTCAGACCCTACGGGGGTTAAACAGGTCATGAAAGGCTTTATGGAAGTATTTCAGTGCAAGCATTTTTGAAGATAAATATACGAAAATATCTCAGTAAAATTTGAAAACCTCTCTCACATCGGACGGATTTAGCTTCACTGATCAGAATAGTAAAAAAACATGCGTATATTAAGGAAATTTTCATTCACAAAGCAGGCTTATCACATTCACACAGTTCAATACTGTTCTATCCTGATTAAATTGAGCTTAACTTACATTCCATAAGGCAGTGGAGCAATTTCGAAGTGTCGGTGCGACGAAAATTGTCAGTCGATCTCCTGAAAACATTTGTAATAATAATTAACTTTCGGTGATCACATGGGGAAGACTGGAGATCTGTTGGTAAGACCGTGTTAGCCTATTTATTGAAAGTAATAAGCTAGATATCTTGAGCATACAAAACGGCAGGCTAATCCAGTGTAAATCAGACGTTGCCCCTGATCCCGTGCAACACAGCGTAGTAAGCAGACATTGTCAATAATAATCAGTTAAATAATACGCGAACACACTTACTTTAGTTTAGTTGATGTATTAAATTCCTTCTCATACAGAATCTCATCAAGATGGCGACTAGCTCAACAATACGTACATATACATCTTCGTTCTTTCACTGTTAATCGGCAAGATCCGAATCATTCTTTTCATAAGAGAAAACGTAGATAGCAGAGAAGCTATTCCATGGAGTAAATGCACCCTCCAAGGAATAATAGGGCTTAAAGTTTAGGAATCGGTAAGATAAGGAGAGATATTTAGAGATATGTACTGAGTTACATAATTTATAAAATTTCTTAAAATATTGCGGAGAGACCGCTGCAAGAGACATTACTCCGCCCCTCGCAGCGAGCAAAGTTGATATGTATCCACTTTGCGAGTTAACTGTTGGCTTAGCTAACTCGTTTAAATTTGTGGAACACACGTTGCTATAAATTTTAAGAAGTTAGTAAGATTTTTTGTTTACAAGAACTGAAAGAGATTTGGTGGAGGTAGCACCGATCTTCGTTACCTAGGGGTAACACCGATCTGCGTTACCTAGATACCTACTTGTTGCTTTTCACCTGTACTGGGGCATACCCGCATCCCACGTACACAACCAGGGAAGATGGACTTATATAGTTGGTAATCAGGTCTACCTATTCAGGAACTGGCCTTCACAGGGAAACCCCGGAAAACCTGGAGACTTAGACCCCAACTAGGTATCACAGATGATAGGAAAGACAGAACAGAAATTTGAGAGATATTCTAGAATTCATAGGAAAGATATAATCTGCCTCATAGCCAAAAAACATCTTTACACATGCACATTTTTGCAATCTTCAGAAAAAAAATTTCATCGATGTCTTGCTGAACTGCGATGAAACTGATCGAATAGGAACATGGGACACGGCACGGAGGACAGGCGTCGCATTGGCGTACCGGACAGGAGACGTAACGGATTTGAGAATCCAGGAACAGGTACTCAGGATTGTGGCATGAAACAATCGAAATTCGTTTAAGGAATGGTCAACTATTAACGATTCCTCGAAGAGAAGGGTTAGTCGAATTTCTCCAGATTCATTTTGAATTCAAATATGGATCTAATCTTCCATCTGAGGAATGTGAAAATACATTCGTCTTATACTTTCCACACCTAGGTGTCTTAATCTATACTGTAGTTGCACAATATCACAACTCCAGATCGGAAAACAGTTTTTGAAAACGGATAATTTCTTGAGTAAGCCGAAGGGTTCTAATCCTGTTTGTGTGTGTGTGTGTGTGTGTGTGTGTGTGTGTGTGTGTGTGTGTTTAGTTGGCTTTTCCAGGTGGAAGTAGATCTGAATCTTTCCTAATTTGGTTTCAAGTACTAATGTGGTTAGCATGTCAGAATATTAAAAACTTTATTATTTCAGACAATTTCTAAAAAAATAAAACTTATTCATACATGATTACAATGAAATTCTGCTGAAAGAGAACGTTTAATTAAGTCTTGCTGCATGACCTCTCCAGCTGAAATTAATCTTTGTTAGTAGTGACTGATGATCAAATTTTTCTCTTTTATACTCCGTTTGCCGCATTTTCTCATGAACATATATGAATGCAATATAAAAATAAACAAATCCAACTGGAAGATGACACATCATTATAAATTCAATGAAGAACTTTCTTATTATCTCTAATTTCATAAAGACACACTAAGCCAGTTAATTAAATTATCTTGGATATAATTTAGCTCGCGTCAAAGAAAAAAAAAAAAGAAAAAAACTGCGAGTCTGTATGCCTGTGGATAGTTGCAATCGATTCTAATTTCCTAACGCGGTTCATTTGTTCTCCTGTGAACTGTCAGTTTACAAACACTAACTTCACACGCAAGCGCCATATTCGATCATATAGTTTCAGTAAACGTATTATCACTGGAGATTAACACTCCCTGAATGTATATTATTTCACACGCACAAGCTTCTTTGGTGATCATCGCGTAGACAGATAACCCGTAAGTCTTCACAGCAGCAATAGCTACAGTTACAGTTCCATTCACTTTTCTAAATATTGCTATACTATCACAGAAGCAATCGCTTACTGTTCATTAAACTATCACAGATGCTTGGCATGCTGTCATTTAACCTATCACAGTAGCTGAGGCGTACTGTCCTTCGCACTTCAATTTTTTTTCAACACCCAAATACTCCATACAGACTTTTCATTTAATTTGAAACACTTTCCTTAAAAGTACCTCTTTATGTCTACATGGGGAAATAATCCGTTTTTCCTTCCAGAATCCGGATATGCTAATAAATACGCACCAGGATTTGGAATATCAACTATTATATATGGACCTGTATAAATTAGATCCCATTTTCTGATGGTCTTCTTCAACCTTGATGACTTGATGTGTCTTCTTAAAAGAATTTTCTGTCCGACACTGACAGTCTGAATCCGTTTGATGTTTCTATCATCGATTTTCTTTCGCTGTCTTGCTTTCTCCCTAATGTTAATGAGAGCATTGCGAATTTTTTCTTCTCATGGCATTCTGGTGTCCTCAAGTTTAGGCAAGTTATCTACCCAAAAGTTTCTTTCGTTATCTCTGAACATCAGTTCATTCGGGGTAAAGTTTGTAGAACTATGTGGTAAATTATTATAAATCTGCTCAAACTCGGTCAAATAGTTTATCCAGGTAGTTTGTTCATCATGACAGTACGTTCTCATGAATCTGTTTAGTTCTCGGAAAACCCGTTCAATTATATTCTATTGTGGATGATAGCAAGATGTAAATATCTGTTTTATTCTTAGTTGTGATACTAATTTTCTCCATAAATATCCAGTAAATATCTTCGCATTGTCAGAGATTATAGATTTTGGAATCCCTGCATGAGGAATGTAGCCATTTACAAACTTTACTGCGGCAGCTCTTGCAGTTGCTGATTTTATAGGATATAATTTAACATATTTTGTAAACACATCACAGAATCCAATAATGTACTTAACACAACCTCTGGCTCTAGGAAGTGTTCCACAAATATCACATGATATAAGTGATCTTGGTGCTTCATGTACTATTGAGTGAAGCGCAATTTTATTTCCCTTGTTGTCCGGCTTAGCCTTTTGACAGAGAACACATTTCTGTATAACTTTGTGCACTTTTCGTCTTACATTTGGGAAGTAGCAATAATATCTAATCTTATTAGCACACTTTACAACAACAACATGACCCCAGGTCAAATGTGTAAACAAAATTAATCGTTCTTCATATTCTTCAGGTATGCAGACACACCACTTTGGATTCTCAGTCTTCCCAGATTTAAAAAATAAAATATTATTCACAAGCCGGTAGTATTCCAAATTGACCGTAGGATTTTGTTGATTGAATTGTCACATTGTAGCATTCAATCGCCGAACCTTCTTCTGAATCTGAGCCATTGTCTTACATAAATGAATATAATATAACTTGTAATTATTTTCTTGAAGAAGAAGCACTGGGAATTCTGCCTTATTATTGACATCCAGTTCAGGTGTTATTCCTTCTGGAGATCTTGACAACGCGTCAGCTATAATATTTTCTTTTCCGGCTACATGAATAATTTGAAACAGATATTCTTGCAGCGCCAGCGTCCACCTTGACAAGCGAGGGTGCAGCAACTTACAAGTTTGTAAGAAGGCTAGTGATTGGTGGTCACAATAAACGGCTATCCTTGAGCCATATACATAATAATTAAACCTTTTCAAAAACCAGATAACTGCTAAAGCTTCCAATTCCGTAGTGGTACATGCTCTTTCACAGGTGGATAAAACTCTGCTAATAAATGCAATTGGACAAAATGTTTTTACACCATCGATATACCTAATTTGAAATAAACAAGATCCTAATCTCACATCTGATGAATCAGTGGCGAAACAGAATCCGACTTTCATATCAGAGTGGTATAATAACGGAGCATTTATCAGTTGAACCTTAATTTCACAAAAAGGCTTTTCACAATCATTAAGCCATTGCCATGGTACATCTTTCCTCAGGAGCCGGTTTAGTGCTTCAGAGTTCGTTGCTCGAGTTTTAATAAATCGACGAAAAAATGTAGCCAAGTCTATAAAGCCCTTCAGTTGTCTTCTGTTTCTTGGAGTTGGAAAACTTTTAATCGCACTAATCTTCCCTTCTGTTGGAAGAATGCTCTTTGCATTAATAATATCTCCTAAGAATTTAATTCTCTGTTGAGAAAAATTGGATTCTTTTAGATTTGCAGTTATATCAGTTTGTTTGAACACAGCAAAAATCCTCATAATAAGTTGTACATGTTCCTCCCTAGTTTTAGAGGCAATTAATAAATCGTCCACAAAAATTGTTATTCGACTACGTAGTTTTGGTCCAAGGGCATAGTCCAACGCAGAAAATAAAACTCCAGAGCTGGTATTGAGACCAAACGGAACGACCTTGAACTGATAGCTTCTCTCTCCATATATAAAAGCAGTATATTTTCTTGAGTCCTTGTCTAAGGGGACATGCCAGAACGAACTTCTCAAATCAATACTGGTTAAATAGAATACATCTTGAAATTTCTGTATTAACTCATCGATGTTCTCCGAATGTGTGCGCACAGGTACTATAATTTTGTTAATTTCCCTTGCATCTAATACCAATCCAACGTTTCCTCCTGGCTTTGGTACAACAAGCAACGGAGAACAATATGGGCTCTTCGACGGTTCAATAAGATTCCAGTTTAACATTTTTTGTATCTCTTCCTGAACTGGTTGTTTTAATCGCCAGGGAATGGGATAGTGTGTGTGGCAAAATGTCTTATGGGGCTTAATCTGTAATGTACAAACATATCCTCTAATAATTCCGGGCTTTTCATCGAAAACTGACTCATATTCTGTTAATATATTGAATAATTGTTCCCTCTGACTATCCGTTAGGCAATCTGACTCAGCAATCTTCTGTTCGACTGTTTGTCTGAAATCCTCTACTTGAATTGACTTGATCGGTAGTCGGTACACATTATTATTTTCAGCACAAATCAACTGGACAGCAGCACCACGGAAATATCTCTCATACACTGCCTCCTTTCTCTGTAAGATCAGTGTAACAAATTGATCTTCGATTTTAAAATGCACCTTTCCTTCTACCGAGTCAAACTTGCAATTGCAGGCTTGCAAAGTTCCAATGCCAAGAATACAATCTACTAACAACTTTTACACTACACGGAAAGTGCATTGTTTAGCTAAATTTCCCAATTTTATCTCTATAAGGGTTTGTATCTTGACGTTCACGGATTTTGCTCCCACTGCACCTATAACTCGGCAATTTTATACAGTAGGACAGGGATTTTCTTAATTTTACTAATTCTGCGCAACAAAGTTCCGGATACTACGTCTGTAGACGAAGCTGTGTCCAATATAACATTGGTTAAAATTCCTCCCACTTCTGTGAAGATCTCAGACACAGGAACCCTTTTATCTTCGACTACACAGGCCTCTAAGTCTCTCGTCAATTCATCTGTCATTAATTCGTCTTCATTATATCTCAACATTGCTACGGAATTAATTTCGTTTAAAACAGGTCTGCCCCTTTTGTATTCCCCGGCCGACTTTAAGGAGCATAAAGCGGCCCTCTGCAATTTAAATGTCGATTATTATTTCCTCTTGAATCATCTACTACTTCTGTTATGATTGGTTGTTGTTGATGACTGGTTGTGTTATTTGCTTCAAATCGAGGGTCAGAATTTCTGTTCGCATTATTATTGTTTGAAAACTGCTGGTTCTGATACTCTCTTGCATTTCCAAACATTGGGTTGTATCTGCGGCCTGTTCGATTTTCTCTGAACCTGCCCCTCGCAGCACTGTTATTGAAATTTCCATTTCCGTAGCAATTGTTTCCGTTAAATCTCTGACTGTTCCTAGTATAATAATTATTAAATCCGTTTCCGTTCCGGTTTGCGTTTGGTGCCTCAATCGCTCTCCTCTGCATAACCGGTTGTCTTGGCCGATGTTCATCTTCCTCGATCGTATCTATAGTTTCAAGCTTAGTTATGAAAGAATCAATGTCATGCTCATTAATATACAAAATTCTATTTCTGATGCTGGCCAATCACGTCTTGTAGAGGCATAGGCTTATCCCAATACCGCGATTTGTTTATATATTTCTCAAAGTATTTCTTTAAAGACGCACGTGAAAAGGAAAAAGGTTCCGGGTATAATACCTCCTTCCTTAAACGTTCTTGTACTCCTTCGGACCAGTATTTGAATAAAAATGCTCGTTCAAAATCTTCATATATGTCCCAAGTTGATTTCATATCACATGCCCATATAGCTCCTGACCCCTGAATATAACCGGTTACGAAACTAACCTTTTTGCCACTCACTCCAATTTTTTGGTAATACTCCCCTAAAACTCCTTATAAACACTACGGGATGAACATTTTTCCTGTCTGGGTTGTAGATCTGGACTTGACGTTGTTTCAGCATTTTCTCCTCAGTATTGCTTTTACAATTGCAGTCATTATGACTACCCTCATAGTGTTGTGATTGATGTTGATTGCAAAAACGAACTTGTGCATTAATGTCCCTTTCTGTACTTGATCTGTTAAATAATGTAGCTTCATTGATAGATCTTGTTATGGGTTCATTTCCTTGCGTGGAACGCAAATCTTCGCGAGATAGATTTAAAGATCTCTCAATGTTTTCTTTCCATTGTTTAAGTTCTTCGACTAGTTGTTCTCTGGCTTCTCGCTAACTTTTATTAAATAAATTTTCTTCAGAACTCTTGGTCATAGATTTTATAACTGCTCCGACCGTTTGTTCAAAATTGTCTGAAGAAATGCTTTGCCTTTCCAAATTTAACTGCGATAATTTTCCCGCGAGAAGGTTTAACATATGATCAACCTCGTCTTGTTTGTCCTTTATGTTATTTATGGATTTATCCAAATTTTGGATGTCCTTCGGAATCCTGTCTTGTGATTGTCTCAAATCCTATATATCTGCTGACATCTCATTTACTTGTTGCTTTAATTCATCTTGAACTTCAGCTAATACCGGAATTACTGCCATAGAACATCGCATCTCTTCTTGTGCTTGAACTATCTGTGGGATTGACTCGACCTGCTCTTTAACAGTATCAAGCTTAGTAGCAACATACTGGGTGAGCTCTAGGTGTAACTTATTCGCATTTTCATTACACTGTTGAGTGACTTGCTCAATTTGAGCAGCTAATTTTAATTCTCTCTTTTCATTCTGAATTTTCAATTCTTCTGTAGTTTTATTTAATTTATCATCAAGTTTCTGAAAACTCTCTACTAATTTATTATTTATTTCCTCTTGATTAACTTCTAATTGCTCATTCAACTTTGTTTGATTATCTAGTAATTGCTCCTGAACTTTCACTTGATTGGCTGCTAATTGTTCCACTTTCACTTGATTGGCTGCTAATTGTTCCACTTTCACTTGATTGGCTGCTAATTGTTCATTCATTTCCCTTTTAGTCTCTATTTGCGCTTTAGTTAAGTCTGTTACATTTTTGGCTAACAGTGTTAACCGCTGCACGATTACAGTCAATGGGTTTATTTCGTCCTGCTCAGATGACATCGAAACACGTTGTGGGGCCTGATTAATGCTGCCGCTAGGCACTAATTCAGTTAAGCTAGCGTCTAATGTTTCACTAACCACAGAAACAGCTGAGGGCTGTTGTGATTCGCTCTGCTGTTGCATTACCATTTTGTAAGCCGCCCTAGTAAGAACAATTAATACACAGAACAATAAATATATAAAGTCACTCGCATCTGAGCTAATAATGTCAGTGACCTAAACTTTGCATAATACTCACTTATAATAAACACTTCCTATCTAAAGTTCAACCCAACAGTCACTCAATCAATATGATTTAAAAAATATTCAAAGTCCACCGATAGACGTTTAAATAGTTATTCTAAATTTCTATCTAAAACATTCAATTGTATATTGTCTGGCCTGAACGACGTTCTCTTAGGTTGTGACGAAATTGTGACTTCTGGAACAGGCCTCGTCCTCTTTTCTCTCGTGCACATGCAACATAAAATTCACACAGTGTTTAAGTAATGCTCACAAATGTGTCCTGTCATGGTCGCCAAATTTAATATTTTTTGTGGGATCTAAAATTTAAAAACCTCTCTCACACTGGCCTGATTTAGCTTCACTGCTCAGGATAGTAGAAAACATGCGTATATTAAGGGAATTTTCCTTCAGAAAGCAGGTTTATCACATTCACACAGTTCAATACTGTTCTATCTTGATTAAATTTAGCGTACTTAAATTCCATAAGGCACTGAAGCAATTTCGCAGGCTCGGTGTGACGAAAATTGTCAGTCGATCTCCTGAAAACATTTGTAATAATTATTAACTTTCGGTGACCACATGGGGAAGACCGGAGATCTGCTGGTAAGACCGTGTTAACCTATTTATTGAAAATAATAAGCTGGATATCTTGAGCATACAGAACGGCAGGTTCGTCCAGCGTAAATCAGACGTTCCACACTGTGCAACACAGTGTAGTAAGCAGACACTGTCAATAATAATCAGCTAAACAATACGCGAACACACTTACTTTAGTTTAGTTGATGTATTAAATTCCTTCTCATACAGAATCTCATCAAGATGGCGACTAGCTCAACAATACATACATATACATCTTCGTTCTTTCACGGCTAATCGATAAGATCCGAATAATTATTTTCATAAGAGAAAACGTAGATAGCAGAGAAGCTATCCCATGGAGTAAATGCACCCTCCAAGGAATAATAGGGCTTGAAACTACTTTGCATTGACAATCATCGTACATTTAAGTTTAGGAATCGGTAAGATAAGAAGAGATATTTCGAGATATGTGCTGAGTTACAACATAATTTATAAAATTTCTTAAAATATCGCGGAGAGACCGCTGCAAGAGACATTACTACCCATTTCACGTTTTTTGAAATTTAAATCCTAAGAGGGTGCAATATTGGGAGAAATGTTTTATTAAGGTACGAAACTGGTATGTGGCTCTTCAGTTAGAAACGCAAAAATACGAGCATTATTTATTTATTTACACGTCAAGTTCTGTAGGACCAAATTGAGAAGCAAATCTCCAAGGTTATACAAAGAATGTGTCAGTATATGAAATTACAACATGAAAGTAATACAAACAAAAATAAATGATTATGAACCTGAAAAAGTCAGTCCATAAGTTTAAGTAAAAGGAATCAAAAACACAACAAGAAACAGCTTAATTTTTCAAGCAACTCCTCGACACAATAGAAAGAGTCACTCATGAGGAAACTCTTTAATTTAATTTGAAAGCGCTTAGATAACTGCAAAGATTTTTTAATTATAGTGGTAGCTTACTGAAAATAGATGCAGCAGTATACTGCATACCTTTCTGCACAAGAGTGAAGGACGTCCGATCCTAATGTAGGTTTGATTTCTGCCGAGTATTAACTGAACGAAAGCTTCTTATTCTTGGGAATAAGCTAATATTGTTAACAAGAAACGACAGTAAGGAATGTATATTTTGAGAGGCCAATGTCAGAATACCCAGCCTCGTGAACAGGGGCCGACAAGAGATTCGTGAAGTTACACCACTTATTGCCCGAAACGCCCACTTCTGAGCCAAAAATATCCTTTTAGAAAGGTTTACCCTACAATACAATACCAATTGTTGTGTCGAACGATCTCTCACTTCAGATACCGTTGCAATAGTAAAAATGGCAGCATTAAGTCTTTGAACAATATCCCGAACGTGGGCTTTCCACAACAGCTTACTATCTATCAGAACACCTACAAATTTGAACGGTCCAGTTTCACAAATCATATGCCCATTCTATGAAATTAAAAAGTCGGATTTTGTTGAACTGTATGTCAGAAACTGTAAAAATTGATCTTACTGTGATTTAGCGTTAGTTTATTTTCTACAAGCCTTTAACTGTACTATTTGAAACTGTACCAATGTTGTACACTACATCATTTACTACCAAGCTAGTGTCATCAGCAAAAACAGAAATATTTTAGAGTTATCTGTATTACTAAATGGCATACCATTTATATAAATAAGGAACAGGAGTGGCCCTAACACTGATCCCTGGGGCACCCGCTACTTGAGTGTACCCCACTCAGATCCCTCATCACAACCATTCTCAACACTGTGAATAATGACCTTTTGCTGCCTGTTACTAAAGTAGGAGATGAAGCAATTGTGAGCTACTCCCCGTATTACGTAATGGTCTAACTTCAGGAGCACTATTTTGTGATCAACACAATCAAATGCCTTAGCTGAATCAAAAAATATGCCTAGCGTTCGAAACCTTTTGTTTAACCCATACAGTATCTCACAGAAAATCATAATATAGCTTTTTCAGTTGTTGAACGACTTCTAAAGCTGAACTGTACATTCGACAGCAAATCATGTGATATAAAATGATCAATTATGCTTACATAAATTGTCTTTTGAATAACTTTAGGAAACACTGATGTTTCATTGTTCTTTGGAATTCAACCCCTAAGGGAGTGAAGTAGGGCCACACTGATTCACTGATTCATCAATACCCCGCCTACACCGCTAAATACAGAAACTTGAAATTTGGAGGGGGAGTAGATCCTATCCTTTAGACAGCATTTAAAAGTGACTGTCCGAAATTCAACTTCTAAAGGGGTGAAATATTGGACGAAAGGATTTTTGAAATTGTGTTGGTATTGATGTGATTTTGAAGCTAGAACTATGAAAACATGTATTTTGTTGCTCACTCAGAAATAAAGAAAATAGCTCTTTCAGCATTTCTGGAAACTCAACCACAAAAGGATTAAAATAGTGCATGAACGTTTCTTTGAAAACAAATAATTTTTAAAGAAGTACAGAAACATTTTCAGGCTGCATGTATCGAAACTAGTATTTTACTTCTTAGTCAGAAATAAAAATAGGATATGTGTTTCAAGAGGATGAAATAGGAAATAAAATGTTTTACGAAATTATTTCGCCGTTAATGTGCCGGCGTAAGCTGTCGCCAGCACACTGGTCGTCAACGATATAGAGCAAAGATCGTTAGTAGGCGCTGAATCAAGCGCTCCTATCACGAGAGAGGCCAGAGAAATATCAACAAGCAAACACGCCGACAACGTCCTCTTGACAGCCTGTATTTAGGCCGCCGCCGCTAACCGAAAAGACTCACTGCCTCGAGTCATTACTACAGGTTGGCGTCTGTCATTCACTCACAGGGCAGCATAGTTCAGCACATGCTATACCAGTACATAGAGTCAAGATTGTGACTAAAGTTTGCAATAGTAAGATTACCAATATTGCCTGCAAGAGGACTATTACTGATGGAGCTTGTACCACAAATCATGGAGTCTGTCAAGTTAAGTAGCAGCTATCTGTTCATGTAAATAAAGGACCGTATTCATCCATGTGTGCCTTTGTGTTGCAGAAAGAGGATACCGCTCACCTATGACAACATGCTCTCCCTTGCTCCCTTGGTACAGGACACTACAGTGGCGATGAGGATAATAAAGTTAACGAAATGTTGAAACTAGAACTACGAAAATTGGTATCTGGTTTCTTGGTCAGTAATAAATAAATACAGCAGAGTCCCGATAATCCGAACCCCGGCAGTCCGAACGTTTGGTTAATCCGAAGATGAAAAATGTTAGTCTAAGTATGGAAAAATGTGCAGTAAGCAGCTGTACATAAATATTATTTTTAATTTACACAGCACACTAAAAATGTATTACAAAAGTTAGCAAGAAACCTTTAGGTTTAAACAATGTACAACAATAAAATAAAAGCTGTCAAACTTAATAAAATACAGCGGGCATTTTATCCCTACTTTTTAGATGACAAAAACTCACACATTGTTTTTTAACATAATGAAGACATTGGTTGTTGCTCCAAATAACGTAGCGCGATGTCAATGGCCTCTCCTTCATCACTGTGTGGCACCAGCTCTCAGGCTCATTGTCACTTCCGTCACAGCAGTCCACTTCTTCCTGGTCTTGAGTCACAGCAGCGACTAAACCAGTGTCAATAAGGTTCTCCACACTTGCACCATCTGCTGCCATCCACTCATCTACGTCTCCTTCACTAGCTACTTTAGATCCAGGGATTATCTGTATCATTTGTAGTAGATTTTCCTCTTCATTTTCAACCAGGTAGTCCTGAAATTCAATAGATGTCCGCAGTTTTCTTCATGATTTACTCAGAGTATTTCCTGAAATATTCTGCCATGCCTCAGTGTCCCAATAAACAACATCCTTCACACTGGTCTTTTTTATTTTCTCCACTAGAGGAATGTTATCATCTTGGATCAGAATTCTCAATTTTTTTTCTTTTAAATCACTTTTAATGTTTGTAGTACGCCCTGGTCCTTCGGCTGTAGACGTGGTGTAACATTCAGCGGCAGAAACTTTGCCATAATTTCTCCATCACATAGTTCCTCAGTGCTGGGGTGAGATGGCGCGTTATCAATGAAAAAAACTGCACAGGGAGACAAATGATTTTCCTTACAGAACCGTCGAACAGAGGGAACAAACTGGCCTTGAAACCATACTTTGAACAGCTTACCATCCATCCGTGTTTTTTTATCGTTGTTATAATACACGGGCAGGGACTTCATGTTGCAGTTTTTAAAAGCTCTGGGCCTAGCAGATTTGACGATCAGCATTAAAGGCAGCTTTTGACTTCCAGCAGCGTTCCTGCACGCTAGTAAAGTCACACGATCTTTGCACATTTTAAAAAAAGGAGCGTGGTCTTCCGCTTTTGATGCCAGGCTTTTTGTTGGAAATACCCTAACATTAGAGGCCAGTCTCGTCAGAGTTAGAAATTTGTTGGGGAGAATACTTTCCCTCTCTTAACATTTTTTCAAACTCATCCAACTACACCTTCGCTGCATCACCGTCAGAAGAAAGCTTCTCTCGAGTAGTTGTTAGCTTAAGGATTCCACCCAACCCACACTCGCACTAAAAGACTCATCACCATTCATTAACTGATTCAGGTAAACAGCCTTCTCCTGAACCAGCGCTCCACTCAAGGGAGTTCCACTTTCTTTCTCTTTCTTGTTTAAACCAGAGGAAAAGAGCTTCATCCACTATATCGTATTGGGACTGTTTCAAAGTCTGCCGAATTTCGAGTCTTTCTCCCGAAGACATTGTACAGGAATGTTCGAGTTTCACTCGGTTCTTCTTCCAATCACAAATAGTTGCTTTACCAACACCCAGTTCCGTTGCCAGTTTACATACACTCTCACCATTGTCTGTCTTCTTCAGAGCATTTAATTTTTCTTTGAGAATTAACGTTGTGTGTTTCCGTTTACTCATGATGAAAATACGTACACCACTATACCTTAACGAATACAGTATATCTGTTACGCATGCCAGCGATCGATAACTAACATAACCAAGCGCTTTGCAAGCAGTGCACTGACCTCAGACACTACAAAGGTCTAAACAATGCACAACAACAATGGCAGGGACTGAGAGTGAGCCATTGTATCCACACTTGTTCCCATTTGTTACCATGGTGCACCTACTTGCCTGCTTGGTACACTTCATTCTATAAACTCGTCACCGTAATTCCGGCTGATCCGAATAAATCGGTAATCCGATCAAGGTCCGGTCCCAATTAGTTCGGATTAACGGGACTGTACTGTACATGTTTAAGCATTTTTGAAAAGTTAATCCCTGTGGGGCTAAAGTGGTGGGTGAAAATTTTAAATGTAGTTCATTACTTAAGTACTAATAAAGCATATTAAAGCTGCATCTATGAAAACTGGGATTTGAATTCTAAGCAAAAAATAAAACATGTTTCAATTTTTTTAATTCAACCCCTAAGTGCTTAAAATAGGGAATGGTAGTTACTAAGGGAAAAATTTCGTAACGAAAGCATTCTTTAAACTAAATTTCTGAACATTTGCATTTGGCTTCTGTGAAAATATGTATTTGACTTCTAAAGAAATTTGAATGTAAATTTCTATTCACATATCCCCATAAGAACGGAAAAGGTAGGATTAACAAATTCTCCCGACTCTAGCAACAAGAATCGTTTTTGGTCAGAAGTACTTTTGGAAAAGACGATACTTCTATGGCCTTAATTAGCGTGCAAAATTTAGAAGATATTGCAAATTGTGAACAGCATAAAAATTCTATTAAAGAAAAGAAGATGTGTGGAGAACAATCAGTATAAGCGAGCAATGCAGCAGGCGCTGAGCTATTACTAATATATAAAGGTAAGTTGTAGTTTAACGTTGTTCCCAATGTATATCGAAAAGTTCTTGAACGATTTATTTCAAATTTTGCGCGGTACTCTAATAAACGTTCGGGAGGACATGGATGTATATTTTTAATAAAAATGTTATTGTAGCGCAGTCGTTAGGCATTTGTACAGGTTAGTTGATACATTCTTTGCGTGTTCCGCTTGCGTTATCTAGGCACGGACTCGTGTTTCGGTAACTGTTGTTAAACATAGATTAGAATGGACAGGGACTGCGATTGCTGTGTTCGGATGAGGGCTGACTTGGCATCCCTTCGCTCACAGCTGCAATCGGCGCTGACTTCGGTCGCGCAGCTTGAGGCTGTTGCCAATGGGCACCACTGTGGGGAGCCGGACTCGGGTATCACGGGGATGTCAACCTCGTCCCGTCTGTCCCCAGATCGGTCTGCCGCTGTGGTTGCCCCGGTTGCTGCCCGCAGTAGGGCTGAGCCCTCGCCTGTGGTTGATTGGGAGGTCGTTCCAAGGCGTGGCAGGCAGCGAAAGGCGTCCCCGGAGGCTGATCAGAAAGCCTCCCCGGTGCGTCTGACAAACCGGTTTCAGGCACTGTCTCTGGATGAGCCAGATGCAGCTGTCTGCCCTATTTCAGAGGATCATTCTCAGCCTTCAAGGTCCGGGCAATCGCAGAGGGTGGGCTTACTGGTAGTTGGGAGCTCCAATGTTAGGCGCGTAATGGGGCCCCTTAGGGATACGGCGGCTAAGGAGGGGAAGAAATCCAGTGTGCACTCCGTGTGCATTCCGGGAGGAGTCATTCCAGATGTGGAAAGGGTCCTTCCGGATGCCATGAAGAGTACAGGGTGCAGCCAGCTGCAGGTGGTGGCACATGTCGGCACTAATGACGTGTGTCGCTTTGGATCTGAGGAAATTCTCTCTGGATTCCAGCGGCTATCTGATTTGGTGAAGGCCGCCGGTCTTGCTTACGAGATGAAGGCAGAGCTCACCATCTGCAGCATCGTTGACAGAACCGACTGCGGACCTTTGGTGCAGAGCCGGGTGGAGGGTCTGAATCAGAGGCTCAGACGGTTTTGCGACCGTATTGGCTGCAGATTCCTAGACTTGCGCCATAGGGTGGTGGGGTTTCAGGTTCCGCTGAATAGGTCAGGAGTTCACTACACTCAGCTGGCGGCTACACGGGTAGCGGAGGCTGTGTGGCGTGGACTGGGCGGTTTTTTATGTTAGAAGGCCTCGGGAAAGTGCGGGATGGGCTGCAATGTCAAAGGGTGCTTGGCAATTACAGGACGTGCTTGGATCAAGGAACAGTCGGAATTTTAGTTGTAAATTGTTGTAGTTGCGCTGGAAAAGTCCCTGAGCTTCAAGCGCTAATAGAAAGCACAGAAGCTGATATCGTTATAGGTACAGGAAGCTGGCTAAAGCCTGAAATAAGTTCTGCAGAGATTTTTACGAAGTCTCAGACGGTGTTCAGGAAAGATAGATTAGGCAGAACTGGTGGTGGAGTGTTTGTGTCTGTCAGTAGTGGTTTATCTTGTAGTGAAGTCGAAGTAGATACTCCGTGCGAATTAGTGTGGGTGGAGGTTATACTTAACAGCCGAATTAAGTTAATAATTGGATCCTTCTACCGACCCCCAGACTCCGATGATACAGTTGCGGAACAGTTCAGAGAAAGTTTGAGTCTCGTAACAAATAAATACCCCACTCATACGGTTATAGTTGGTGGGGACTTCAACCTACCCTCGGTATGTTGGCAAAAATACTTGTTCAAAACCGGTGGTAGGCAGAAAACGTCTTCCGAGATTGTCCTAAATGCATTCTCCGAAAATTATTTCGAGCAGTTAGTCCACGAACCCACGCGAATTGTAAATGGCTGCGAAAACACACTTGACCTCTTGGCCACAAACAATCCAGAGCTGATAGAGAGCATCATGACTGATACAGGGATTAGTGATCACAAGGTCATTGTAGCTAGGCTCAATACCATTTCTTCCAAATCCATCAAAAACAAACGCAAAATAATTTTATTTAAAAAAGCGGATAAATTGCCACTAGAAGCCTTCCTAAAAGACAATTTCCATTCCTTCCGAACTGACTATGCGAATGTAGACGAGATGTGGCTCAAATTCAAAGATATAGTAGCAACAGCAATTGAGATATTCATACCTCATAAATTGGTAAGAGATGGAACGGATCCCCCGTGGTACACAAAAAAGGTCCGAACGCTGTTGCAGAGGCAACGGAAAAAGCATGCGAAGTTCAGAAGAACGCGAAATCCTGAAGATGGCCTAAAATTTAAAGACGCGCGAAATTTGGCACGTACTTCTATGCGAGATGCCTTTATTAGGTTCCACAACGAAACATTGTCTCGAAATTTGGTAGAAAATCCGAAGAAATTCTGGTCGTATGTAAAGTACACAAGCGGCAAGACGCAGTCAATACCTTCGCTGCGCAGTGCCGATGGTACTGTTATCGACGATTGTGCCGCTAAAGCGGAGTTATTGAACGCAGTTTTCCGAAATTCCTTCACCAGGGAAGACGAATGGAATATTCCAGAATTTGAAACACGAACATCTGCTAGCATGAGTTTCTTAGAAGTAGATACCTTAGGGGTTGCGAAGCAACTCAAATCGCTTGATACGGGCAAGTCTTCAGGTCCAGATTGTATACCGATTAGGTTCCTTTCAGATTACGCTGATACTATAGCTCCCTACTTAGCACTCATATACAACCGCTCGCTCACCGATAGATCTGTACCTACAGATTGGAAAATTGCGCAGGTCGCACCAGTGTTCAAGAAGGGTAGTAGGAGTAATCCATTTAACTACAGACCTATATCATTGACGTCGGTTTGCAGTAGGGTTTTGGAGCATATACTGTATTCAAACATTACGAATCACCTCGAAGGGAACGATCTATTGACACGTAATCAGCATGGCTTCAGAAAACATCGCTCTTGTGCAACGCAGCTAGCTCTTTATTCGCACGAAGTAATGGCCGCTATCGACAGGGGATCTCAAGTTGATTCCGTATTTCTAGATTTCCGGAAAGCGTTTGACACCGTTCCTCACAAGCGACTTTTAATCAAGCTGCGGAGCTATGGGGTATCGTCTCAGTTGTGCGACTGGATTCGTGATTTCCTGTCAGGAAGGTCGCAGTTCGTAGTAATAGACGGCAAATCATCGAGTAAAACTGAAGTGATATCAGGTGTTCCCCAGGGATGCGTTCTGGGACCGCTACTGTTCCTGATCTATATAAATGACCTGGGCGACAATCTGAGCAGTTCTCTTAGACTGTTCGCAGATGATGCTGTAATTTACCGTCTAGTAAGGTCATCCGAAGACCAGTATCAGTTGCAAAGCGATTTAGAAAAGATTGCTGTATGGTGTGTCAGGTGGCAGTTGACGCTAAATAACGAAAAGTGTGAGATGATCCACATGAGTTCCAAAAGAAATCCGTTTGAATTCGATTACTCGATAAATAGTACAATTCTCAAAGCTGTCAATTCAACTAAGTACCTGGGTGTTAAAATTACGAACAACTTCAGTTGGAAGGACCACATAGATAATATTGTCGGGAAGGCGAGCCAAAGGTTGCGTTTCATTGGCAGGACACTTAGAAGATGCAACAAGTCCACTAAAGAGACAGCTTACACTACACTCGTTCGTCCTCTGTTAGAATATTGCTGCGCGGTGTGGGATCCTTACCAGATGGGATTGACGGAGGACATCGAGAGGGTGCAAAGAAGGGCAGCTCGTTTTGTATTATCGCGTTATAGGGGAGAGAGTGTGGCAGATATGATACACGAGTTGGGATGGAAGTCATTACAGCATAGACGTTTTTCGTCGCGGCGAGACCTTTTTACGAAATTTCAGTCACCAACTTTCTCTTCCGAATGCGAAAATATTTTGTTGAGCCCAACCTACATAGGTAGGAATGATCATCAAAATAAAATAAGAGAAATCAGAGCTCGAACAGAAAGGTTTAGGTGTTCGTTTTTCCCGCTCGCTGTTCGGGGGTGGAATAGTAGAGAGATAGTATGATTGTGGTTCGATGAACCCTCTGCCAAGCACTTAAATGTGAATTGCAGAGTAGTCATGTAGATGTAGATGTTACATAAATACGTATGTAACACATAAAGGTGAAATATTTTTTTGTAAATATCTCGTTTCGTGTTATCGCGCAATAGGGGTGAGAATGTCACTGATATGATACGCGAGTTGGCTTGGCAGATACTGAAACAAAGGCGGTTTCCTTTGCGGCGAGATCTGTTTACGAAATATCAGTCACCAATTTTCTCTTCCGAATGCGAAAATATTTTGTTGACACCCAACTACGTAAGGAGAAATGATCATCATAACAAAACAAGAGAAATCAGAGCTCGAACGGAAAGATGTAGGTGTTCGTTTTTCCCACCCGCCATTCGAGAGTGGAATGGTAGAGAAGTAGTATGACAATGGTTCGATGAACCCTCGGCCAGACATTAAAATGTGAATTACAGAGTAACCATGTAGATGTAGATGTAGATGTAGATGTAGATGTAGAAGTTCTTTAACGGTTTTTCCTATTTTTACGCAATACTCCAATACACTTTCAGACGGACAGGGGCTACTCACTTTTTAAATATATATGGTACATGTAATACATAAGTGGGACCTGTTGACAGTCTCGAAACATTCTTTGTCATTTTATGTGAATGTCTTACACGATGCTCTAATAAAATTTTGGATACAAATAGGGTACATATACATATGACACATTGGTTAGCAAAAATCTCGGAAAGTTCTTGACTGATTTAAATCAAATTTTTACATGATTGATACACTTTCCGCTGGACTTAGGGTACATATTTGTTTAATATATGTGTATGTGTGAGTTTGTTTGTGAGTGTGTGTCTGTGTTTGTGTGAATAAATGCATATATTGTATATAAAAGCGAAACGTTATTATCAAGATGCTCAAAAACTTCTTGACCGATTTGCTTCAAATTTTTATGTGCTCTAATAAAGGTTCGCACGGACATAGGCACATACTTTTTAATGTATGTTGTATCCAAATATGTATGTAATATATAAAGAGGAAAGGGTGTTAATAAAAAATCTCAAAAACTTCTTGACCGATTTATTTTGCTATTTTTACGTGTTCCCTAGTATATTTTTGACTATAGATGGTAAATTTTTATATGTGTAATACGTAAAGGGGAAACTTGGTTATCAAAAGTATCGAAAAGGTCTTTACCCATTTACTTCAGAATTTTACACGATGCTATAGGGGAAACGTTGTGAGAGAAAATCTCGGAAAGTTCTTATGTTATTGGCCGTTTTACTTCAAATGGTTCCAGGGTACTCTCGTACCATTGTGATGGGCATAGACTATACAGATTATTTAGACAACAGTTACAGATTTTCTGTTACGACTGACTGTGAGAAAGAATATGCTATACTATGAAAATGTGAAGCTTCTTTTTTCCCACAGTTAGATTTACATTATACTTCAGGGAATTTATATCATTACTCTTATTGTTTCTTCCACATATATTCTTTATCCTTACATAAAATTTTAAACAAAAAATTGCATCACAGCAGTGTGCTGTATTGCTGGAAAATGGTAGAGTGGGTGCAGTAATATTTACTGCACCAGTACTAACAGAGCACGTAGCCAACGTGGCCGCTGAGTTTGATCCTTAAAATTTTGTAGAATACTGCAAACAAGTGCACGGCTGTGGATGTGTAATCATCGAAGCGATGCTTGTGAAGTGATTCAATAGTAATTAAATCATGTTCCCTTGTTGCTTACAGGTGAGGTTGTAATTGTTTTATTCGCATCCATCCCGGTGTGTTAGTGTCTTTCATGAAGGCGTCTTGCAACCCTTGTTGCCATTCCAGCATTACCGATGAAGGGCACCTCTACATTTAAGTCATTTTCAGCCAGGTGTCCGGATACTTTTACACATAGTGTAGATTCACTACAAAGATGCGTTACAAAATAGGATTGAGTAAACTCAGTAATCATCGTTTCTGTCTTATATGAATCAAGCTTCACCTTACGCCATCAAAAGAAAATCTGCATGTCACTTTACCGTATTAATATATGTGCTTAATGAGAATGAAACGTCAGGCTGGCTACAGCTGTGCTAGTGTCACATATATATGCCTTTTGCGCACATTGAATGTGGTAGGCTTCTTCCCATCTACGTAACTAGGCTATGATTTTTACATAATTGTTACAGTATCATTACAGTGTTAGTGCTGTGTTATATACATCATCATAACCATATCATAAGGTATAATACACTGTTCAGTTATATTATAGGTTTAGCTTACATCATATTTGTAACTTAGTTATAATACACTGGCACATTAACCTATTACTGTAAGAGACATAGTTGTAATTTACTAGCACGTTAACATAACACAGATTGGTAGAATCATCAACTCGTTGAGCATAATTAATGTACAATATTTTAAAATTGTGGAGGCAGATGTAACAGGACCTACTATAATACCAAGACAGAAGATTAGAAACCAGTGCCAGAAAATTAATAAATAAATATACAACTAACAGGAAATTATAGAGGAATAAGTTTATTAAGTGCAGGATATAAAATACTCAGTAAAATTCTTAATCAAAGTTGTACACGTTTGCTGGCGCAATAATTTCAGAAAAACAGTCAGCTGCAGTAAGGAACGTTCATATAATGATAATATGTTTGTAATAAGATAAAATATTGAATAATGCCTGGAATTTGGTTTAGACAAGCATTTAGCATTTATGATTACGAAAAAAAACTTTGATAAGATAAAAAGACCCTTCTTGTGGAAAGGAATACAAATAAAATATTTTTCTGTATATTGAGAGTCTACAAGTATATTGTACATTGAGAGTCAACAAGTATATATAAAAATATTTATTAGGCAAGGATCAAGAATGGGAGATGAAATTTTAAAAAGCAAGGTGTTCGGCAAGGGCATAGTCAATGGCCCACTTTATTGAATTTATATATTAACGACTTAGTTATGAAGTGGAAAGATGAAATACAGTTAGGAGTTAAAAGAGAATGTAGTATGCACTTAAATACTCTATGATGTGCTGTTGATCGGACTATCATACAGGGAGCAGAAGATTATTTCTAGTGAGTATTACACACATTGAATTAAATGTAAAACTCTACTATAGTTTATCTAGATTTGTAAGTGAGAGAAACATAGTAATTTTCAAAAGGAAGAGTCGAGTCAAATTGAAAATAACAACAAATGATTAGATTTTGGCTCGAGTATCTCACTTCAGTTATCTATGATGTGATATTAGATGAAAGAAGGAAATACAAAAATGTTCAGGGAAATTCAATAATACAGAAACACAAGTCACTTAGAAATGAAACAAATAGAACAGCAGGAAAGTTAAGGCGAAATGGGTGCATGAAAAATATGAAAAAGGCGGAAAAGAAATATTGTCCGAAGGACTCACTCAGGATGAAAAAAAGTCAAAACAACTTTTGGTGAAATTAAAGGCATTGCCGGTAACATTGAGAATGCTATGGGAATTCCACTGTTAAACGCAAAGGAGAAAGCGGATGGATGGAGAAAGCGCAACAAAGGACTCTATGTGCGGGGAGGGCTTGTCTGATGACGTGATGGAAGCAAAAATAGGAATCGACAGGGAAGAGATTCAGGGATCCAGTATTAGAATGATAATTTAAAAGTGCTTTGACGGTTCAATATCAAATAAGGCAGAAGGAATAGATAACATTCCATCGGAACTTTAAAATATTCGGGGGAAGTGGCTGCTTGGCAGTAGCTGTCAGCGGGGTGCAGGTTAGCGCTGTCGGTGCTGGGGTGCTGTTTATTCCTCGAGCTTACTCTCTCTGTCAGTACACATCGATAAAATATCGCACTAGCTGGACAAGCAAAATTCCGATAGTCTATTCCAGCTACACAATGCAGAAACGAAATTGAAAATATCTGCTGACACACCAGAGAAAACGCCCTTGACGACTCTTAGGAGAGACACAGTGTATATGCATAGGTGTGTTCATGTATATACTGTATATATTAGTGTGTGTGTGTGTGTGATGGTGTATGTAGATGTGGATATGTATATACAGGGTGTTACAAAAAGGTACGGCCAAACTTTCAGGAAACATTCATCACACACAAAGAAAGAAAATACACTCCTGGAAATTGAAATAAGAACACCGTGAATTCATTGTCCCAGGAAGGGGAAACTTTATTGACACATTCCTGAGGTCAGATACATCACATGGTAACACTGACAGAACCACAGGCACATAGACTCAGGCAACAGAGCATGCACAGGCATGTTCACATGACCATATACATCTAATTTCAGTAACTTAATATTTCTTCTTCGCAGTATTGCTGTGTGAGCCAAATGAAGGGTTAAACAAAAGTGCGTGTTTTATGTAAATTTCAGCAAAACAAAAAATACACTCCGGGAAATTGAAAGAAGAACGCCGTGAATGCATTGTCCCAGGAAGGGGAAACTTTATTGACACTTTCCTGGGGTCAGATACATCACATGATCACACTGACAGAACCACAGGCACATAGACACAGGCAACAGAGCATGCACAATGTCGGCACTAGTACAGTGTATATCCACCTTTCGCAGCAATGCAGGCTGCTATTCTCCCATGGAGACGATCGTAGAGATGCTGGATGTACTCCTGTGGAACGGCTTGCCATGCCATTTCCACCTGGCACCTCAGTTGGACCAGCGTTCGTGCTGGACGTGCAGACCGCGTGAGACGACGCTTCATCCAGTCCCAAACATGCTCAATGGGGGACAGATCCGGAGATCTTGCTGGCCAGGATAGTTGACTTACACCTTCTAGAGCACGTTGGGTGGCACGGGATACATGCGGACTTGCATTGTCCTGTTGGAACAGCAAGTTCCCTTTCCGGTCTAGGAATGGTAGAACGATGGGTTCGATGACGGTTTGGATGTACCGTGCACTATTCAGTGTCCCCTCGACGATCACCAGAGGTGTACGGCCAGTGTAGGAGATCGCTCCCCACACCATGATGCCGGGTGTTGGCCCTGTGTGCCTCGGTCATATGCAGTCCTGATTGTGGCGCTCACCTGCACGGCGCCAAACACGCATACGACCATCATTGGCACCAAGGCAGAAGCGACTCTCATCGCTGAAGACGACACGTCTCCATTCGTCCCTCCATTCACGCCTGTCGCGACACCACTGGAGGCGGGCTGCACGATGTTGGGGCGTGAGCGGAAGACGGCCTAACGGTGTGCGGAACCGTAGCCCAGCTTCATGGAGACGGTTGCGAATGGTCCTCGCCGATACCCCAGGAGCAACAGTGTCCCCAATTTGCTGGGAAGTGGCGGTGCGGTCCCCTACGGCACTGCGTAGGATCCTACGGTCTTGGCGTGCATCCGTGCGTCGCTGTGGTCCGGTCCCAGGTCGAGGGGCACGTGCACCTTCCGCCGACCACTGGCGACAACATCGATGTACTGTGGAGACCTCACGCACCATGTGTTGAGCAATTCGGCGGTCCGTCCACCCGGCCTCCCGCATGCTCACTATACGCCCTCGCTCAAAGTCCGTCAACTGCACATACGGTTCACGTCCACGCTGTCGCGGCATGCTACCAGTGTTGAAGACTGCGATGGAGCTCCGTATGCCACGGCAAACTGGCTGACACTGACGGCGGCGGTGCACAAATGCTGCGCAGCTAGAGCCATTCGACGGCCAACACCGCGGTTCCTGGTGTGTCCGCTGTGCCGTGCGTGTGATCATTGCTTGTACAGCCCTCTCGCAGTGTCCGGAGCAAGTATGGTGGGTCTGACACACCGGTGTCAATGTGTTCTTTTTTCCATTTCCAGGAGTGTATGTTATGTGGACATGTGTACGGAAACGATTACTTTCCATGTTAGAGCTCATTTTATTACTTCTCTTCAAATCACATTGATCGTGGAATGGAAACACACAGCAACAGAACGTACCATCGTGACTTCAAACACTTTGTCACAGGAAATGTTCAAAATGTCCTCCGTTAGCGATGATACATGCAGCCATCCTCCGTCGCATGGAATTCCTGATGCACTGATGGGGCCCTGGAGAGTGGCGTATTGTATCACAGCCGTCCACAACACGAGCAGGAAGAGTCTCTACATTTGGTACCGCGGTTGCGAAGACAAGAGCTTTCAAATGCCTCCATAAATGAAAGTCAAGAGGGTTGAAGTCAGGAGAGGGTGGAGGCCATGGAATTGGTCCGTCTCTACCAATCCATCGGCTACCGAATCTGTTGTTGAGAAGCGTACGAATACATCGACTGAAATGTGCAGGAGCTCCATCGTGCATGGTTGTGTCGTACTTGTAAGGGCACATGTTCTAGCAGCACAGCTAGAGTATCCCGTATGAAATCATGATAACATGCTCCATTGAGCTTAGGTGGAAGAACATGGGGCCCAATCAAGACATCACCAACAATGGCTGCCCAAACGTTCATAAAAATTCTGTGTTGATGACGTGATTGCACAATTGCGTGCGGATGCTTGTCAGCCTGCAACGCGGGAAACGCATATCCTTCTATTTACATCTATTGCACTACAGATTTCTCCTTATTTTGTCACCTGAAGATATGACATTTCTTTGTCTATATATATTGTAATTGTTTTACTATATGCTTTTATGTCGATGTATAATTGGTTTGTTTTGTAAATACTATTTGTATTTTTACGCTTGGTCTTGCCTAGGGAAAACTATGCTATCGAACGAATACATCGATAGGTCGTGTGGAGAACCAAAGTGTTTATGACCTCTGGTAGTGTGAACGCGGCCGCGTGGAGCGCGGGCACAGCAGAGTCTGGCTGGAGGAGGGCAGTGGAGCAGGAGTATTGTGTGACGCTCCCGCGAGTTGCCGCGCTGTCGGGGTTTGGCAGCATGTAATTGCACTCGACTTGCTATGTTAGCCTCTGACATGGTGTCGCAGACGGGAGCGTTAGCTGGCACACATCAAGAGCCCGTTTCTGGTGGAGACCGTGTCGAGAAGAAGGCCCGCCAACATCCAGCTTCTGCAACAGCGACGGCCGACAATGAGTGACTGTCGCCACCTCCTCGACCGACGACTTCAAACCTTCAATCACCCAACAAGGAAGACTGGTAGGACGTAAAGTTTTAGAACTGTATGGCAGACCTCAGCTTTTCAAACTGTTAAATTTTTCTCACCAAATTACAGCAACGTAGCATGAACGTTTGTTGCTCATTGTCCCAACTGCATTACCAGGCAGGGTTCCTTCCTTTTCCGGAATGAACCCGAGTGTCGTTGAAATTCAAACGCCAGAATTAAAGTAATATCATTCAATTTCACTGCTTTAATTTCAAAGTTCAGTTAAGGTATTCATAGCTGGCTACAATATTTAGATTACACAAGCACAAATTAAGAGCGCGAATTTTGTTACCATATTTTAGCTTATCTGTGACTGCATCTCAGCTTGGTACGCACTAAATTTTTCTATTGTTAATTGTCCAGAATCATTTAATTCAAGTTCAAAGTTAAATCTCTTATTTCTAAATTGCATAGATTCAAGTAGCTTTTGAAATGACTGTTGAGGTAACGCAAGACTAACCGTATTTTACTCAATTTCGATGTGCTTCAGATACAAAGCTCACTATTAATTTCAGTCACTAAATTAACTTTCAGTTTTACAGTTTTATTAATCTTTTGCTAAATTAAGTCAAGAGTGTAGCGAAATTTATTACTTCTGACAAACTTTCAGCTTTCACACTACTCGTGTCAACCTTCAGTTGCCACGCTTCTAGTGCTAATTATATGTGTAATAACCTTTCTTTTTCAGTTACTATAGTAATTGTCCATAGGACTGGCGACCGTAATTTCCGCCTAATCTCAAATATCTAATTACCGCTATTTAATTGTTAACGTAGCGGCCGCACATTTACCTTCTTTATTAACTTGACCCGTTTCAAAATTAATTTCCCCTAGTTTCATTTGCATTTTTCCTTTCATTTAGATGTAACGCTCTCCTCCCTCCTTACCGACAGATTAACTTCGGTAACGATTGCTCTTCCCAAATTTCTATTAGGTACACGCGGTTTAATTTTTCACTGTCATTAAGGTCGATAAGTGTGGGGGAGGTTACACGTGGCGACCTGGTGACAGGACAATCTTCGGGTTTGAGATTGTTCTGGACACGAATTTTGCATTGTGCAAATCTCGTAACAAAGTACTGGTTTCCAACAGGTCTTTACATCAGCGAGAAGAAGTAGTGGGAGGAATCCTAACTAGATTTGAGATTTGGTATTTATATTGAAAATTATTAAAATGAGTGAAGGCAATAATTACCAAAATTTGGTAGACTTGGATACGGGACAATCGGTCGAACAGTGGGAAACGCGCACCGCGGAACCCTTTGTTCAGGGGCAGGTGGCTAGCATGAAAGACGCGACCGCCGAAACGCAACAAAGAGCAGAAATGGAATTCCAAACTTTAGAAAATGTTTCGGAATCGGAACCGCTTGATGACGAGTACGGGGGAACAATTAAAGAGGAATCCGCTGCGGAAGTAAAACCGGTAGTTTCCGTGAATTGAATTGATTTATTGAACGAATTTATTGAACGAATATTAACGAAATCAAAAGTCAATCGGCAGAAATTAAAGCTCAGTCTGAAAAAATTGACGGGAAACTAGACAATCAGAACAAAGCTCTTAATGTTGTTAACAGCAATGTTGGAGTTGTTAACACAAAAGTTGATAAAATCAAAGAAGATATTGTTGTAATTAATCCCGAAATCGGTAGTGTTAAACAGAAAATGATAGGCGTTCAGGCGGAAAATGCGAGCATAAATACTCGTTTTGATTCCGAAATTAGCAGAATCGAGAAAAAGTGTAGGAGAAGCAGTTGCTCCGATCATCCAGAATAAGGTGACGGAACAAATTCAATTAGTGAAAAAGGAGGATCAACAGAAGGTGGAAACTTTAAAGGCTTTAGTATCCGAAGTAGATACTAAAGTGAGGAAGCAGGCGAAGAGAAAAAGAGGAAAGTGGAAACGCTTGCGACAGCCACTTGCCAAGTAATTACGAGAGTGTCGGAATTAGAAAAGAAACTTGACGCAAAACAGCTGTGTGTCAATCTGTGCACATAGTTCGGAATTGTTGACGAAAGAGGAGCGGTTCGACCCCTTAAAAAAAGGCGATATACACGCGACGGATTTCACTAAAAATTGTGAAAGAGTTTTACCCGGATCATGGACTAATTAGAGAAAAATTAATGCTGTTATTGACGTGTTGGCTGGTGATGCTAAGCGATGGGGCTTAAACCTCAACATTACGAACCTGACTTTTGGCGAGTTTAAAAATTTGTTTCTGGCTGAATACTGGTCAGAGCAAAAACAACAAAGTGTCTGGCGCGAATTTGTCGTATCGAGGCCTTTCGATGCGAATTCGTGCGGCTCGATGAAGGAGTTTTGTGAGGGCTGGATCCGCAAGTTGGAATATTTGCGTGATCGAGGCACGGAATCCGAAATAGTCTGGGAACTCTACAGGAAGCTTCCAGATGATGCAAAACGCTACATAGGAAGCAATTACAGGACAATCAATGATTTCTTGGAAAGAGTTGAGGATGAGGACAATTTGCGCAATAATCGCGACAGTGGTAGAGGCCGTGGTAACAACAGCGGGTACCTCAGCAACCACAACAACGATAACCATGGGAATAATGCACACCGCAACCATGGCAGCAATAACAATAAATGTTCGGACGGTAGTGACAATCGGTAGAATGCAAATAATAACAGGAATGACGGAAACCAGTATCATACTAGCGTGATGCGGGCTTCACAGAATGGTAATAACGCCAGAGGGTGTGACCAGCCGCCTCAGCAGCATCCGGGGAGCGGATCTGCTGGGACGAGACAGGGAAACCATTAGCCGCGCCGGTGGGGCGCCGACCGGGCGTGGAGAAATTTTGCCGGCGCAATAACAGGAGAAAACCCAGGTGTCGTCGTTATGAAAATTCCGTATGGAATAATCAACGGCAGGAGAGTGCGCCAGTGTTAGGAGAAGGGAGTGCGCCCACAAGTAGTAGATCAGCTGTAGACACGGCAGCAGAAAATACATTCACTGTCAGTGAGAACAATTTAAGTAGTGTTCCCGAAATCGATTATAAAGTGGCAGCTGTAACACCCACAGCGGAACTGGAGATTGAGTTTAAGAATGATTCGCAAGTGTTGAGAGAAGATCAGATGTCGGATAAAACGTCCGTCATCGAGCGAGGGGATGCAGAGAGAGATGAGGTCTGGTTAAGGCAGTTCGGTTGCTTATACGACGAACTAAGAGATTATAGGGGCCTGTACGGGAGAAGTGTTTATGGGGAGCGCGGGCACGATTTTCCACGTCTCATCCCACAGGAAGATAGTGTTTGTGAAGTGATAGAAAGTTCTGGCCCTAACCGGCAGACTGTACCAGAAATAGTTGATGTTAATGGGGAGCACGAGCAAGATTCTTCGTGTTTCGTCCCGCAGGAGTTGGATGTTGAAGTAGTAACGGAAAGTTCTGGCCCTGACCGGCAGACTTTACCGAAAGTTATAGTGTTAGAAGTGGCCTACACATCCGACGCTAAACTCCAGTTTAAACATTGCGAAAGTGTTGAGGAGAAAGATTACGAGAATTTTAGTGATAGCCGAACACGACTGGTAGAAAAGCATGTAGATTACAGCGTGTATGAGGTTAGAGCTGGCGTTATACGGTCAGACGGTAGCAGTGTGGGTTGCGCAGATCCAGAGGAAGTAATTGCAGATACAACTGGGCACATTCCTCGAGGTAGACTGGCGGATGAGATCAAAGACGTATCAACGAAGGTGACAATTAGTGAATTGATAGCAAAGCAACAGTCACTAGTTGACGAGTTACAGGAAAAAGTTTCGGTATTGGAGGCAGAGCTGCAGACTAAACCTCAGGACAAACGCGTTGAAATTAAAACTGTATGTGAACAGAGGATGAAAAAGCCGCCAGATAAGCCGGATTTAGGATCGAAGCTAGATGGTTTTTTATGGAATCACCTGTATATAGACAAGGATTTACTGTGGGGAAATAAAGAAACAGTCGAGGACAAGTTAATATCCACGGCCTTCAACTAAACGTGTTGATTGACACCGGTGCAGAATTGAGTGCTGTATCTGGTAAAATATTTGAGTTACTTTAAGACAGCCATGGTATCGTAGTTATGCCAGTAACAGGAGTGAAAATTATCGATGCTACTGGGAAGGCCAGTAAAACAGTCATAAAACAGATTTTTGTCGACCTCGAGATATGTGGGGCACGATTTGAACAAGAGTTCGTCATCGTGCCAGACTTAACTACGGAAGTAATTATCGGGTTAGATTGGCTGTTAAAGTACCGTGCAGTGATTAATTGCGGAAGCAAAACTTTGACATGTACGTCACAAGATAAAACAATAGTAATTAGTTTTGACGAGGCAGGAGACGGTGTGCATGGGCAATACCAGCCTATACACTTTGTTAACTGGCCGGGTGGCATTGACACATACCATGAATTTTAACTACTGTAACGTGAGGAATACGGCTTTGACAATAGTGTAGAAACTGAATTGGAAGTGATAATCGAATTAGATAGATATGAAGCCCACACCTACTACAGTAGTACAAGTTTATATGCGAACTAGCTCTGCAGATGACGAAGAAATTGAAGAAATCTATGATGAAATAAAAGAAATTATTCAGATAGTGAAGGGAGACGAAAATTTAATAGTCATGGGTGACTGGCATTCGAGTGTAGGAAAAGGCTGAGAAGGAAATGTAGTAGTTGAATATGGATTGGGGCTAAGAAATGAAAGAGGAAGCCGCCTGTCAGAATTTCGCACAGAGCACAACTTAATCATAGCTGACACTTGGTTTAAGAAACATGAAAGAAGGTTGTATACATGGAAGAACCCTGGAGATACTAAAAGGTATCAGATAGATTATATAATGGTAAGACAGAGATTTAGGAGAGAGTCTGGCTGGAGGAGGGCAGTGGAGCAGGTGTATTGTGTGGCGCTCCGCGAGTTGCCGCGCTGTCGGGGTTTGGCAGCATGTCATTGCACTCGACTTGCTATGTTTCCCTCTGACACGGTGTCGCGGACGGGAGCGTTAGCTGGCACACATAAAGAGCCCGTTTCGCCTGGTGACCGTGTCGAGAAGAAGGCGCGCCAACATCCAGCTTCTGCAACAGCGACGGCCGACAATGAGTGACTGTCGCCACCTCCTCGATCGACGACTTCAAACCTTCAATCAACCAACAAGGAAGACTGGAAGCACGTCAAGTTTTAGAACTGTATGGCAGACCTCAGCTTTTCAAACTGTTGAATTTTTCTTGCTAAATTACAGCAACGTAGTATGAACCTTTGTTGCTCATTGTCCCAATTGCATTACCAAGCAGGGTCCCTTCCTTTTCCGGAATGAACCTGAGTGTCGTTGAAATTCATACGCCAGCTAAGGTATTCATAGCTGGCTACAATATTTAGATTACACAAGCACAAATTAAGAGTGCGAGTTTTTTTACCATATTTTAGCTTACCTGTGACTGCAGCTCAGCTTGGTACGTACTAACTTTTACTGTTGTTAATTGTTCAGAATCATTTAATTCAAGTTCAAAGTTAAATCTCTTATTTCTAAATTGCATAGATTCAAGTAGCTTTTGAAGTGATTGTTGATGTAGCCCAATACTAACCGTATTTTACTGTATTTCGATGTGCTTCAGAAACAAAGCTCACTATTAATTTCAGTCACTAAATTAACTTTCAATTTTCCGGTTTTATTAATTCTTTTGCTAAATTAAGTCAGAGTGTAGCGAAATTTATTACTTCTGACAAACTTTCAGTTTTCACACAACATGTGTCAACCTTCAGTTGCCACGCTTCTAGTGCTAATTATATGTGTAATAACCTTTCTTTTTCAGTTACTATAGCAATTGTCCATAGGACTGGCGACTGTAATTTCCCCCAAATCTCAAATATCTAACTACCGCTATTTAATTGTTAACGTAACGGTCGCACATTTACTTTCTTTATTAACTTGACCCCTTTTCAAAATTAATTTCCACCAGTTTCATTTGTATTTTTCCTTTCATTAGATGTAAGCCTTTCCTCCCTCTTTACCGACAGATTAACCTCGGTGACGATTGCTTTTCCCCGAATTTCCATTAGGTACACGCGGTTTAATTTTTCACTGTCATTAAGGTCAATAAGTGAGTGGGAGGTTACAAGCGCACACATGTTGATTGTGAAAAATTTCAATTTGATCACGTTGGAATGAAACCTCATCCGTAAGGAGAACGTTTGCACTGAAATGAGGATTGGCACATTGTTGGATGAATCATTCTCAGAAGTGTACCCGTGGAGGCCAATCAGCTGCTGATAGTGCCTGCACACGCTGTACATGGTATGGAAACAACTGGTTCTCCCTTAGCACTCTCCATACAGTGACGTGGTCAACGTTACCTTGTTCAGCAGCCACTTCTCTGACGCTAACATTAGGGTTATCGTCAACTGCACGACGAATTGCCTCGTGCATTGCAGGTGTACTCGTCGTTCTAGGTCTTCCCCCGTCGCGAGTCATAGGCTGGAATGTTCTGTGCTCCCTAAGACGCCGATCAATTTCTTCGAACGTCTTCCTGCCGGGACACCTTCGTTCTGGAAATCTGTCTCGATACAAACGTACCGCGCCACGGCTATTGCCCAGTGCAAATCCATACATCAAATGGGCATCTGCCAACTCCGCATTTGTAAACATTGCACTGACTGAAAAACCACGTTCGTGATGAACACTAACCTGTTGATGCTACGTACTGATGTGCTTTATGCTAGTGGTGGTGGTTAGTGTTTAACGTCCCGTCGACAACGAGGTCATTAGAGACGAAGCACAAGCTCGGGTTAGGGAAGGATTGGGAAGGAAATCGGCCGTGCCCTTTTAAAGTAACCATCCCGGCATTTGCCTGAAACGATTAGGGAAATCACGGAAAATCTAAATCAGGATGGCCGGAGACGGGATTGAACCGTCGTCCTCCCGAATGCGAGTCCAGTGTGCTAACCACTGCGCCACCTCGCTCGGTCTTTATGCTAGTACTGTAGAGCATGTCAACACAACAACCGAAGTCAACATTACCTTCCTTCAATTGGGCCAACTGGTGGAGAATCGAGGAAGTACAGTACATACTGACGAAACTAAAATGAGCTCTAACATGGAAATTAAGCGTTTCCGGACACATGTCCACATAACATCTTTTCTTTATGTGTGTGTGAGGAATGTTTCCTGAAAGTTTGGCCGTACCTTTTTGTAACTCTCTGTATATGTACGTACGTTATAGATATACATACAAGCCTTTTGAAGACTCCTCCAAATTTAGTTTAATATTTAATGTATAAGAGTTACGTTGACACACACGCACACACGCACATCGTTGTCACATAAGGAGCGAAGATCTTTCACTCATGCGTGCTTCAGTAACAGAGAAAGAGTCATAAGGATGAAGTGGTGATTAATTATTAAAATAATCTTATAACAGTCTTCAAAATAGTTACAAAAATGACTGATAATCTGCACAGCTCACTATTAATTCACAAAGTTGACGATCCCTAAAGAATACACAAACAGCCCGTGTGGTCACAGAGACATAACAATGACAATGCTCTGTCCCCAGTTTTTGTGTGACAGAGCACATGTTTTTCTCGTAATGAAAGTGGAATCAAAAAGAATACAACAACTTTGTTTGTACTTTATTAAATTTGTATGGTTTTCGTCTAAAGGAGGGATTATAACATGGAACGTATTCCAGGCATTAGTCTTCCTCTGATGAAACGCATTCGAAATTGTATTTACTGCATCACTTAATGTTCGTCTTACACCCTCCACCGCCTCACAAAACAGAACATCGTTAAAGGCCACCTGATCTCAAAAATGGTTCATTTCGCACTGTTAATGCTACTTTACGTACGCACACTCAACTTCTGTACTAAGGCATGACTAGTCTTACACGTAGGCACGCTTCAGTAAGGGAGAACCAGTCAAAGAGCACGAAGAGATAGCTGCACAACCGTTCTCAGGCTTACCGTATTGGCAGGACAACAACAAAGAACGAGTTGGCGCAGTGGCTACCACACTGGCCTCGCATTAGGCTGCACGACGGTTCAAACTCGTGTCTGGCCATCCTGATTTAGGTTTACCGTGAGTTCCCTAAATCGCTTCAGGCAGATGGCGGGATGATTCCTTCGAAAGGTCACGGCCAATTTTCTTACCTACTCTGAACTTGTGGTCCGTCTCTAATGACCTTGTTGTCAACGGGGAGTTAAACACTAATTTCCCCCTCCTCCAGGACGTCAGCAAAAAGAACGCAAGCGGTATAGCGCTGTCGTAACAGTCAGTGGTGCCGTGTTTTTATAAACTTGGAAACCTGCAACATTACACTCGAACTCACTCTGTTTATGATCTCTAGTTGCCAGGTAGAACTGTTACTAGAATCCATGGGGTACCTCGGGCCGAAGCCGGAGGATGGCTCAGTGAGTAGTAATAGTGGTTGTCTTGTGAAATAATTATACAACCGTTTTTCTTACGATTACTCTAACCTGCATTTTTGGCATAGGCTCACAATGCGGAAGAAATTATTGAAGCGAAATGTATTCCCATCTGTGTCGTTGTCACCACGAAATAAATATGGGTTACATAAACATCCCAATCTTGTTTATAGTAACTGACTTGCAGGCTGATTCCATGCTGTTGCTACAAAATTTAAGAGTTGATGGAAAAGGTTAAATGTATCCCCAAGATTGGCAAAGTTTTACAGAAGTACGAAATATAGCGCGTACTTCAGTGCGAGATACTTTTAACAATTTCCACAACGAAATTCTGTCTAGAAAACCCAAAGAGATTCTGGTCATACATAAAGCACACCAGTGGCAAGACGCAATCAATACCTTCACTGCGCGATAACAACGGTGAAGTCATTGATGACAGTGCCACTAAAGTAGAGTTATTAAACACGGTTTTCCGAAACTCCTTCAACAAAGAAGACGAAGTAAATATTCCTGAATTCCAGTCAAGAACAACTGCCAAGATGAGAAACATAGAAGTAGATATCCTCTGTGTAACAAAGCAGCTTAAATTACTTAATAAAGGCAAGGCTTCCGGTCCAGGTTGTATGCCAGTCAGGTTCCTCTCTGAGTTTATTGATAAAATAGCTCCATATTTAGCAACTATATACAACCACTCGCTCACAGGAAGATCCGTATCTAAAGACTGGAAAATTGCCTAAGACACACCAATATTCAAAAAGGGAAGTAGGAGTAATCCTCTGAAGTACAGGCCTGTATCACTAACGTCGATTTGCAGTATGGATTTGGAACATATACTGTATTCGAACATTATGAAGTACCTCGAAGAAAACGACTTACTGACACATAGTCATCACGGAGTCAGAAAACATCGTTCTTGTGAAACACAACTAGCTCTTTATACTCGTGAAGAAATAAATGCTGTCGACAGGGGATGTCAAATTGATTCCATATTTTTAGATCTGCAGAAGGCTTTCGACACCGTTCCTTACAAGCGTCTGCTAACCAAACTGCGTGTCTACGGTGTATCGCCTCAGTCGTGCGACTGGATTCGTGATTTCCTGTCAGGAAGGTAACAGTTCGTAGTAATAGACAAAAAGTCATCGATTAAAACAGAAGTAATATCCAGCGTTCCCCAAGGAAGTGTTATAGGCCCTCTATTGGTCCTGATCTATATTGACGACATAGGAGACAATCTGAATACGTCTTAGATTGTTTGCAGATGATGCTCTCATTTACCATCTTATGAAGTCATCAGATGATCAAAACGAATTGCAAAATAATTTAGATAATTTATCTGTACGGTGCGAAAAGTGGCAATTGAGCCTTAATTAAGAAAAGTGTGAAGTTATTCACATGAGTACTAAAAGAAATCAGCTAAATTTCGATTACACGATAACTCACACAAATCTGAAGGCTGTAAATTCAACTACATACTTAGGGATTACAATTAAAAATAACCTAAATTGGAACGATAACACAGATAATATTGTGGGTAGAGCAAACCAAATACTGCGATTCATTGGCAGAACACTTAGAAGGTGTAACAGGTCTACCAAAGAGACTGCTTACACCACGCTTGTCCGCCCTATTCTGTAGTATGGCTGTGCGGTGTGGGATCCGCATCAGGTCAGACTGACGGATGACATCCAAAAAGTACAAGGTAGGGCTGCTCGTTTGTATTATCGCGAAAAGGGGGAGATAGTGTCACAGACACGATACGTGAACTGGAGTGGCAATCATTCAAACATTCGTTGCGACGAGAACTTCTCACGAAATTTCAATCACCATTTTTCCCCTCCGATTGTGAAAACATACTGTTGGCACCCATCTCCATAGGGAGAAACGATCATCACGAGAAAATAAGAGAAATCAAGGGTCGCAGAGAAAAATTTAAGTGCTCGTTTTTCCCGCGCGACTTTCGAGAGTGGAACGGTGGAGAGAGAACTTGAAGGTGGTTCATTGAACCCTCTGCCAGGCACTTTATCCTGAATATCAGAGTTATCTCGTAGATGTAGATGTTGAGCGAAGGGAATCTAGTCTGGAAACGAGAAGGTCGAGAAGTATAAGCAAAAATCTTCTCAAGTTACTCATGAGCCTCGCACAGCGGTCAGACTAAGTGTCCCAGTTTGCTAACTCTTGTATAACGTACCAGACTCCCTCAGAATACTCCCCAGTGAGATCACATAATTTCCCCTGTCGATGTACTAGTAGCAATGCCCGTAACTAGATATCAGAGAGACAGGCCTAAGTCTAGTTATAATGAATTTCATTTACTTGCTCAAATTTTACAAATTGCTTCATTTATAACTGCTGTTCAGATCGTGTGGCATCGTCGCACAAAGTTTCTCCACACGCGTTCTAATATCGCCCATGTCTTTTGAACAGTGTCGCAGGCAGCGAGAATTCTTGCCAGGAGATCCGCTTTGGTCTCGACAAGTGTCTCGTACGCATGACGTTTCACATGGCTTTACAACAAGAAATCAGATGAGCTGAGATGAGTTGAACGTTCTGGCCACGAAACAGGACCTCCGCTGCCAAGCTATTTTTCAGGAAATGTTCGAAGTCTCAGTCCAGAGTAAAGTGGAACTCCGTCTTGCTGGAACACAGCCGCTGACAAATAACAAGTGGGTAAGTTCCAGAAACCTAGATAATATCTCTGATAAACAATGTGTATACTGGTTCACTGTAAGAGGCATCAGAAGGATTGTCTCAAACACGTTTAGACTCAGTCGTGTCTGGACGAGGGTCCTTTACTTCAATTGATATATTACCCTTCTAAATTATCCCTGACAGTATGTAACACAATCACGGAGACACCCTTTATACCTCTGTTGGATGATACAAATGGTACAACGAACTACGTACACAGCAGTGGTCAAGATTCATATGTATTCTAGTCTTAGTCGTTATATTGCCCCGAATCTTTGAAAATGTAAACGTCTATTTTCAAAGAAGAAGCGTTGTGGAACACTTACGGATTCATTGTGAAATTATTGCATTACCGTGCTAATTAGAGTCGATGGTCAGCATCTCTGCGATACACAGACGAAGTTTTGGTGTCCTGGATTAATTTTAGCTGCCTTCGAGCTAAGGTGCTAATCAGGACGGCAGCCTCTCAAATTTTAATTTCAGTACTTTAATTAAAACTTTACGAAAGGAAGTGTTTACTCCAGAGCGCAATTAGCCGTATTTAATTTGCTACGCTGGCTCAGTATTTTCCTTTTAGGCGACGTTTCGAATTACGTGAATGCCGATTGCAGGTAACTCGTTTCGAACCGTTATCGTAAAGTGAACAGCCGTTTATCTGGTGATTTTATCGCTTTTCGCACCAGAAACATGGTCAAAGTATACAATCATGGAATGGTTAAATCAACGGAGAATACGTTCTGCAAAGGCACCTTTTCATGAGGAAGCTCATAACTTCCAGAATACTAGCGGAGACCATATACACGAACACAGCCAGAAGACGGAATGAAGAATGGAAAATATCATCGCTACGAACACGACAGGCAAATACATTCAAAGATACCAGCAAAACACTGAGTCACGTGGAGCAGTAAATAAAGAATTTCATACACAGTAATACTCGAATGAAGTAATAAACGGTATTTTCGGAAGACAAATGTACAGACTTGGTAGAACAGACAGTCATAATTGTTAATATGGAACATAGGGGTCGTTAATCATATAGTTTTAGGTTGGCTGGTCAACTAACTGAAGACAGACGTCCTCCTGAACTAGCTGTATACTGTGTGGATCAGAATTCTCTCAATGCAAACCATTTTTTTAGTAACGTACGAGTTAAGAAGAACTTGATGAACAAATTCGTAAGAAAGTGTATGTGCCCATGTAACGCCTAATGCTCCAGATTCATGACTGAAAATCTGTGGAGTACTGCTATAAAGAAGAGCCTGTGATTCAGAGGATCCAATCGTTACTTGCTCTCGTTGAGAACCCAGAAGTCTTGGATATGGAGGGTATATAACCCACAATGATGTTCTTCATTATGTTTCAAGGAAAATTTTATTGGTAATGACTTAGTCTGATGACTTGGCTGATGGTACATATAATTACTTAAAACAAGTCTACGACCCGAAACTACAACAATTAAGGAAAAATGAATAAATAAAACTGATACAGTGTAGCTTTTGGGCGTGTATTTCCAAAACAAAAGCATGTACAAGCTACTTGTGTTTTTAACGACGTTTTTGGATGCCATCAACTGTGAGTTGCCTGCCGTTATATACATATGGTACGTGTCGAATATTTTATGTGTCTTAAAATATTGAATGTTGACTAGGAGAGAGACTTTTTCAGTAACAGTATGTTTTATAAACCATACTCCCATAGTCTACGGGTTATTCTTTGCAACATATTTGTTGCAACATTGTGTTTTAGATAATTTAATTTTCTACACATTTACTAATTATAAGAGTGTAATTAAAATAATTAAAACAATTATAGACCTGTGGAGCCTATCGCCTTCGAGGAACAGTTAGAAGCAACACCTCAAGAGGATAGTTCATTTTCTTATGATAGAGCAGAAGTGGTGGTACCAAGTAGGGATAGGTATGACATTCGTCCTTTAAGTTAAATAAAGAGACAGGCGCACAAAAAAGTGGTAGCATCTAAAACAAAAAGAGTGTAGCGTCTTTAGTTAGTAATCAAAAGTCCTCAGCCCGGTTTTGAACCTCGTCATTGGTTAATCATCAGCAATGGCGGCCGAAGACTTCCAGCAAGTCACATTCGTTCTGCCCGCAGCCTTGTCAATGAGGACGGAAGAGCAGACAGAGGATCAGGGCACTCTCTTGTCCTTAGGGTGGGAAACTGCCCCTAAAAAGTGGAAGAATCAGCAATGATCAACGTCATGAGGATGCAAAAAGCAATGGAAACCATTACACTGAAGACACGTAACGCGTGTCCTCAGAATACGTGGCCTGAAAACGAAAAAGTGTCATGATGATCTCTCCGCGGACAAAAAATTCCGGAACAGTCGGACATTCGGATCTCCTGCAGGTGACTGCCAGGAGGAAGTGACCTCGAGAAAGAGACTGAATAACTAACGAAAGGATAAAACTCTACGATACGGAGCATGGAATGTCAAAGTTTGAACTTAGCAGGTTAGCTAGAAAACCTGAAAAGGAAAATGTAAAGGCTAAATCTAGATACAGCGCGGGTTAGTGAAGTGAAATAGAAAGAAGGTAAGGGTTTCTTGTAAGACGAATGCAGAGCAATACAAACAGTTGCTGAAAATGATATAACTGGAGTAGGATTAGTTACGAACGGAAAGACAGGACAGAGAGCGAGTGACTGTGAACGGTTAAGTGATAGGGTTTTCTCATGGACAGCGTTAGTTCAGATATATATGCCGACGTCCCGGACAGAAGAGGAAGAGACAGAGAAAGTTTGTGAAGATATTGAACGGGTAATTCAGTATGTAAAGGGAGATGATAGTTAAACAACCATGTGGGGCTGGAACGCGGTTGTAAGGGAAGAAACAGAAGCAAGAATTAAAGGAGAATATTGAGTTGGGAGTAAAAATGAGGGTGGAGAAGGACTGATTCAGTTCTGAAAAAAATAGATGCTAAAAGCGAATATTAAAAATATTTAGTTCAAGAATCACAACAGGAAGAGGTACACTTGGAAAAGACCAGGAGACGCGGCAAGATCGAGCTTGACTACAGCATGGTCAGGGAGAGGTTTGGAAATGACGTAAACGCATACCCAGCAGCAGAGATGGACACATCTCAGAATAGTGAAGTGACGAAGAAGAGATAGACTGAAGATTAAGAGGATCATTCTGAGGAATACGTGTGGAAGGAAGTGTGATACTGAAATCCTGAGGAATGACGATACTCGTTTGAAGCTCACTACGGTTATGGATATTGCCATCAGAACATCTATAAAAATTACAGACCCTGGACAGACCAACGTGTATACAAGAACGGTAACTGCGAAGAAACTTTGGGTAGCAAGCAAATTCTTCAACTGATCAACGAAAGAAGGAAGTCACAAAAATACTCGTGGAAAGCCACGAATTCAACAATTTAAATCCGTTGCGAATGAAATGAACACGAAGAGCAGGAAATCCAAGGCTAAACGGCTGCAGGAAAGTGGTGAAGAAATAGAAAAATAATTGATCGTGAGAACGACTATGTCAACACATGGGAAAGGCAGGATAACCTTCGGTGACATCAAGAAGAGTGGCAATGGGGATTCTACATTTAACGGCAGAGGAGAGAGTGGGCAAGTAGCGAGAGTACACTGAAGGCCTCTATGATGGATGCGACGAAAGAAGAAACTGGAAGTCAGTAAGGAAGATATAGGGGAACCAGCAATAGAGTAAGAATTTACAAGAACTCTGGACGACTTAAAATCAAATAAGGGAGAAGGTATTGATGGCATTCCATGAGAATCACTAAAATCAACGGAGAATGGGGGGGGGGGGGGGGGGTGGAGCGGCAACAAAACGACTGTTCAAGTTGGTGTGTGGGTTATATAAGACTAGTGATGCACCATCAGAGAATCGGGAAAATGTCATCCACAATGCAGAAGGTAGCAAGAGCCAACAGATGACAACAATAATACACAGAATAATGGAAAAGAAAATAGAGAAGGTTTTAGATGACGACTAGTTTGGTTTTAGGAAAGGCAAAGGCACCAGAGAGTCGATTTGGATCTGGCGTTTGAAGCAACAATGAAGAAAAATTAAGACTGTTCATAATATTTGCAAACATTCGTTAATGTAAAATGGGGAGAAATGTTCGAAATACTGAGAAAAATAGCGACCATAAAGTAAAGCAAATACTGTAGTGCAGTCAACAATGTGTGAGTGGGTGAGCGAGAGTCGAGAGTTAAAAAGAGTCCGTGAGTGGAAGTTGGGTGTGAAAGAGAGGCAAGAGACGGTTACTCGGTAGCCAGGCCGGAGGTTAATGGCAGAATATAGGTGTAATGGCACACAGTATTTGATTTCTGTTGGGTGTTTATAAATGTTGGTTTACGAAAGGGTGTTTTAATTAATAAAATCCAGTATCTGACAATGGACATGTTATCATTTAGTAGTTTTCCTTAGATTTGACAAGAACAGAAGGGCACGACAATGAGTTTCATGAAAAGCATCTACTGATTGTTACGCTAAATTAATTAAATATAACTTCATCTTCAGTGAATAATAAAGTTCGGTGCGAAACAGGTGGGGGAGGTTATACGTGCCACTAGAGGGAACTGTAGACGGCAAAAACTGTAGGAGAAAACAGAGACTAGAACACATCCAGCAAAGAACTGGAACTTTGTGGTGCAAGTGCTCCTGCGATTTGGAAAGATTTTCATAAGAGAGTAACTCGTGGCGGGCCGCATAAAGAGAACTAACAACATTAATAAACACTACAATTCGTATTTCCATGTATCACTAGTTTACGATTAATAATATGCATGACACATTCCACCTTACATATGTAGAATACTAAGGAGTTGGTCTTAGCTTTGTTGCGAGGTGGGCCAGTCTTCCGTGAAAGAACTGCCAGTTGTTGGAAATTAATGCTTTGTAGAATAGTATGTTTATTACAGAATGAGATTTTCACTCTGCAGCGGAGTGTGCGCTGATATGAAACTTCCTGGCAGATTAAAACTGTGTGCCCGACCGAGACTCGAACTCGGGACCTTTGCCTTTCGCGGGCAAGTGCTCTACCATCTGATCTACCGAAGCACGACTCACGCCCGGTACTCACAGCTTCACTTCTGCCAGTACCTCGTCTCCTACTCTCCAAACTTTACAGAAGCTCTATGCGAACGCATAAGAGCTTCTGTCCGTTTCGACTTATTATTTATACCTGACGCCATACGAACATACGCCACCGCACCTTTTATTACTAAGATGATATCTTTGTATCAGCTTTTGACTGAATGTTCCTATTTGTCAAATTTGCAATAATTCTATATTCATTTATTTGGAGACTATTTTTATTCTTAGACTGGCTAACTTAAGAACGGGATGAAATTAATTCTCTTCTCTAATCTCACAGTGTATTATTTATTTAAATAACCTACAATACCTTGCCAATAATTTCTAGACTTACTTTGTTTGGACTAGATTGGATACGACAGATTTCGATCCGTAGGCCCTCAGAGTGGAGATCGTCTACGACAGAGGCAGTAAACCCTTTTTTACCTATCGCCCACTTTTGCATCTCTGCTAGTAGTAACTTTTTCTAACCGCTCACCTGTCCCACAGTAATGGTAATTTATAAATTAGGGAAGTAAATTTACTTAAATTAATAAAGCAGAGTTACAACAAGTTAAAGCATACAATAATGATTAATTACCAAATGCTTTATGTCAACATTTTATAAAAACTTGGTGAGAAAGTTTTTAAAATTCTCTACAGCCTACCATAAAAGCTGCAATGGCCATTAACTGTATATAGGGCGCCGGCTCAGCACCACTGGTCTAGGATGTGGCATATGATAGGTAAACATAATATATGTAACACATATTTGCAGAAGACCTCGTGTACTTATACTCCTTCTACAGATACTAAATGAGATGAATCTCAAGGATGTGCAACAGTAAAAGATATTTATGACTTTTTCTTGAGATACACTTTCATTAAGAACCTTATCGCAGACATTCAGATGCAGGCACGCTAAGATGCCCGAGATACTACCAGTGCAGTTATTGCTAAGCATCGTCAGTAACAGAGACTGTTAGAAAATCTTACTTGCTCAATTTTTACTACTGCAAAGCACCTCTGTCGATGTCAGGTACGACATGTGATACAGCCAATAACACGAAGATCAGTCGATTCTGTTGGTATAGGAATTGGCCCCTCTTAAATTTTGCGATATTTGTAGCTACAATTTTTGCGTTTGCTGCCAAGTTATTGAGGTTTCCACATGACGGATGCGTTTCTGAGCTTCAGCGTGCGATTTTATAAGAAAAGTATTCTTATTCGAAATACTCATAATTCGAACTTAGCTGTTCATTTGAATGGCACATACCTTACTTATGAACAGGGTCATTATGGAATAAATATTCTGAGAAACAGTGCCTAATATATCCATTTAATTGTAAAGTCTTATGTAACAAGTTCTTTTTTTTTAATTTGCGCTTCAAACAGCAGCAGTTTGTGTGACGCACTGTTGCAACTATACCTGAACTCTTCACTCATGAAACCGAGCGAGGTGGCGCATTCGGGAGGACGACGCTTCAATCCCGCGTCCGGCCATCTTGATTTAGGTTTTCCGTGATTTCCCTAAATCGCTCCAGGCAAATGCCGGGATGGTTCCTCCGAAAGGGCACGGCCGACTTCCTTCCCTGTCCCTCCCTAATCCGATGAGACCGATGACCTCACTGTTTGGTCTCTTCTCCCAGAAACGAACCAACCTTCACTCATGAAACTTACTACGGACTTTTTCCCAAATTTATCGGCTCTGAATTCAGACACGAATTAATGAAAATCACGACACATTGCACCTGGCTAGTTATGTTTGAAATTTCACACGTACATAGTTGGCACCCATTGTTGTAATTACTGTGCCGTGTATTTTGGCTTGTGCAGCTGCGAAGCGTTATTTAAGTTTTTGCTGACGCGACGGTGTGAGTAGGCGTGTTTGTTTCTTTCATCTTAATTACTGAGTTTCAAGTGATGAAATGTTGCTATTTAGCACGAGATATAGCGTCGTGAATTAGCAAGCTAACTACACTGTACTACCGAATTAAAAAATTACTTGTTCGCAACTCCGTAATTGTCTCCCACTCCGGTGCAAAAGTTTGAAACTTTGGCTCAAAGGTGCTTACAACCTTGCTTTGTAACAGTGCAATAGCATGGCGCCCTGCGACGTCAGCCTCGGGCTCGACAACACTTCAAATTGCAAGGTGTCGACACATGCGGAAGGAAGGCTACAGCTCAGGTTCAAGTGACGTGTAAAAGTGTATTAATGGGAACTGGCAGCAAATTTCACTGCAGTTCTGCTCACCGCTGCCGTTGACGTGTCACACGGTGGGCAGGTCGTCACAGCCACTCTTGCCCACGTTTCACCCCTTCTTTCGGCGCCTCTGCGATGTAGATCAGAACAGCGAGCTAAGAATTGAAATCACACAGTTTTCTTGTGGCTGGCCAAGGAAAACATTCCAAACGCAACGCCCCTCACAAACGAAACAAAAAGGCCTCAGGGGGTGCCACAAAGGGCGTCAATGAACCCACCACTTCTCTTGGGATCTTGATTCCCACGAACTCCGTGGTACGATGAACAAAGGGGAAACTTTCTTGACAATTTGGACACCGCTACCACCGTCAGATGATTCAATTGTCCTCTGCAGACACTGTGGGGCTGCATCTCCAAGAAAGTGATCGCATCTCTTTGGACTGCAGCGTGACCGCAATTTTTGCTCTCGTGTACAGTGTTCGAACCACTAGGAAACGTTCAAGACTATTCGACAAAATTTTAAACGTGATCAGGAGCAGAAAATGAGTGCCACTGTTTCACACCCTCCTGTGAGATGATTATGGAGACGTCCGAAACTGACACGTCCGTGAACAGAATGCAGAGGGTCCCCCTAACAACCTCACAGTTCAGGGAAACCTTCAGTGGCACTCACATGCACTTACTGATAATTTTAAAATTGTACCTATACAGAGGAAATCGGCGAAGTAACCTTGGGCTGCTTTCAGGTAAGCAACCACTTGCAGGTATGTAACCATTTGACGCCCTCCAAGGCCAATTAGCTGACTGCAAGCGTCTAAGATAATTTTGCATGTTTTCTCTTCATATACAATTTTTTTTAATGCTCAATCATAGTCTGTGGGTATCAGTGATGGTTTTACCGGACTGGGGACTAATAGAGAGACGGTTTGCCGTTTTATTGACACATGTGAATAAAACCGTCACACACGATCACGCCACTGAAAAAGCATAAGGACCCATTGCTGCTTCAGGCCACATTCAAATTTCTTCGAATGGTACGGGTCCACCCTGAATATCAGAGCAAAAATTGCGGTCGCACTTCACCATAAATGGGTGAGACCAGATCATCGGTGATGCAGCACTGTGCTGTCCGTCGTGAGGAGCTGAATCACCCTAGAGGTGTAACCCGTACCAAAGGATGTGAAAAACGACATCCTTCTGCTCATCGCTCTGGGAACAGTCCTTTTCGATCTCGAAATGCGTGGAGATCAACGTCGCATGGAAAAGTATGGTTTCATTGACGCCCTTCATGACAGCCCACTACGGTATTTTCAGTCGATTGTGCGCGGTGGAGTGTCTGAAATGTTTTCTTCGGTCACTCATAAGCAACCTGCGCGATCTCAACGCTGCGAATCACAGTTCTGTACTCCATTGGAGATGCCTCAAAAGAAGAGGTGAAATGTGGGTAAGAGGGGCTGTAAGACATTCCCATCGTGTGGCGCAGGGGCGTTGGGCAGAGTTGTCGAGAAATTTGGTGCCATTTCACTTTAACCCACTTCACACGTCACATGAAGTTCTGAGCTCTAGCTTTCTTCCACACCGTGCTGTCTGAGGCCCAAGGGTGACGCTTTTGCATCATTACAGAGGAAGGTTGTAGCAACCTTTGAAAAAAGCCAAGTTTACGCTTAGGAATGAGAGACAATCATGGCAGCGTTTTGAAAACGTGTGTGTGTGTGGTGTCTGTCCGAAAGAGTAGATACTGTTTCGATCCTGCAGACACTATGAATCAAAAACAGAAGAATTATTAACATTAGGTGCCAGTAGACATTTATGTAAATCAACGGGGAACGTTGAAAATTTGTGCCGGACCAGTATTCGAACCCAGGTGTCCTGCTTAGTAGGCAGATGCGCTGAACACTGAGGCTTTTTTTTTAAGAGAATTACTATATATAATTGACTATCTCAACTAGACTTGCAGTTCTGTCAATTGATTCACAACCGTCCAAACTCTCCACAGAAAGTCATTTAGAGTATACAAACGAATAACAAAGACATGCATAGGCAACATAAATTAAGGAAAACGTCAAATGAAGTTAATAATACCGTTGAGAAGTGGGGAGCAGTCCTGGGAACAGAAGTAACCCCTTATTCGTTGTGTATTTTGTCCGTTACATCGTCATGCGTGGGATGTCTGTCCTTATCGGCGTCGAGAATTACCCTACGCCTTGTTTTTCAAAAATTATGTCTAACATGTTACCAAACATCGGCCTGTCATTTGGGTAACGTTTCATCTTCCAACGTGCCGTTCATATATAATTCTCGAAACTAATGAGATTATCTTCTCTGTGGTGGATGATGGTACATGTCACAAACTGCCCTAACAGCCACATCGGCGTGTTGTTCTTGGTAGCGGGAAAATGTTTTGTGTCCGGCCAGAGTAGGATGTCGGTGCAGTGGCTGGCTGCGCTGCTGCGGGCCCAGCCTCTGCTCTACCCATTTCCAGCTAATGGGATGACCGCCACAAGTGAAGCGATGGCATAATGTGTCGTCCAGACCACAGCGGACGCACTTATCAGTGCCACATAAACCGATTCTATGCAGCCTTTCATTAGTGGGTATAATATCCTTTATCACTTTATACCATGTGAATGCCACCTCAGCAGAGTGGACGGTTAAACGTATGTTGTCCCAAACTGCCTTCCAATGAACACTCGAGTATTTAAGTTCAGTGGGATTCCGGACTACTGAATATGTCCATCTCTTTAATAACAGGTGCGTCGTCGGTAAATCCTGCATGAGATAGTTTCCATATATAAACCTTACTTCAAGAAAAAAACTGCTTCACTTGTCGTTATTTCTAATGCGTTTTACCTACATCAATGGGTGGGTGCATCTCGGTGGGCTGTAAGGTTCGGAAGAGCCAACTGGTTACGCTGAGAGGTTCCTTGTCCAACAAGGGGGTGATTCGTTTAATATACACTCCTGGAAATTGAAATAAGAACACCGTGAATTTATTGTCCCAGAAAGGGGAAACTTTATTGACACATTCCTGGGGTCAGATACATCACATGAGCACACTGACAGAACCACAGGCACATAGACACAGGCAATAGAGCATGCACAATGTCGGCACTAGTACAGTGTATATCCACCTTTCGCAGCAACGCAGGCTGCTATTCTCCCATGGAGACGATCGTAGAGATGCTGGATGTAGTCCTGTGGAACGGCTTGCCATGCCATTTCCACCTGGCGCCTCAGTTGGACCAGCGTTCGTGCTGGACGTGCAGACCGCGTGAGACGACGCTTCATCCAGTCCCAAACATGCTCAATGGGGGACAGATCCGGAGATCTTGCTGGCCAGGGTAGTTGACTTACACCTTCTAGAGCACGTTGGGTGGCAAGGGATACATGCGGACGTGCATTGTCCTGTTGGAACAGCAAGTTCCCTTGCCGGTCTAGGAATGGTAGAACGATGGGTTCGATGACGGTTTGGATGTACCGTGCACTATTCAGTGTCCCCTCGACGATCACCAGAGGTGTATGGCCAGTGTAGGAGATCGCTCCCCACACCATGATGCCGGGTGTTGGCCCTGTGTGCCTCGGTCGTATGCAGTCCTGATTGTGGCGCTCACCTGCAAGGCGCCAAACACGCATACGACCATCATTGGCACCAAGGCAGAAGTGACTCTCATCGCTGAAGACGACACGTCTCCATTCGTCCCTCTATTCACGCCTGTCGCGACACCACTGGAGGCGGGCTGCACGATGTTGGGGCATGAGCGGAAGACGGCCTAACGGTGTGCGGGACCGTAGCCAGCTTCATGGAGACGGTTGCGAATGGTCCTCGCCGATACACCAGGAGCAACAGTGTCCCTAAGTTGCTGGGAAGTGGCGGTGCGGTCCCCTAAGGCACTGCGTAGGATCCTACGGTCTTGGCGTGCATCCGTGCGTCGCTGCGGTCCGGTCCCAGGTCGACGGGCACGTACACCTTCCGCCGACCACTGGCGACAACATCGATGTACTGTGGAGACCTCACGCCCCACGTGTTGAGCAATTCGGCGGTACGTCCACCCGGCCTCGCGCATGCCCACTATACGCCCTCGCTCAAAGTCCGTCAACTGCACATAGGGTTCATGTCCACGCTGTCGCGGCATGCTACCAGTGTTAAAGACTGCGATGGAGCTCCGTATGCCACGGCAAACTGGCTGACACTGACGGCGGCGGTGCACAAATGCTGCGCAGCTAGCGCCATTCGACGGCCAACACCGCGGTTCCCGGTGTGTCCGCTGTGCCGTGCGTGTGATCATTGCTTGTACAGCCCTCTCGCAGTGTCCGGAGCAAGTATGGTGGGTCTGACACACCGGTGTCAATGTGTTCTTTTTTCCATTCCCAGGAGTGTATAACACAGTACAGTTTCGGTTAATGTCAGGGTTGTTGAGTCTGCCGGCCTCAGCGTGGTCTATTTCACTTTAAACAGATGCCCTTGCCAGATAAATCCATTAGAGATTTTCAACACATGTTTGGCCTGCATCTTGGGTACTGAAAATATTTGGGCCGTACAGTACGCTTTACTGAGGAGTCGTATGCGTTGGAGAATGTCAACGGACCGCCAATTGTTTTCATAGATGGCGCCTTGCATGTTATTGATGACCTGCTTCCAATTTTTTGCATTCATTTTTATCGGGCATTTGTCGACAATCGTGTCCAGAGTGTTGTGGGCTTCGACACGCTTCGGCCAAGGTACAATAACTGCGTCGGATCCCCGAATCTTGACAAAGGTGCATTTCCCGGCGTTGATTTTAGCACCGGAAGCACGACAGTACTCGTCTACCGCGGTCTTGAGGGTTGATACGTCTCCGTCATTGCGCAATAACACTCCGACGTCGTCGGCGTAAGCACGAACCACGAAGGACGTCCCGGCGATCGATAGGCCAGCAAGTTTGTCATGAATGGGGAGGAAGAGTGGCTCGAGCGATAAAACAAATAACATCATGGAGAGAGGGCTCCCCTGCGGCACTCCTCTATGGACCTCGATGGCTTAATAAGCTGTCAATTTACGCTGAGATTGGTTGTAATGCCGTGACGATATGTTGCACGACATTAATAACCCATTGATCATAACCACACCGCTACAATAGCTGTAGGAGGTACTCGTGGCGGACGCGATCAAATGCCTTGCAAAAGTCGATAAACAGCAATGCAAGATTCACGTTAGTGACTGACGCTATGGCTATCACATCTCTATATTCCGAAAGGGGCGTCATAATATTGCGACCAGGGAAGCATGATTGATGGTTGTGAATCACTTGCTCCATTAATGGAGACAATCTGCTGTTGAGTGCTCTGGCAAAGGTTTTCTAATCAAAACTGAGTAAATTAATCTGTCGGACGTTATCTAAGGTTTTCGGTGTTTGCTTTTTGGTGTCAATACAACTCAACCTTCCTCCATTTCGGCCAGCACGTCACTCCCTCGCATAACTTCATTGAGAACATCTGTAAATGTGTGCCCGATTATGGGCCAAAAACGCAGATAAAATTCCCATGGAAAACCATCAGGGTCCGGGGATTTGTTCGATGGTGAGCCAGAATTCAGTTCAAGGACTTCGTCTGGAGCAAAATCGTTTACGACCGCCGAGTTCTCCGCAGGCGTGACTGCAGGGGGCATGGCACGCACGATATCCCCGCCGTCATCACGATGTGCATCGCATTGCGAGTACAGATCAGTGGAGTACCGGTAAACTGCAGTAAGAATATCGCTCTGTCCGGTCAAACTGGGTCCATCATCTGTGTCCAGCTCCCCGATAAAAGCGTGCTTGTGATTGGCACGATGTTTTATGAGGTGATACAGCGATGCAAGTTTGTCCTCTTGAAGCGATTTTGCTTTAGATCTGATCTTCAGTTCTTCAATCTGCGTTCGCTTTAAGTTTTTAAGCTTCTCCTTTGTTTCTTTGGTGGTCGTCAGCTGCGTGTTAGTTGGTAACGTAGTTGCAGAACTGTCTGGTAAAAATCAATCATGCGTCTGACGTCTTGTGCCCGTTTTCAATTCTAGTTTTTTTAAGGATAATCGCATCTTCCGTTTGACCACAACATTCCACCAGGCTATCTTGCTCGGATATCTGCAGCATTGCTTGAGACAATGCGCCCATGTCGTGGATATGACATCTTGTAGCGCGGTATCGGCGAGAAGAGAAACATTTGTGTTGTTGTTGTTGTGATCTTCAGTCCTGAGACTGGTTTGATGCAGCTCTCCATGCTACCCTATCCTGTGTAAGCTTCTTCATCTCCCAGTACCTACTGCAACCTACATCCTTCTGAATCTCCTTAGTGTATTCATCTCTTGGTCTCCCTCTGCGATTTTTACCCTCCACACTGCCCTCCAATGCTAAATTTGTGATCCCTTGATGCCTCAGAACATGTCCTACCAGCCGGTCCCTTCTTCTTGTCAAGTTGTGCCACAAACTCATCTTCGTCCGCAGCTCGTGGTCGTGCGGTAGCGTTCTCGCTTCCCGCACCCGGGTTCCCGGGTTCGATTCCCGGCGGGGTCAGTGTTTATCTCTGCCTCGTGATGACTGGGTGTTGTGTGATGTCCTTAGATTAGTTAGGTTTAAGTAGTTCTAAGTTCTAGGCGACTGATGACCATAGATGTTAAGTCCCATAGTGCTCAGAGCGATTTGAAACTCCTCCCCAATTCTGTTCAATACCTCCTCATTAGGTACGTGACCTACCCATCTAATCTTCAGCATTCTTCTGTAGCACTACATTTCGAAAACTTATATTCTCTTCTTGTCCATGTTTCACTTCCATACAAGGCTACACTCGATACAAATACTTTCAGAAACGACTTCCTGACACTTAAATCTATACTCGACTTAGGCTCCACGGAATACTATGCCATTAGTTGCTGTTTGGCCAGATTTATTGTGACCCAGAGGGCGCAGTGGTCAGAGAAACTAGCCGGAATGACACCGACGTCCAGAACATGTTGGGAAATGTTCTCAGAGATGTACAAACGGTCTAGACGGCTACATGCGGTGGACGTCAGGTACGTGTAGTTTACCAGGTTAGGAAATTTAGTTCCCACGCATCCTTCAGCTGCAGGTGGCGCACCATATCGAGGAGTTCCCTACAGTAATTAAAGTTTGGGAGATTGATCTTTCCTGTGCATCACACAGTTAAATACCCACTAGTTATCAACTGGGTTGGGTTGCGGCGTAACAAGTAGATGAAGTCTTGTTTAAAGAAGTTAGCTCTTTCTGATTTTAGAGTCGTTCCAGATGGATCATAGATATTGACAAGGGTGACGTCAAACTTTTGGCAAGCTATGTCTCAACCGGAGCCTAACATTTCGATATTGCTCACTGGGATTCCGTCTGGTGATAGAACGGCCGCACTTGTATCCTCGTCCACCGCTTTGTTTACGATTGTTGCAAATCCTGATACATGAAAACTTAAAATAAACACTTCCTGTAACAGAACTGTATCAGCTTCGAACTCATATATAAACTGCCATAGCACTATTAATGTTCAGGGACAAAACCTTATAAGCTTGACTCATGATCGTCAGAGTCGTATGGGTGTTGGGAAGCGTAGGAAGCCCAGTCCATCTCATCGTCGGGATTCGAACCTACATCCGCAGGTTTTGTACAAGTTTTTGCCCTGACTTTACTTTACTTCCAGCCACGGAGTCATTTGGTTTAACTTTATTTTGCCATCGTACAGTCGACCGAAGTGTCATAGAAGACGGCGGAGTTGGGGAGTCACGGCTGTAAGCAGTACGTGGAAGTCCTTGCTTCGGAACGGGTGACGGCAAGTCCGAAGACGCGTCTTCAGTAGGCTCACTTTGTTTGTTTGGAGCTGCACTGGCTGTTTGTATACAGCTTTCCGGTTCCTCGCGTTGTTTGGAAGCAGTTCCGGGTGGCGGATGTTTATGTTATGCTCTAAACCGCGCACATCATCCTCTGTGTTTACGATTTGCACTTGACTGACTTCCGCCCCTCGCGTGTTGAGCGCCTGTGGCCAGTCGAGACGCGGCATGGGATCGGATTGCTGTAAACACTCGACTGCACTCGTAATGAGAGTTTCTGCGTCGGGAGTTTCAATGTGAATTTGGCGGGTCGTAACTGAGCCGTCCGACATGTGCATGTCCTGTGTGGAGGCCCGTGACTCCGCATCAAATGGTTCAAATGGCTCTGAGATCTATGGGACGTAACATCTGTGGTCATCAGTCCCCTAGAACTTAGAACTAGTTAAACCTAACTAACCTAACGACATCACACACATCCATGCCCGAGGCTGTTCCAGGCAGAAGCGCCTAGAACCGCACGGCCACACCGGCCGGCCCGCACCATCGGTTTGATTTTTTACGACCTGGTCACCGGAGCCACTTCTGTCACTAGTAAGGTGTCGTTTGTTACGGACAGATAATGCAACACCTGCGGTTAAGGGGTGACTGGCCACAGGTTTTCTGTGGGAAGGGAGGGAAGGTGCCGTTACGGAGATCATTGTCCTCTGACACAGATGCTCTTTTATGGGAGTCAATAACAGAAAGCGTCTGATTTTGAGTTAGGACATCAGCCGATGTTTATCTCTGTCGTTGTTGCAGAGTTTTTCGAAGTACGACAACGCGCCGTCGGCAATCATCTCTTAAATGACCACTCGTGTTACAAATAAAACAAGTGCCTACTTGTCCATCGTAAATGACATGAGCCTTATAACCACAAACCATTGTATAGGATGGGATATTAAGGGCTATATCAACTGAGCGATCCCCACAATAACATTGGAGTTTGTGACGGCTCAAACATTTTTTGTTTCTAATCTGTAGGATGTCACAATATTTGGCGAGGAAATCTCGAAGAAAACAGTTCTCAGCCTCAGGTGGCAAATTGAACACTCGAACGTGTTTATATTCGATGTCAGCGTCAGTAATTAAAACTGTACTTGTAACGCCGGAAATGAATATCCTCCTATTTCCATCTATTGTACTAAACATTTTTTCCTTATTTTGTTACCTGAAGATATGACATTTCTGTTTCTTCATATATTGCAATTGTTTTACAATTTGTATATATGTATTTATGCATTTATGTCGATGTATAATTGGTTTGTTTTGTCAATATTATTTGTAGTTTTACGCTGGGTCTGGCCTAGGGAAAACTATGCTATCGAACGATTACATCGATAGGTTGTGTGGAGAACGAAAGTGTTTAGGATCTTTGGTAGTGTTGACTCTGCAGCGAGGAGCGCGGGCAGAGCGGAGTCTGGCGGGAGTAGGGCCGTGGAGCAGGTGTGTTGTGTGACGCTCCCGCTAGTTGCCGCGCTTTCGGGGTTTGGCGGCATGTAATTGCGCTCGAGTTGCTATGATAGTTTCTGACACGGTGTCGCCGACAGGAAGCATTAGCTGGCGAACATCAAGAGCCCGTTTCGCCTGGTGACCGTGTCGAGAAGGAGACGCGCCAACATCCAGCTTCTGCAACAGCGACGGCCGACAATGAGTGACTGTCGCCAACTCCTCGATCAACGGCTCCAAACTTTCAAGCAACCAACAAGACTGGAAGCACGTAAAGTGTTAGAACTGTGTGGCACAACTCAGCTTTTAAAATTGTTCCAATTGCCTCTTTAAATTACAGCACCGTAGCATGAACCTTTTTTGCTCATTGTCCCAATTGCATTACCAAGCAGGGTCCCTTCCTTCTCCGAAATGAACCCGACTGTCGTTGAAATTCGAACGCCAGCATTAAAGTAATACCATTCGATTTCGATGCTTTAATTTCAAATTTCAGTTAGGGTATTCATAGATTACACAAGAACAAATTTAGAGTGCGAGTTTTTTTACCATATTTTAGCTTACCTGTGGCTGCAGCTCAGCTTGGTACGTACTAAATTTTACTATTGTTAATTGTTCAGAATCATTTAATTCAGGTTCAAAATTAAATCTCTTATTTCTAAATTGCATAGATTCAAGTAGCTTTTGAAATGATTATTGAGGTAGCCCAAGACTAACCTTATTTTACTGAATTTCGTAGTGCTTCAGAAACAAAGCTCACTATTAATTTCAGTTACTAAATTAACTTTCAATTTTCCGGTTTTATTAATTCTTCTGCTAAATTAAGTCAGAGTGTACCGAAATTTATTACTTCTGACAAACATTCAGTTTTCACACAACATGTGTCAACCTTCAGTTGCCACGCTTTTAGTGCTAATTATATGTGCAATAACCTTTCTTTTTCAGCTATTATAGTAGTTGTCCATAGGAATGGCGACCATAGTTTTCCCCAAATCTCAAATATCTAATTAACGCCAGTTAATTGTTAACGTAACGACCGCATATTTACTTTCTTTATTAACTTTACCCCTTTTCAAAATTAATTTCCACCAATTTCATTTGGATTTTTGTTTTCATTTAGATGTAACCCTTTCCTCCCTCTTTACCGACAGATTGACTTCGATGACGATTGCTTTTCCCAAATTTACATTAGGTACACGCGGTTTAATTTTTACTGTCATTAAGGTCGATAAGTGAGAGGGAGGTTACATACTCACCGACTGATCACGTTGTCGGAACTCTGCTTTCGCACCAGTATGCACCAAAATTATCTCCAGTTGTATCTGATCTAAAAACTTCACAAAGAAACAGTATTCCGCCATGTCATAATATGCTGTGTGGACCTGGTCGGACGTGATGCCAATAATATCTACTTGGTTGCACATTCCTGGAAGATTTCTCATATGCAAAACACGGGGTATTCTTACGGGGTACACTGGGAGCCATAACTGCACTGTATGAGCGGCCGAGACCGCTGTGAGTTAAGTAATAGGCGTGTGTACGACGGGAGTGAAAAAGGACTGAGAATATCACAGGTCACAATCCAAGGATGTCTATAAACACGGCTTGCGGCGCTACGACTTCGAGGAAGTACCGGCACGTCCGGTCGCTGTCGCGTCCCAGGCGGAACTGGCCATCCAGACAACAGTGCTCATCGCAGCTGCACGGACTGCTCTAGACAGTCTCCCATCAGACTCAAATGTTCAATTTGTCCACACACTACTCATGTAGAGTACTTGCCCATTATCCTCATTTCTTTCTGTCTGAAAGAACACACACTACATATGCAGTTAAGGGGCGACCATTTGATCACTTCAGCAAGGATGCACACCACGCTAAAACTCTTACGGGAATCGGCGAAATGCTGCGCGTAATGAGCATAATGGGTATGGGGTACGACATTAGTAGTCTGTGGGTAAGTTGAGAATTATACCCTGACGAGAGACGTGGTAGGGTGGTCCATGCAGTTGCGATGATTGCTGAGTAAGGATGGCGCAGTGGTCAGTGCGTCTGCACAGTAAGCAGAAGGCACGGGTTCCTGTCCTAGTGTGGCACAAATTTTAAACATTCCCATTCATTTACCTCAGTGCCGATAGGCAGTTATTGCCATTAATTCATTTGTGTTTTCATTAATTTTTTGTCTCATGTTCTCCACAAAAGTGCCACTGTTGCATAATTATTCTGGAGGACATTAGCTTGTATGTAACTACTGTGTCTCGTTATGTGACGGCGAACAATCACTGGTATTCCAACTCACAACAAGTCTAATGTTACAGTTAATTGCGGACAACAGGCAAGATATTGCTGGGAATTATGTGTTGTTGCTCTGCAGTGTATTGCTATTGCGACACACCAGTAATGATTACAGATCTCCATATTTCTATATTAAGACAGTTTAGTAAGATGTTTGAACGTGGTAATTTTTCTTTCGTGGCATGAACTGAGGGCGACATATTTGTTTCACTACATAGCATAAAAAATCCTCCCACACCTATAACAAGTTGCAAGATAAAATTATACACAGTAATAAACCATTGGTTGATGGGAACAAAATCCTTGCATAATTAAGCTCACCTGCTCCTATTCCTGCTTTTAGGTACGACAAACATATAAAGACTTCCCAAAGCACTTTAAAGACCTCATGAATGCCGCCCCCCTTAAAGTATTAATAAGTATAATTTTGCTACGCACTTGCTTGTCTATACAGTCATGTTATGCACCGGGACTCGGGACATACATATAAAAGAACAATGAGGTAGGTTGCAACTAATAACACGTTTATTTAGGACAAGGTTAAGGAAGAATTAACGCTGCCAAGCAACTGTTCAGTGTACGTGTGTTATTAGGCGAGATATCACCAGTCTGGAAATTCTGTTGAAGATGTGTGATTAGGCTGTAACAGAGTGGTGGTGTCAAACGCCTAGGTCTGTGAGTCGGCATCCGCCGAGATAAGGAGTCATCGGATCGGTGGAAGTCGGTGCTGGTCGGAAGTTACTCCAAATGAGGGACAACGAATCGGTCTGTGCAGTTACCCGGCGTAACTCTCGTAGATGATTGACTCGTCGGAAGCCTTGTGCTGGCCTAAGTACTGCCTAGGTGAAGGTATGCTGTTTGCACTAGTTTGAGGCACGTGACGTGCAGAAGAAAATAACCCCACCCTGCTGGCGTGTACTATCATTGATTGGAACGGCGCCTGTCGTCGAGAGTTGCGCCTGCAGTGGTGCTTCACGAGTACCTGGTGATATCAGGCCAAGTTGCCATTACTGTTGTTATGCTGGATTGCTACCGGGGAACTGTCATAGATGTAGTTGGCCTGCAGACGCCTGTGCAGGAAGTGGACGACGCCTGACGTTAGGTTACCTGCCCGACGCGGGTGTGTGTGCGGTTGAGCAAAAGATGGCGCTGCCACCTTGCTGACATTTGTAGATCCTGCACGTCATCACTCTCTGGATACTACTAATGATAAATTTTCTCTTCTAAACCTTACGAAATGCTTGATGAATGAACATTTTTGAGAAAGTCACCTTACAAAATGTGCAATGACTAAACATAATCAGTATGTAATTTCAATGTAATGAATACCCCTGGCTGCATAGAGGCGTTGATATAAGTCAACGGGGACAATTGAAAATGTGCCCCTACCGGGACTCGAGCCCGGGCTCTCCTGCCTACATGGTTTTTTGCCGATTCCCCTTAAGAGTTCGAGCACTGTTTGTGCATAGAAGCACAGAAGAAGATGGTCAAATGGCCGGTGAGCACCGGAGGCCTAGAGGAAGACCACCAGACAGATGAGACAAAGACATCAAGAAGATCGCTGGTAACACCTGGCAGAGAACTGCCCAAGACCGTCCCCTTGACTGCTGAAAGCCTACCTGAATCCACGACTCGAAGAGGCCACATCATTTAATGATTGAATTGGCTTTGGCTGGTGATAAGGATGATGAGTAATGAGTATAATGGGCAGGAGCACTATGAATATAGTGCGGGACAATAAGTTGGGACTGTGGGTCTCACGGGAGATAAGTCCCAGTGGTCGCACTATCCTCTGTGTCCTCGGTGGCTCAGATGAATAGAGCGTCTCCCATGTAAGCAAGAGATCGCGGACTCGAGTCCCGGTCGGGGCACACGTTTTAAACTGTCCCTGTTGACTTATATCAACGCCTGTATGCAGCTAGGGATATTCATTTCATTGTAATTTCGTTCTGATGAGCTGCATGGTCACGGATGGTATCTGTTCTGACATGTCCGAAAGAACAGATACCATCAGCTCATCAGAACGAAATTCCAATGAAATGAATACCCCTAGCTGCATATGTCCGAAAGAACAGATACCATGAAACTTCCTGGCAGATTAAAACTGTGTGCCCGACCGAGACTCGAACTCGGGACCTTTGCCTTTCGCGGGCAAGTGCTCTACCAACTGAGCTACCGAAGCACGACTCACGCCCGGTACTCACAGCTTTACTTCTGCCAGTATCCGTCTCCTACCTTCCAAACGTCGTACTTCGGTAGCTCAGTTGGAGTCGGCTTTCGGCCGTGGTCGCGTGCGGACCGGCTCCGCGCGCCGGACAGCGCACCGTAGTTTGTTTACTTCCGCGTCGCGGTATTTCGTGTTGTGTAGCGTCCATTTCTATTGCACCTCATGGCGCACTGTTACCGCCGAGCGACAGTTAAAGTAACATTCCAAGCCGAACATGCTAGACCACGCACTTTTGAAATTGAGCAATTCATTCGCGAAGAGCTACGTCTGGACCCTCAGGAAGTGATAGGTATTCATTTCTCTATCACTAGCAGCATCGTTTATATTAAGATGACGACGGAGGAAGCGTGTGCTAACGTAGTTCGACAACACGCACGCGGACTCAAGTTCAAACATTCTGACGGGCATATTGGAGAGGTGACGGTCGATCACGCTGGTTTCGGACTTCGAACAATCCGGGTTTTTGAGCTCCCTTTCGAAGTGCCGCAAGATGTGGTCGTCGAAGCTTTCCGACCATATGGCAATGTTGTGGGGCACATCGCGGAGAAATGGCAGACATTCACGACATACAACGTGTTGAATGGTGTCCGCCAAATCAAAATCGAACTCTCCAAACATGTACCATCCTATCTGCTGATAGGTGGCGTGCGAGCCATCGTTATGTATGATGGCCAGCCGCGGACGTGTGCCGGTTGCGGACAGGAGGGCCATGTTCGGTCAGAATGTCTCCGCCGACGTTTGCTCCAGGTCCCGACCAGTGACTCAGCTCCCAAAGTGACGGCCGCTTCTTTACCAGATAGCTACGCCACAGCCGTACGCAGCCCCGATGCGTCACTTCAGGAAGCACCTCTTCTCCACCCGGCACTCCCCACTGGAAATGACGGTGCTGCCATGGCCTCACCGGCACCATCTCCTCTGACGGCTACGACACCACCAACTCTCCAGAGCTCGATGGACATCGACGCGAATGCGGTGCCTACCTCTGCCTTTCTTCAGACTGGCGCGACCTCGGACATCGAACATCCACATTCTGATTCAGAACAGCACCTCCGAAAGCAACGGTCGCCCAGAAAACGGAAGAAGAGGAGTCAAACGCCATCTGACGACACACTTCTTCATGTGGCATCACAGGCAGTGGAGCTGATACACGACAGTGATCTCCCTTCGAGCGTTCTGACGACAGGAGAGGCTGCTCCTGATGTCCCATCTGAAGAACGATCTCACACGAATATGACGGATTCCAAGGAGGGTGCCTCCCTGGACCCCACTACAGCAGCGTCGCTACAACTCGCCCTCGAGGAGTGTGACAGTCGCTCACCGTCTGTTCCAGTCTCCTGGGCTGATGATATCGACGAAGGAGCAGTTCGAGATGGTGGTCCTCCCATCAGGCAGTGCCCCATGGAGGTGCCTGACCCACCTTCCAGCCAGTGATTACGACAACGGTGACTACGTCAGATGTTACACGCCAGCCAGACATCTCTGCCGGAACATCTGTGCCAATGGTGGGAGCACGCCCCCAACATTACCGCATAGCGACGATGAATCTGGCCACCATTCGGGCCCCCCATAAACTGGCAATGTTCCGTGAGACCATTTATGCTGCTGATGTCGACATTGCCCTCCTCCAAGAAGTGTTTGTCGCCGATTTCCATGCCCCCACTGGCTACGTGGCACACATCTCCCATGCTTCTGACAACGGTAGTGGAGTTGCCATCCTCCTCCGTTCTGGACTCCCTGCTGAAGATGTAGTGTACCTTGCTAATGCTAGGGGTATGGCTCTCACGCTGTTCGGCGTCCGTATCCTCAATGTATATGCGCCGTCCGGCTCCAGTCGACGTCGTGATCGACACACTTTCTTTGCTGACGAGGTAACGCCGCTGTTTGAGGGTCCCCTAGATGATATGGTCCTCGGTGGCGATTTCAACTCCACGCAAAGGCCTGAAGATCAATTACCGCATCATTCCCCTTGTGCGGCCCTCTCCGTCATCATTGACAGACTCCAGCTTGTTGACACATGGACAAAGGTGCATGGCACCCGTGCAGGTTTCACATATTATACGGCGCATTCATCTAGTCGTCTCGATCGTATATACCTCACACGTTCCCTTGCTGCCGACACTCGACATGCCGAAGTATGGCCTCTGGCTTTCTCTGACCATGACGCCTACATCTGCGATGTCGTCCTCGCCCGCCAACAAGTGTGGCACAGCCGCGGCTTGTGGAAATTCAACGTTTCCCACCTGACTGTCCCTGACTGCCGACGAATCGTTGAGGATGCGTGGGCCCTCTGTCATCGTCGTCGCCCCGCCTACGCATCCACCTTATCGTGGTGGGTATCATGCGCGAAACCAGCTCTGCGCAGGGCGCTGATAGGATATGGCAAAGACTTCAAAGCCTGGCAAGCGAGCACCATGGACTTTTATTATGCAATCCTTCGTGACTGCACTTCGATGGCCTTCTCTCCTGATCGTCAGATGATGGTGCATCGTGCTAAAGCGCAGATCACTTCCCTCACGCGACGGCGCTTAGAAGGGACTCTTGTCAGATCCTGCACCCGTGACCATATGCCTCATGAAACGCCATCGATGTACCACCTTCTCAGGGAACGCCGACGTCGTCGTCGAACCCTTATCCACGATCTCACAGATGCGGAAGGACGACGACACACTACGCAATGCGACATTGGTCACGCTTTCTATTCTCATTTCCGTCAACTGTTCGCTGCCGTCCCTCATCCCCCGACCTTAATTGAGGAGGTGGCAGCAATGACTGTCAACACCATGCCAGAGGATGTGGCTCAAGAACTTCAGGAACAAGTGACCTCTGATGAAGTCCTAGATGCAATCAAGGTGGGGGCTGCCAACAAGTCCCCTGGACCTGACGGCCTCCCCCTCGACTTTTACAAGTATTTTAGCTACCTTTTGTTACCTGCTTGGACGTCCATCTGTCGTGAATTGATGTCACCCACAACGATGATCCCAGCCACCTTCCTTGATGGGGTCATCATCCTGGTCCCTAAGCCACATGGGCGATCACGGATCTGTGATTACCGGCCCATCACTCTACTCAACAGTGACATGAAAATTTTCACCCGTTTGTTGGCCTCACGCCTCAAGAAGGCAGCAAGATCCGTCACCTCCCTTGATCAGACTTCGTTGGGCGGTGACAACAACATCCATACGGCCCTTTGCCGTTATAGGGACATGATTGCGCTCGCGCGCTCGCGACATTTACCTGGCGCATTGGCATCGCTTGACTTCCGTCAAGCTTTCGACCGTGTCGACCATACTTTTCTGAAATCGGTCCTCCAACACATGGGTTTTCCGGTTCCTACAATCACCGTGGTAATGCGGCTCTTGAGCGGCGCAACTTCAAGAATACTCTGTAATGGTCGCCTCACCGCGCCTCTAGCGATCGAGCGCTCTGTCCGACAGGGATGCCCACTTTCCACGATACTGTATGCTTTGGCATTAGAGCCCCTCCTACAGGGGCTTCGCCAACGCCTGGTGGGCCTGACATTGCATGGGCACCGCTTCTGTTGTACAGCCTATGCTGACGATCTAGTCCTCTACCTCCGCAATGAAGACGATGTTCGCGCTGCTCTGACTTGGGTGACGACTTATGGGGAGGCATCGGGCAGTTCTCTTAACATTTCCAAATCGAAGGTTCTGCTCATTGGTGAGGGTCTACCAGAAAGATCTGTCGCTCCTCTAAGTGTGGCCACCAGCGTCCGCTGTTTGGGCATTGATTTTATGAATGACCTCCGTCGCTCAGCGGCAACCAACGGTCGACGTCTCCTACAAACGATCAGGGCTGGCCTTGTGGACCACCGGCTTCGATCCCTCGACATTATACAGCGCGCGCAATACGTGAATGTTTATCACGCCTCACGCATCCCCCATGTGGCACAAGTGTTCCCGGTTCCGATTACCCTCGCACGTCGTATGTTGATGGCGATGGGATCCTTTGTCTGTGCCGGGATGTTATTTAAAGTTCAATATTCCTCCCTTGCCCTCCCGCGGGAGCGTGGTGGAGTGGGCTTATTCCATGTGCCAGACAGAGTTACCGCACTTTTTGTTAGCTCCCAACTGAAAGTCTGGCGTCGCTGCCCGACGAGCCTGACCGGACTGCTTTTGCGTGAATACGCACCAGTCTCCATGTCAGCCCCGGTCATCTTATCCGACATTCCACCCCCCTTTTATCACTTTCGGTACTTCTTCTTTGAAATCAGTTACATTCTGCACTCCTTACCCCTTCTCCGTATACTCCAGACAAAGACTGTATACGACACCTTACAAATGTGTCAAACCCCCAACCCCATTGAACACAAGTTTCCCCAGATCATATGGCGCCGTGTGTGGAAAGCAGTGCATGCTGGTTACCTCGACACCAGCGTTCAGTCCACCTGGTATATCACCGTCAATGGCAAAAATGTCAACCAGTCTCGTTTGTACCGCATCCGCCTTGCTGACACACCACTCTGTGTTCACTGTGGTGTAGAGGACACGGACGCTCATCGGTTCTCATGTGGTCCGTCTGCTGACGTCTGGAGGCTCGCGCAGCGTATCCTGGCTTTCCTCACCCGACAGCCGCCTGCTCAGATTATTTTCCTGACGCTTCTATTCCCGGATGTGATTCATTACCCCACAACAAAAACTAATGCCGTGAATTGGATACGCGGTCATACAGTCCGCTACCTTTTTGGGCCCGATGAGAAATCAGAACTAGGTTATTGGACGTACCTTAACGATCGACATTGTGCACTTGTTCGCAACCCCAGATACAAGCAGTTCTTTTCCAATTTTCTACGGAGCGCCTTTCATGACCCGCTTTCCACCTGGAACGTCCAAGCCATGAGATGCTGATGCTTTTTTGCCGATATGATGTTCTGAACGTACTACACACGGAATCCCCACTAAAATTTCGAGAAGACACGTTTGGATGTTCCGCCAATCAGACGGCGCAAGCGACTCCTAGAATTCTGGTGCAATGACTGCCATAATACAAAAAAAAAATGAATAAATAAAAACATACATACAAAAAAAAACAAAGAAAAATAAAGAAAACAAAAATGCAATACAATAAACTAAAAAAAAAGTTCCTGTTCACAACAAATTTCATTTTTTTATCGCTACTCTCTATGTTTCTTCCCCCCTACTTTCTTCCTTTCCTACACCTTTGCAGTAATAGGTTAGTTGTTTTGGAATAGGTGTAGATAGGTGCCAACGCCTGAAGAGGTGCATTTAATTTTATTTTTTTGTTAGAATACAAGTGGCGGTGGCAAATAGACATTTTTTTTGTAGTTTTTCCTTTCCTGTCCAGATAAAAAAAAAAAGGGTAGCGTCTTATTAGAAATTTAAAAGAAAAAAAAGTAGTTCTAAGTTAAAAAAAAAAGAAAAAAAAAAAGTTGGTAGAGCACTTGCCCGCGAAAGGCAAAGGTCCCGAGTTCGAGTCTCGGTCGGGCACACAGTTTTAATCTGCCAGGAAGTTTCATATCAGCGCACACTCCGCTGCAGAGTGAAAATCTCATTCTGGGAACAGATACCTTGTTCACATATTAATAGGTATGAAACATTTTGTTCCAAAACTTTAAATATATTTGCCAACATGTGCCTTAGCATACGCACACACATAGAACATTAATTACTGCAAAATTTTCTCCTGCCTCAACATAGCTGTAATCACTTACACGGCCGAGAAAGTAAAAGTGGCCCAGAAAATATTTATAACACTGATGTGAAATTCACCTTTTTTTAATTAACAGGAGAACTGCACTTCACAGAAAGTGCTGGAAACTGATTTCGATGGACTCGTCGATCGCTCTCATGCGTCTGCGAGTGCACACCTCTCGCATGCTCTGTACCGAGTACTTCACTGCCTCACTACGCTTGCGTGAGTGGGAGGACCAGGTGTATTGAGTGACCAGTAGAATGCAAGACAAAACGATGCTCACAATAAATCATGCTTATCGATTGCTATTCGAAACACACATCGAGGAAAACATGAGCTGAACTGTTTGTGCAACATTTTAAGACTGTAAGTTTTTTTGACAATACCTTCAGCAAAGTTTGCAATGCAAAACGTAGTGGTAAAATAGCGTGACACTGGTTCTGTAGCTAATAAAAACCAATGCGTTCACTAAAAAATGTCAATTCTGCGTCAGTCTTATTGTAAATAGCTTCTGGGTCAATTTTGCTTTGCCGAACCTGTATTCGTGTAACAGTAATAACAGTCTACTCCACACCAAGTCTATTCATTACTAATTCACTTTTGCTACTTACTTCCGACTGTACAAGACGTCACGAATAACACGCACAAAACGCTACACAGACTACTCACTTGTTGCATACACATACTTTATTCTCTTTAGTTGTGACAATGTGGTTCACATTGTGCCTATCCATTAACGTTTCACTATTCTGTTTACCTGTGGCTGCATTCATAAATTGCAATTAAGGCGACATATTGATCTCGAACACCCCTAGTAAAGCTGCTTACTTACTAAAGATAAGTCCTGAGAAAAACGTGTGCACACTAAAAGACCTGCTCCCTCACTAACTGCATGTTTCTATAGCTAAATACATGTAGTCTCAAGGCAGGTAGTAGCAACCAGCCCCGGCTTCACATTACCTACGACCGGGCGACTTGTCTGCCATAGCGCTGATAAATCATATACACAAAGATTACTCGTGAAACAGCCTGTCTGTTAGTGAAAATCGTATCAAAATCACTACAGTAATACTCGACGTTAGCCTTCACACAGAGACAGACAAACAAGGCGAAGGATTTTTGATTCGTCATAGTTCAACCAGTTTTCATGAAACTTTTATAAATTATACATACGAACCAAACACGTGAATAAGCGTATTAGAATGTGTAAAAATCCCTACAGTAGTTCGTGAGATCAGTCTTCAAACACTGTCAGAAAAACACGTCAGAAAGTATGATGTTTGTAAGATGTAGTGATATTGCACTGAGGTGACAGAAGTCATGGAATACCTTATAATACTCGAAATTCTGAACAATGCTGCTTCTACAGCCGTCCGTAATGGGGAAGTGTTTCCGGTCCAAAATTTTGTGCACGAACTGACCTCTCGATTACGTCCCATAAATCTTCAATGGGATTCGTATCGGGAGATCTGAGTGGCTAAACCATTCGCCTGAATTGTTCAGAATATCATTCAAACTCTTTGCGAACAATTGTGACCCACTGTCACGGCGCAATGCTATCCATAAAAATTCCGTCGTTGCTTGGGAACATGAAGTCCATGAATGGCTGCAAATGGTCCACTCAATGATCATTTCAGTTCCACTAGAGCACCCACGTCACTCCATGTAAACATAGCCTGCACCATTATCAAGCCACCATTAGCTTGTACAGTGCCTTGTTAATAACATGGGTCCATGACTTCGTGGGGTCTGCGCCACACTCGGACCCTACCATCAGGTCTCACCAACTGAAATCGCGACTCATCTGACCACACCACAATTTTCCAGTCATCTACGGTCCACCCGATACGGCCACGATGCCTAAAATTTGATATTCTAGGTACACTCTTAACACCGTCAGTTTCTGAATATTGAATGTCCTTTTGATTTCCGAAATGGAATGTCCCATGCATCTACTTTCAACTACCATTCCGCGTCCAAAATCTGTTAATTCCCGTCGTGCTGCCACAATCTCGTAGAACAAATGACAGCTCCGCTAATGCACTGCACTTTATACCCTGTCTGCGAGATACTACCGCCATCTCTATATATGTATATCAGTACACTTAGGAAACTGACCGACAAGTCTTCCTTTGGGATGATGTTAAACCAGCTTGCCTTAGTGGCTTGAATGTCGATTATTTCGGCAAACTGTTGATCCTTCTTGAGAATATCCACACTTCCACGTTTTGTGGTAAGTTCCATTTGAACTGAAACAGTGTAGCTAGGATGGAGCCGGGATCGATAAAGCACCGATTAAAAATATCAACATTTGTACCAGAAAAGACGTTTATTCTTAACCCGAAGATCAATCAGAAGAGGTAATGTATTCTTTAACATTCCTTTAACATGTATGGGCGCCTTATTATTTACATCTGACCAAATGCAACAGTTCTTATAATTTTCAACTGTACAACTTGACATAAACTTTCTGCATGATTTCCAAGGGCTCTGTTCCCAATTACACTGTTTACGTACATACGCACTAAAACAGAAGAGATATAGTTTGATTAGGAAAATTACATGTCAATAAAATTAACACAAAAGGACGTTTGGTTCTCTGCCAGTATATAGAATGTAAAGTCAACCAGTACTCGGAAAATCAAAGAAAATCCACAATTACATAATATGATAAGAGCAGATAAAAGTTTGTACAAATAAAAAACAAGAATCAAGTGATTTCAACAAGTACTGAGCACTAATTATTAGCTCTAACCAAAATGTCCATGAATTTCACTATAATAACATATGTACAAAAACGAATTCAACCAATAACGCCAAAGTGATCGCAGTAGCAAGTAATGGGCAACGGCAGTTTACACTAGAACACCCACATTGTTACAATAGAAAAAGTTCGCACTATTAAACCTCTGAGTAGCGAGAAAAGTTGTATCAATAAATTTAAAATAACGAAGCACCCAGCTGGCTTCCACGAACAGACTACTTTAACATATCCAGCGAAAATAATACTCCAAATAACACATACGGCATCTATAACAAAAATGATTAAAAATTCTTAATAAATACACTAATGGCACTCTCGAGGATTTAAATAAAATCTAGCTAATACACACTTAGAATCCAAAAGCCTAGTGGGCTCAGTTAAGACAAGAAAGTGAAACTTGTCTGCACATGCAGTACGTGTTACAGGCACAATTCGACATATTTGTCAATCAACCACAATGTACAAGGTGCAAAGGCCACAGACGCCTTTAAACGTAAGGTCAAATAAATGTCACGAACGTAGCTACCGGTAAACACTTCTTAGCAAGTCAGTTAAGTCAAGCACGGGGTACAAGGACCCGGCAGCGCATAATAAGTTGCACGGCCGGCCGCGGTGGCCGTGCGGTTCTAGGCGCTTCAGTCCGGAACCAAGTGGCTGCTACCGTGCAGGTTCAAATCCTGCCTCGGGCATGGATGTGTGTGATGTCCTTAGGTTAGTTAGGTTTAAGTAGTTCTAAGTCTAGGGGACTGACGACCTCAGATGTTAAGTTTCATAGTGCTTAGAGCCATTTTAACCGTTTGCTTAGGCGAACAAATCCCATTGCTTCCGCTGCACAACCTCGCCTGTCTATTCACATGCAACAAACAGCAGGGCCAAACGCACGCTGTCTTGCATTTCCAACGCCGGGTTGCCCGTCCAAATGAATTTGGCGATCCGAGCTCCATTCAGATTATGGCCCGATTCCAGCAGGTCCCACATAACCAGCAGTCGCAGGTGCTGAGTGGCCTTCGGCCTCCTAGCGAAGAGCAACAACTGAGGCCGAACCGATTCAGACAGGCGTAAGTCAAGCGCTCCCCGCTTAGTAAAACCAAATCTCATTATCTATGATGATTTTTCCAGAACCAAATTCTCCAAGTTTTGCGTTTCAGTCAAGTCGCGGCAGGCGTCCACGATCATTGTTGAGGGTGGAAATAAACTTCTGTCTGCGTAAACTAGATCACAGAAATAGTAAAAGACAATCTTAACATCACCCCCCCCCCCCAAAAAAAAAAAAACTCCCGACAACATCGAACGTGTGCGTAGCAGCTAATAGGCTTATAGTTCGTTACGAAAACCCGGCTGAAAAAAAAATGAAAAAAGAATGAAAAGAAGGTGCCACGACATGCCACAAATGCAACAAGACCTTGAAACCCCTCTGTGAAGTGTTTTATAGTCGCATAATTTCCAAACGTGCTGGTATCGAATGACCGCCTCGCTCGCCCGACTTTTACCAGTAGGGTGTTTGAAGGCGAGACTGTACTCCGACCGGCCGCAAGCTTTCATCAGTTAAAAGATCCAACTCACGAAGAAATTTCCAGAATTCCTCCAGCAATTACGAACTATGATGACAAAAAATGTGTGAAACGCCTCGAGTGTGTGTAGCCGTGTATGGTCATCATTTGTCCGATATAGTATATCATAAGGAAACATGAACAAGTGTTGTACAGTGTCTAAAATGTTCACCTTTGTTTCAAGATTAGTTTGTGTGTTGAAATCGTCAAAACATTACCAAACACCCTGTATCTAACGGCAACTGACTGCCATCGTTCACTAACTGTCGGAAAATGTCACACTTCCAACTCTTTGGCTTAAGCTGTGTTGATCTACTAAAGCGTTAAGCCAAGTACATCTTAGTGGTGTCTATCCACACTGAGGTGTAACGGATATTTTTAATGTGCTACACGTACAGCTTTAAGAATTGCGTCTATGTAACACGTAGGTAACGAAAGAATATCGACATTATAATAATAGAAAACATACTGGGGCCAGAGACTCCGCAACCGTTGAATCTTAAAACACTTTTAAAATTTTAAAATCTTTAACAAATTTAGAAATTCTTCATTTCTGTGCTTAAAACGGCGGACTCCAATTCAAATTGTTTCCACTAGCGCCAGATCCACTACCCCGCACTTGGTGTAAAATGCGAAGTGGCTGTAAATACCAACTATCTGAAAGTAAGTATTCAGTGGCTTGAAAGTTAGGAAATTGAAGAATAAATGTTTTCCAAAAAGCAGTTTAAAGCGGCTGTTCGCATTATTAATGCCAAGGATGTTTATACTAGCTATATTTTGTACTTAAAACACGGATAAGAGCTGTTACCCACCGCAACGGCCCTTACTCTCTGCCCACGTAAACTAGCCGCATTTAGTCCATCTCCAAGTGTCCCCAAACCACTGCCCGGTGCGTTAAACTACAGAAGCCAGTCCTAGTTGATGTTGGTTCCAGGCAATTATACCAGTTCGCACTCCGCACAGACGGTAATTATTGTATAGAATACTACATCGTTTCGCAACGTCGCAGATATGTATTAATAGAAGTCCTTCGCCTCTTAGGCCAACGCAAGACCCTCAGTGGCGCATTACTCGCGAACAGGAACGCGTTTCTAGGCAACTGTGACCGCTCGTAGCCGTATTTCAAACTTCTCTCGAGAATTTACATTTTACTGCGAGCAAGCAACACGCGACGGCGGTAGAGTCCTTTACGGCCCCACCAGGCTTGCCGGAATAAATCTCGCCGACAATCTGGCAACTCGTTAACTTCGTTGCACGCACTGCCTTTCATTATCCGCTGGGCTTCATTAAATTTCGTTCGGGTTAATACTGCGACCAACGGCCCGGCCCTCCACGAGAAGACCTCTTAGAATCTCATGTCCTTTTAATCATTTCCGCCTGTGTTTTCGTCTCCCCACCCCTCTAACATCATGTTTTGTAAGACACGTACAGGCCATCATCATTGCTGGCAAGTACTTTGTTTCCACAACTACTGCTACAATCAACAAAATGTGCCTTTTAGGCCTCATGAAATGAAGATCGTGTGTATTCTGACAGAGTTCCAGTCCGCTTTTTTTGCTGAATTATTTACTGGATGTATTCCAATCTCGGTCTTCCCCTACACTTTTTACCCACTATTGCTCCCTCTAGTACCATGGAAATTATTCCCTGATGTCTGAACACGTGATTTGCCATCCCGTCCCTTCTTCTTCTTAGTGTTTTCCATATATATTACTCTCCTCGGCAAATCCGCGGAGAACTTCATTTCTTACCTCCTCAGCCAACCTAATTTTCAATATTCTTCTGTAGTACCACATCTCAAATGCGGTTGTTCCGTAGTTCGTGTCTCGTTACCATAGAATACTGTGCTCCAAAAGTAAATTCTTAGGTAATTCTTACTCGAATTAAGACTTATGTTTGACACTAGTAGACTTCTCTTGTCCAGGAATGTCCTTTAAGGCAGTGACAGTCTGTTATTTATACCCTCCTTGATCCCCCCATCCATCATATTAATATGTAATGTTACAACTTGCTTTTGCGCTGGCGCAACGTTAATTCTCTTTCGCACATGTTTACTATTAGTCATCCGCCACAGCAACGATTGCGATCAAGAAGACCAGCAAGTGTTACTGCAGGACAACTCACCGCGGATGGTTTTGATCTAAATGAAAGCTGGAAGCATGAATGGCCAACAAAAACATCGGGAACAAGAGTCCATCACCTTGATCCCACAAAGAAGCCAAAAGGTTGCGACCTACCGTGGAAACTTTGGTGCCGCCTCAACAGGTTAAGGACTGGACACGGCTGTTGTAGCTACTTCAGGTACTTCAGGGCTGGATCAGTTCAACAATGTGTGAATGTAATCAAGGAGAGAAAACAATTGAACATTTAGTCCAACACTGTCCACTTCATTCATACGCTGAAATTCCCGATGACTTGTTCACTCTCACACCCAGCTTAATTAACTGATTGAAAAACACGGACTTTAAGGTTTAATCTTGTCTTATATCATATGTATATTGTATGAAATCATTTGCCTTATACCAACTGTAGACTGTATAAAATCACCATACGATTAAATAAATTTAAAAAAAAACTATTAGTCGTACTCTGCTGGAGTGTTTCAAAAACGAATCCCAATTTCATTGTTCAGTTTTCTTTAGGTTATCTCACGGCCACTACTTCCCAAAAATTCCTCGCAGAGGCATAACGTTAGCAGCGATTGCCGTTTAAGGTGGCCAGTGTTACCGTTAGACACTAGCCTGGGAAAGATTTACTGGAAATACCTAAAGAAAGTTTAATTCACACACGAAAGCGGTTGCTTACAAAATTCTTCTTCAACCAGTCATCGACATCTGTTGGAAACTGTTAAAAAGTTAGATAATCTGAGGAGAGACAAAAGATTCAAAGAGAAGCAGCAGCGATTTTTTTTGTTTACTCATAGAGAGGATGTGGCAAAAATGATTTCGTTCATAGCTGTCATTTTTCGAGCAACCGTAGTAAATAAAATCAGTCATCAGCTGCACATTTGAAATATTTTACTGAACCAGTTTAGACAGCTTAACATGTCAGCCTTGGAAGTTCAGTACTTGGTTATAACATGCTTACTCATGTTGCAGGATAGTAATTATCAGCCGAAAGTGAAAGATCAATCTGACAAAACTGGTTAAGCTCAATAAAACGTTTACATTGTGCAGCCAACGACTGATTTTATTTTGAAAAAATGTGACATATGTTCAACAAACTGTACTGGAAGACACTGTAAGAACGACACTGTGAATCGTGGATTGTCTTACTTACAAAATTCTAAGAGCCCGCATTCAAAGAATTTCTAAAGAAACATGTTATCTGAAACTTCCTGAGAGATTCAAACTGTCTGTCAGACTGGATCGTGAACCCGGAACCAAATCTGTCTGTGAGCAATGCCCTTACCGACTGAGCTATCCAGAATCCCTATCACGGCTTCAGTTACACTAGTGTCTCTCTCTCTCTTAGGTAAAGGTTTCGGGTCTCTGTCTCCCCACACATACAATCTTCCAAGAGGTTTCAAATCAACGCACATTCATCTCTGGAGTGAAAATCTTTCTGGAAACTAATTTTTACTTCCAACACACGAGTCAAACTGATTCAGAGGGAACTGACAGCTTACATCCCGCGTACTGTCTCCAAACTGAATAGGAAAAGACTGGGGAGGTATTAACGTGAGCGAAACATAGTTCGGTGGCTTGTGACAAACATATGATTCGAAAATTTGAGCATTAGTTGAAACATAATTGGCTGCATCAGCACTTTGCTTTCCTGTAGCAACTGTCTTCATTCTTCCTCGATTTATATTGGGTGAACAAATCAGGCTGTTGAGAGTATGCTATTGTGTATGTCATCGGAGACAGTCGGACTTACCGAACTCAAACACTCGAGACAGGTATGCATTTCTACCCAAGTCGAACACGAAAAGTCCGTTTGGACGCAATATCGTCGTAACTGCCGTCTGCTTCACATTTCCTGTGCAGCAAGCTATGTAAATTTAAGTATTAACTGTGTTTTTTCTTACTTTTCACTTATTTTTCCGTGTGTTTTTGCTTTTAGGAAGCTTTAATTTTCGAGTACTACTAATAGTGTTCATTAGATTTCGTGTTTGTTTTGAATACAGTCCAGAGACATTTACAGATTATATTCACTGTTTCCCAAAAGAAGTGTCTAGTAAACACAGTTTAGTCTGCTATCAGCCGCCTTTAGTGAATTAGCAGTCTAGTTAAAAGTTGATTACTAAACTCTCTACGGTAAGGTGTTGACTTCTTGGGATGTATAGGATGTGTGGCTGCTGTGTACGGACGCAGGAGGAGCTGGCCACTGTTCATGAACAGCTGAATGTGCTGATGGCCGCGGTCAGCCGTCTTCAGGCTGCTGCCTCGGAGTGTAGCGGCAGTGGGGAGTCTGGTGCGTAGCATGGTACACCCCTGGTGTTATATGCTTCACCCACGGTTCCTGCTGCCGACACAACCTCGCGGGTACCAGGCGCGGTTGGGCCACCCTCTCCCCAAGGGGGATGGCGGATTCAGCGGCGTTCGCGTCGCACGAGGCGGAGGGTCAATGAGGAGGCTGGCCGTGTGGCATCGCCCGCTCTGACTGTGAGTGGACATGTGGCCGCTCCTTCAGCAAGGTCCGAGCAGGCACACGGGGGGAGGGGTTTATTAGTTATTGGGAGCTCCAACGTTAGACGGGTGATGGAGCCCCTTAGGGAAATAGCGGAAAGGTCGGGGAAGAAGGCCAGTGTTCACTCTGTGGGAAGAAGGCCAGTGTTCACTCTGTCTTGTTGCCGGGGGTCTGATCCGAGTTGTGGACGAGGCCCTGGTAAATTAAAATCTCCACCCAAAACTAGGTCGGGAAATTTAGTCGAAATATTTTCCAAATTTTCCTTCAGGTATTCTGCCATAAGAGCTGCTGAGCCAGGTGGCTTATAGAAACATCCAATTACCATGTTTCAGCCTGCTTTAATCGTGACCTTCACCCAAATTATTTCACATTTCGGATCTCCGTCAATTTCCTTGGATAGAGAGCACTGGGTCCACCCGACTGCAAATTGTTGCCCATGGCGGCACCAATGACTCCTGCCTTATGTGGTCAGAGGTCGTCCTCAGTTCATACAGGCGGTTGGCGCAGTTGGTGAAGACGGAAAGCCTCGCTCGCGGTGTAGAATCTGAGCTATTTGTAGTGTCGTTTCCAGAACCGATCGCGGTCCTCTAGTTTGGAGCTGAGTGGAGGGCTTGAACCAGACGATTCTGCGGAGATCTGGGGTGCAAATTTCTCGACCTCCGCTATCGGGTGGAGAAATGTAGGGTCCCTCTGAACAGGTCAGGCGTGCACTACACGCCGGAAGCGGCTACAAGGGTAGCGGAGTACGTATGGAGGGCACATGTAGGTTTTTTAGGTTAGAGAATTCCCTCCCTAGGCCCTACAAGACGCCTCCTGAGACGCGATAAGGTGGTAGTAGGCAAAACACAACAGGGAATGACAATATTAATGTGGGAATAGTAAACTGCAGGAGAGTCTATAGAAAGGTCCCAGAACTGCTCTCATTAATAAACGGTCACAATGCCCACGTAGTACTAGGGACAGAAAGCTGGCTGAAACCAGACGTAAACAGTAATGAAATCCTAAACTCAGACTGGAATGTATACCGCAGAGATAGGCTGGACAGTGAAGGGGGAGGCGTGTTTATAGCGATAAGAAGTGCAATAGTATCGAAGGAAATTGACGGAGTTCCGAAATGTGAAATAATTTGGGTGAAGGTCACGATTAAAGCAGGCTGAAACATAGTAATTGGATGTCTCTATAAGCTCCCTGGCTCAGCAGCTCTTGTGGCAGAACACCTGAAGGAAAATTTGGAAAGTATTTAGACTAGATTTCCCGACCATGTTATAGTTTTGGGTGCAGATTTTAATTTACCAGATACAGACTGGGAGACTCAAACTTTTGTAACTGCTGGCAGGGACAAAAAATACAGTGAATTTTTTTAAGTGGCGTTATCTGAAAACTACCCTGAGCAGTTAAACAGGAACCGACTCGTGGCGATAACATATTAGACCTTCTGCTGACAAACAGACCAGAACTATTTGAAATAGTTAATGCAGAACAGGGAATCAGCGATCATAAAGCTGTTACTACATCGATGATTTCAGCCGTAAATGGAAATATTAAAAAAGGTAGGAAGATTTTTCTGTTTAGCAAAAGTGACAAAGTTTACAGAGTACTTGACGCCTCAACACAAAAGTTTTATCTCAAGTACAGATAGTGTGAGGATCAGTGGACAAAGTTCAAAACATCGTACAATATGCGTTAGATGAGTGTGTGCCAAGCAAGATCGTAAGAGATGGAAAAGAGCCACCGTGGTACAACAACCGAGTTAGAAAACTGCTTCGGAAGGAAAGCGAACTTCATAGCAAACATAAACATAGCCAAAGCCTTGCAGAGAAACAAAAATTACACGGAGCTAAATGTAGTGTGTGGAGGGCTATGCGACAGGCGTTCAACAAATTCGAAAGTAAAGTTCTGTGTAGTGACTTTGCAGAATATCGTAAGAAATGTTGGTCTTATGTCAAAGCGGTAGGTGGATCAAAACAAAATGTCCATTCACTCCGGGACCAAAATGATACTGAAACGGAGGATGACAGACTAGAGGCCGAAATACTAAATGTCTTTTTCCAAATATGTTTCACAGAGGAAGACAGAACTGTAGTTCCTTCTCTAGATTGTCCCACAGATGAGAAAATGATAGATATCGAAATAGATGGCAGAGGGATAGAAAAACAATTAAAATCGCTGAAATGAGGAAGGAACTTGCCACCCTTCTTGCAGCGGTGTACCGTAGGTGTCTAGAAGAGCGTAGTGTTCCAAAGGTTTGGAAAGGAGCACAGGTCATCCCCGTTTTCAAGAAGGGATGTCGAACAGATGTGCAGAACTATAGACCTATATCTCTAGCGTTGATCAGCTGTAGAATTTTGGAACAGGTATTATGTTCGAGTATAATGACTTTTCTGGAGGCTAGAAATCTACTCTGTAGCAATCAGCATGGGTTTCGAAAAAGACGATCGTGTGAAACTCAGCTCGCTCTGTTCGTCCACGAGACTCAGAGGACCATAGACACATGTTCACAGGTAGATGCCGTGTTTCTTGACTTCCACAAGGTGTTTATACAGTTCCCCGCAGTCGTTTAATGGAAAAAGTAAGTGTATATGGACTATCAGAGCAATTGTGTGATTGGATTGAAGAGTTCCTAGATAACAGAACGCAGCATGTCATTCTCAATGGAGAGAAGACTTTCGAAGTAAGAGTGATTTCACGTGTGCCGCAGAGGAGTGTCGTAGGACCTTTGCTATTCACCATGTATATAAATGAGCGCGTGGAGAACATCGGAAGTTCACTGAGGCTTTATGCTGATGATGCTGTAGTATATCGAGAGGTTGTAAGAATGGAAAATTTTACTGAAATGCAGGAGGATCTGCAGCGAATTAACGCATGGTGGAGGGAATGGCAATTGAATCTCAATGTAGACAAGTGTAATGTGCTGCGAATACATAGAAAGAAAGATCCTTTATCATTTAGCTACAATATAGCAGGTCAGCAACTGGAAGCAGTTAATTCCATAAATCGTCTGGGAGTACGCATTAGGAGTGATTTAAAATGGAATGGCAATACAAAATTAATCGTCGGTAAAGCAAATGTCAGACTGAGATTTATTGGAAGAATCCTAAGGATATGCAGACCGAAAACAAAGGAAGTAGGTTACAGTACATTTGTTCGCTCACTGCTTGAATATTGCTCACCGGTGTGGGATCCGTACCAGATAGGTTTGAGATACAGAACATACAGCGGAGAGCAGCGTGCTTCGTTACAGGATCATTTAGTAATAGCGAAAGCGTTACGGAGATGATAGATAAACTCTAGTGGAAGAGTCTGCAAGAGAGACGCTCAGTAGCTTGGTACGGGCTTTTGTTGAAGTTTCGAGAACATTCCTTCACCGAGGAGTCAATGTCCGTCGCTCACAAACACGACAGTGCACTTAAATGGTTCTAATGGCTCTGAGTACTATGGAACTTAACTGCTAAGGCCATCAGTCCCCTAAAACTTAGAACTACTTAAACCTAACTAACCTAAGGACATCACACACATCCATACCCGAGGCAGGATTCGAATCTGCGACCGTAGCAGTCGCGCGGTTCCAGACTGAAGCGCCTAGAACCACTCGGCCACAAGGGCCGGCACGTGAAACCGAAGTTAAGAAGTTACATATCGGGATCTTATTCGTATTAACGAAAACTGTTACTTTCGTTTGTGTAATTTTAAATGGTATCACAGTCATGTAGCAAAGTTTATCTTTGCTTTGTAAAGAATTTCATTAAAACTGAATTTGAACATCTCAAAGGATTTTATTCACAAGTTACCTGAAATTTCAGAATTCAAGGTACAGTTACATTCAAAAAGACTGACCTGATTTCAAAATTCGATATTTATTGTCTAAAATCTACTACACAAATGGGATGGATTGTAAAATACTCAAACAATTTTAAAGTTTTAGCTATGCTATTACAAATGTCCTATTTATCCACAAGTAGCAGCACGAACAACATTTAGAGGATATAGAAATTCGTCATAAACTTTAGACATTGTATCTGCTGTTACAGAATTTATGGCGGCTCTTATTCTGTTTTTCACCTCTACTATGACACGAGGTAAATTGGAGATGAGCACACTTTTTTTTCACGTATCTCCACAAGCAAAAACCGCAGAGGATCATATCTGTTGACTTTGGAGGCCAGGAATGCAGGGCAATGCCTGGGGGTGCCGGGCGCCTCTACGTTCAGTCAGAGTATCATTGAGAAACTGATTTACTTTGTTCTCCATCCCAGCTGGTAAACAAAGTCATCGGAGACCTCACGAAGTTATGGAAAAAGCTAGTTCTGCACCTTTTCAAGATTCAATTACTTTGTTTCAATGATGGAGTCGTACAAGTTTTAAAGAGAAATGGCACAAAAATGTTCAATTTAGGTAAGTTTCTTTGTGCTCAACAGTGTCATGAGAGTTCTGCATTTCCTATATGCGCACGTTTTGTCGGTTTTCTTTACCGCTAACTTGAAATGATGCCTCATCACTGAAAATTAGCCGTGGTAAAATCACCAACTCCAAGAGCCTGTAGCAATTATAGTCCAGATGGTTTACAGACGAAACTACACCTTAACACTCGCGAGACAGTCATATGAGGCACTGCTCCATCGGCGAGTACACATTCGGGAAATCCACTCTAACGTTTGACGAATTCTTTCCAGCTTGTCATCGAGTCTACGAGATCGACCTGGACTCTTACCTTTACACAAGCATCCAGTCTCTTCAAATTGACGAATGTTTTTGAGTGCATGTGGATCAATGTCAAAACGCCGACTAAAAGCACTCCGGATCGAATTCGCTGATTCACTCTTTGCAAACTTCTGCACACAAAAGGCCTTCTGTTGAACGAACACCATCTTACTTATGACCGACTGCAAATTCAGAAGACGCAATGACTGACGCCTAAGGGCGATTTTCTGAAACTCTAGGTCGCGCCCACTGAAACAGCATTCACGTCCTTGCGCCACGTCGCATGTTTCGTAATTATTACCTTCCAAAATCAGTAGGCGCCTTTTTTAAACACTTTGTATATTAATAACACCCAACTTACAAGTGAAACTCTTGATAGCAGATAACATCTTCAAACTTACTTTAAATGATGTACAACTTTTAGGGTAACACTACTGCACAAAAAATACTCATTTCTATTCCGTACGGATCTACTGCTGATGACAAGATATGAAGTTTGCAAGCGAAATGGCAACACCTGTCAGTGCTATTCAGGCGTGGCGGAGACTGTTCAAACACATCTCGCAGGCGTGTGAGACTTCTCCTCGAAAGCCTCCGAGTGCAGATTAAGTGCCGGTACCCTGATGGAATAGGATCATGAGAGCTGTCTCAGCCCTCTCTTAATGGGTCCACACCGCTCTACACCGCTGAAACTTGCGGCCGTTTACTCCATTCACTCCCACTGCCAGCTCCAAACATTCTTTGCGAAGCGGTGCAACGTTGCTATTTCCGCGTTACCAATACCCATCACAGACACCAAACTGTAGTGTGGATTTACTATTTTGAAACTTGTAGCCTGTAACAAGATACAAAATAGTATGGAAATTTAAAATGGACATCATACACCTTGCGGAGTGACTGCGCCATTGGAGAGAGGGAAAAAACCGCTAATACGAGGATTGGTCTTAATGTTGTGGAATGGCAGCCCATCCTTCACGGAGTGCAGCACTGAGGAGAGGTATCGATGTCGGTCGGTGAGGTCTGGCACTAAGTCGGCATTCCAAAACATCCCAAAGGTGTTGTATAGGATTCCGATCAGGACCCTGTGCAGGCTGGTAGATTACAGGGATGTTATTGACGTGTAACCACTCCACCACAGGCCTTGCATTATGGACAGATGCTCGATCGTGTTGAAAGATGTAATCGCTATCCCTGAATTGATCTTCAACAGTGGAAAGCAAGAAGGCGCTTAAAACATCAATGCAGGCCAGTGCTGTGATAGTGCCACGCAACTACAAGGGGTGCAAGCCCCCTCATGAAAAACACGACCATACCATAACACCACCGCCTCCGAATTTTACTGTTGGTACTAGGCATGCTGGCAGATGACGTTCACCGGACATTGGCCATACCCACACCCCGCCACATTGTGTAGCGTGATTCGTCACTCCGCACAACGTTTTTCCACTGTTCAATTGTCCAATGTTTACGCTGCTTACACCAAGCGAGCGTTTTGCATTTACCGGCGTGATGTGTGGCTTATGAGCAGCAGCTCCACCGTGAAATCCAAGTTTTCTCACCTCCAGCTTAAGTGCCATAGTACTGGCTGTGGATCCTGATGGAGTTTGGAATTCCTGATTCCTGTGTGACGGTCTGGATAATATTTGCCTATTATACGTTACTACCGTCTTCAACTGTCGGTGGTCTCTGTCAGTCAATAGACGAGGTAATACTGTACGCTCTTGTGCTGTGCGTGCCCCTTCACGTTTCCACTTCACTATCACATCGGAAACAGTGGATCAGGGGATGCTTAGAAGTGTGGAAATCTCTCGTACAGACGTATGACACAAGTGATACCCAATCACCTGACCACGTTCGAAGTCCGTTAGTTCCTCGGAGTGCCCCATTCTGCTCTCTCACGATGTCTAAAGACTACTGAGCTCGCTGATATGGAGTACCTGGCAGTAGGTGGAAGAAAAATGCATCTAATATGAATAATGTATATTTCTGGGGTTTCCGGTGTGTATGTAATGCATAAGGGTCGTGAAAAACCTTTTTGAGCAATTTAGATGCGAGTGATACATGGCTGCAGTATGGTATATCGGTTCTACTTCATATTTTGTGGTTGGCTGTCAGGGTCTTTTCGCTTGATGCAATGGATAAAGCCCACGGAGGTGACGATCTTGGACAGTGATATGCTCATATATAGATGACGGTAGTCTCGCGTTCCCACGGTGTAGAAGTACAGTGCAATGGCGGAACTGTCATTTCTACTCAGATAATTCACGTGGAAAGGTTTCTGACGTGACGCGAGATGGCAATCGACAGATTTTGGCCGCGGAATGATAGTTGGAGCTACACGCATGGGACGTTTCATTTTGGAAATCGTTAGGGAATTCAGTATTTCGAGATCCACAGTGTCAAGATTGTGCCGAGAATATCTAATTTCAGCCATTACTTCCCACCATGGACAACGCAGTGGCCGACGCCCATCAGTTAACTGCCGAGAGCAAAGGCGTTTGCGTGGCGCTGTCAGTGGTAACATACGAACACCAGTGCGTGAAATAGGAGCACAAATCAGTGTGGGACGTACAATGAATGTATCCGCTCGGAAAGTTCTGCGAAATCTGGCGTTAATAGGTTATAGCTGCAGTCGACCGACGTGAGTGCCTTTGATAACAGCACAGCGCCTGTCCTCGGCTCTTGATCATATCGATTGGACCCCAGACTGGAAAACCGTAGTCTGATCAGACGAGTCCCGATTTCAGTTGGTAAGACCAGACGATAGGATTCAAGAGTGGAGCAAACCTCACGAAGCCATCGTCCTAAGTTTTCAACAAGGGGCTGCACACTCTGGTGGTGGCTTCATAATGGCGTAGGATGTGTTTTTAGATGGGATGGACTAGTTCCCTTGATCCAACTGAACCAATCATCGACTAGAAATGGTTATTTTCAGCTACTCTCAGATCGTTTGCATCCATTCATGCTCTTCATGTTCCCGAGCAACGATGTCATGTCACAGTGTCAAAGTTGTTCGAGAGTGGTTTGACGAAGATTCTGGACGATTCGAACGAAGATTTTGCTATCCAAATAGCCCGACATGAATCCCTGCCAACATGTATGGGAATGTGTCGGAGATAATATAGAGCTCAGGTCGCGCACAACATCCTGCACCGGCAATAGTGTCGTAGTTGTGGACAGCCACATAGGCAACATGGCTCAATATTTCTGCAGAGGATTTCCAACAACTTCTTGAGTCCATGCCACTTGAGTTGCTGCCCTCCGCCGGGCAAATGGAGGTCCTACTGAGACGTCGCAAGTTATTACAGGATGACACTTTTTGCAGTAAGATACATAGACGTCGAGCCCGGTGAACGTACAGGAGACTGCAAACTAGTGGCTTAGCCTTGATTCATAGGCACATCTGTCGCTACTAGCCAGCTTGAGAACGAACTCCTGTGTCGCTTAGAACTACCGTATATCCATACCCCTTACGAATCTAAATGAAACATACTAAACATTAACAGGTTATGTTCAGACTTGGTATACTACTTTTTGTTATTCAGAAGAAATTCAAAGCTGTACATATTATAGTTTCGGAGATTCAGAAAATTATCTAAAACCCTCCAAAACCGACACTCAGAGTGAAAAATTCAGTTAAGAACAATAACAGTTTGTCTGTTGTTATCATTTGAAATCATTAACAGAGTTCTGAAGGTCGCCAATCAATTTATTTGGATTTTTGTTTTAAAAACCTTAATTACTTTTCATTTCGTGGATTAAAATTCACGGAAAATTAATATGTGTTTGTGATGGTGTTGTGTGAATATATAAGGATGAGTGCAAGTGTGTCTGTGGGACATACGTTAAAAAAACTTCAATATTATGTACAACATTACGTAATTAGAACGTGGGAAAGATGTGCTTTACCCACATTGCTGGTGACGTATGTATATGTGTGACTGATTTTGTAAGAAGGCAGCCAAAATATCAGTTAAACTGCAATCGTTTTCTAAATTATTTTCAAGATTAATTTTTTTCGTTTTGTTATATTAAACATTGTGTTAGTATTTACAATTTGGAAGACGTAAATGTGTTTCTGAATAGTATCTGGCTAAGGCGAGTTTAGCTGTGAGAATGATCTCGAAGGATAATTCTGATTGGTCCGTCAGACTGATCAGCCAATCAGAATTAAGTAGTTCCCGTGCGCAACTAGTCAGATATGCTGTGAGAGTGAGAGTCTCGAGAGAGTCACTCTCCAGCTTCGACGCACAAAGGTAGTGTTAAATGTCTCAGTGCTAATTATGTGTAATATGAGGAATTATTAAGTGCCATGCGTTTAAAATGAGTCGTAATGAAAGACGTTGCAATTACGGACAGTTTGATGAAATTTTGTAGTTTATGGATTTTTTTTGTTGGAAAGTTACGAGCGTGTGCACTTTCGACCTTTGTGAACGTTCCGCGTGGCGTATTTTGTAAACATTTATGAAGTATTTACCGAGCAGTTTCTTTTAAAGAAACCCACTGAAAAAGACCGAATGTGAACTTCATTTATAGTAGCGGATATGTGACTGTAAGATCGCATCTTCAATTGGGTCGGACTTCTGTAAAATTCTGGCTGCTTTGCTTGTGAAGTTTGTTGTTTGACTGAGCATTGAGAATGATAGAATAGTTTTTCACTAAATACGGACTTGGTAGCCCATAAACTCTTGTTATTCAGCAATAAACTATACTAGCGTGCAAATTGTAGGACGTTAATTTCAGTCAAATGCATCATATTACCATACGAAAACCCGATAAAAGATAGATTGCAGGACCTAAAATACTACTAGAGTTTACGCGGACTTTCGAGGATAGATATTAGGTGAATTCTTTCTTCAACTCTGCTTTTTCATCGTCTAATATCTACGCTTCCAGAGAAAAGGGAAAGAGAGCGGACTTTTTTCAGGTCATTGTATACCGTGCATGTTAAAATGACGCTGTCCAAACCTGGTGTCGAGAGAACTTTGGTGCACCACGGGCCATGGATCATAGAAGTGAACGACGCGTGAGAAGTTGTGTATGGAACAATAGACGTGCAGCTATTGAGCAACTTACTGCCCAGATGAACCAAGGAGGTGACAGCAGTGTCTCCTCACCGACCATTCAGCGAACGTTCCTGGGTGTGGGCATCCGCAGCAGGTGTCTTTTTCGTGGACCCATGCCGATTGCTTTTCATCGGCAACGAAGGCTGGAATTTTAACGTCAGCACCGCAAATGGACGTGCATTGAGTGGAGACAGTTTGCTTTACGAGATGAATCCTGTTTTATGATCCATCGGACATATGACGATGTACGTGTACGACATAAAACGTTTGAAAGCAAACATCTTCAAACAGTTATCGGTCGGAGCAGGTAGCGTTATGGTCTGGGAAATATTTTCGTGACATTCCCGGGGTGATCTTGTCATTCTGGAAGGAACAAGGGGCAAACACAACTATGTATCTATGCTTTGGGACCATGTTTGTCCCTCCTTGCACCTTGTTTTTCCTAGGCACGATGGCATCTACCAGCGGGAAAATGGAGCGTGCCACACAGTTCTAAACAGTTCAATTGGCTCTGAGCATTATAGGACTTAACATCTGAGGTCACCAGTCCCCTAGAACTTAGAACTAATTAAACCTAACCAACCTAAGGACATCACACACATCCATGCCCGAGACAGGATTCGAACCTGCGACCGTAGCGGTCTCGCGGTTCCAGACTGACGCGCCTAGAACCGCTCGGCCACATCGGCCAACTGCCACACGGTTCATGATGTAAGTGGGTAGTTCGAAGAGCACCAGGATGAAGTGTTCGTACTCGCTGGGTTTAATCCCAGTCGAGAATCCGTGGAACAACCTTGATCGGTTTGTTCGCTCGCAAGTCCACATCCCTGTAGATATCTTCCGGAAAATCAGTGACTCTCTTCTTGTGCGTCTCGCAGCGATTTGCGCTGCAAAATGTGGTTATTCAGGCTTTTGACAGGTCATCACATTAATGATACTGAACAGTGTATAGGTACTCCAGAGGTCCACGGCAAATTAAGACTTAAGCGAATTATGCTGGTTTTCAGTACTCCAGTGCTCATAACTATGCCACATTCCCTACCAGGAGCGGGGCTGTTGTCCAATGATGTCAACAGTTCGGATACGGATGCTATCGGTAAACTTTGTTCAGATATATCTTTCGAATAGACTACCTGACAAGAGAAGTAAAACATCCAGAAGGAGAGGAGGAAACTAAATGGAACTTCTTGGTTTGGGGGGGGGGGGGGGGTATGCGATGTATTTTCAGTGATAACAGACTCGAGTCACACTTGTGAAGATCTTGTCAGTACAAATCCACTTATCAGTATGACGTTCCAAAACCTATCGCCCGCTTTCATGCACTACGTGTTAACCAGTTGCTTTCTCTCCTGAGGTAAGGAGGCCAACAACTTGTCTGTGATATCCTGGATAATGGCTCTGGGACGAATTTCACATCTGAGTTTGCCCCACATATCGTGACGAAGAGCAGTTGAACGGAATGGACAGCGAATTGAAAGTAGGATATAAGATGAACATCAACAAAAGCAAAAAGAGGTTAATGGAGTGTAGTCGAATTAATCTGGGTAATGGTGACGGAATTAGATTAAGAAATGAGACAAAGTAGTAAAGGAATTTTGCTATTTGGGGAGCAAAATACATGATGATAGCCGAAGTAGAGAGTATATAAAATAGGCTGGCAATGGCAAGGAAAGCATTTCTGAAGAAATTTGTTAACCTCGAATATACACTCCTGAAAATTGGAATAAGAACACCGTGAATTCATTGTCCCAGGAAGGGGAAACTTTATTGACACTTTCCTGGGGTCAGATACATCACATGATCACACTGACAGAACCACAGGCAACAGAGCATGCACAATGTCGGCACTAGTACAGTGTATATCCACCTTTCGCAGCAATGCAGGCTGCTATTCTCCCATGGAGACGATCGTAGAGATGCTGGATGTAGTCCTGTGGAACGGCTTGCCATGCCATTACCACCTGGCGCCTCAGTTGGACCAGCGTTCGTGCTGGACGTGCAGACCGCGTGAGACGACGCTTCATCCAGTCCCAAACATGCTCAATGGGGGACAGATCCGGAGATCTTGCTGGCCAGGGTAGTTGACTTACAGCTTCTAGAGCACGTTGGGTGGCACGGGATACATGCGGACGTGCATTGTCCTGTTGGATCAGCAAGTTCCCTTGCCGGTCTAGGAATGGTAGAACGATGGGTTCGATGACGGTTTGGATGTACCGTGCACTATTCAGTGCCCCTCGACGATCACCAGATGTGTAGGAGATCGCTCCCAACACCATGATGCCGGGTGTTGGCCCTGTGTGCCTCGGTCGTATGCAGTCCTGATTGTGGCGCTCACCTGCACGGCGCCAAACACGCATACGACCATCATTGGCACCAAGGCAGAAGCGACTCTCATCGCTGAAGACGACACGTCTCCATTCGTCCCTCCATTCACGACTGTCGCGACACCACTGGAGGCGGGCTGCACGATGTTGGGACGTGAGCGGAAGACGGCCTAACGGTGTGCGGGACCGTAGCCCAGCTTCATGGAGACGGTTGCGAATGGTCCTCGCCGATACCCCAGGAGCAACAGTGTCCCTAATTTGCTGGGAAGTGGCGGTGCGGTCCCCTACGGCACTGCGCAGGATCCTACGGTCTTGGCGTGCATCCGTGCGTCGCTGCGGTCCGGTCCCAGGTCGACGGGCACGTGCACCTTCCGCCGACCACTGGCGACAACATCGATGTACTGTGGAGACCTCACGTCCCACGTGTTGAGCAATTCGGCGGTACGTCCACCCGGCCTCCCGCATGCCCACTATACGCCCTCGCTCAAAGTCCGTCAACTGCACATACGGTTCACGTCCACGCTGTCGCGGCATGCTACCAGTGTTAAAGACTGCGATGGAGCTCCGTATGCCACGGCAAACTGGCTGACACTGACGGCGGCGGTGCACAAATGCTGCGCAGCTAGCGCCATTCGACGGCCAACACCGCGGTTCCTGGTGTGTCCGCTGTGCCGTGCGTGTGATCATTGCTTGTACAGCCCTCTCGCAGTGTCCGGAGCAAGTATGGTGGGTCTGACACACCGGTGTCAATGTGTTCTTTTTTCCATTTCCAGGAGTGTAGATTTAAGGGTCAGGAAGTCGTTTCTGAAAGTATTTGTATGGAGTGTAGCCATGTATGGATGTGACACATGGACGCTAAATAGTTTGGACAAGAAGAGAATAGAAGCTTTCGAAAGAAAGAATGCTGAAGATTAGATGGGTAGATCACATAACTAAATGAGGAGGTATTGAATAGAATTAGGGAGAAGAGGAGTTTGTGGCACAACTTGATTAGAAGAAGGGATCGGTTGGTAGCATGGAGAGCTGCATGAAGCTGACTGAAGACCACAACAACAACAACAACAACGATAACAACAACAACATCGTGACGAAGATTTTTTCCTCTGTAAGATCGATTCGAGTGGTATCTTTCCATTTATTGACTAAGGATGTAAACTTGATGTAATATACAGGATGGGGAAAAATTGTATCACGAAATTTTAACCCTGGACATTTAATGCCAGTAGCAACCAAAATTACTAATGCTGTGTAGGTCGGCTACGCACCATTTTTAAACAACGGGTACTTGGCTCTACGCATTCTGATTGATTGTGGGATTGCCCTGCTGCCGTTCGTCGGTTGACGGGCAGCGCTATGGTTGTCAGTTCACACATACAAACGTCCTTCACCCCGTCACTGCTGCAATGTGATACGCACACGCGTCGAATACGTCTTGCTGTTTGTCTCCGCGTCACGTCAGAGGCATTCACAAGTAAGCTCCGCTTCGGGACACACACACGTCACCTGCGATTTAGTTATACCGTAAGCATGGCGGTACAGTATTCGTTTGAGGAACAACGTGATATGGTTTTTGTTTATGGACTAGCCGATGGTAATTAGCATGAAGCTCAGCGGTTGTAGGAGGAACGATACCCAGTAAGACACCATCCACACCCGCAAACGTTTACAGCAATTCACAGCAATTTGGCGAAACAGTATCCTTAGCGGGATATCATGGTGATGCTGGAAGACTTCAGACACGACGGGATGCTGCATTTGAAGAGACTGTTCTCGAGTGCTTCGAGGCAGCACATACGGCAAGTACTCTAGTGGTTGGACGCGACATGGAGGTCATTCCTCGGATAGTCCAAGAGATTTTGAGGGATGACGGTCAGCGTCAATTTAGTTTCCAAGACCTAAATCCTGTTGCCGACTATGAACACATGTTAGGGTTTTTCCGGTAGTTTCTGCAACGAGTTGTGCGAGATCCCTTCTTCTCTGTCGTTGTGTTGTTTACCGACAATTGTCCTTTCCATTGGGATGGCCTTTACAATATTCGAAACGCTCTGAGCCGTAGCGCCATTGAGTCAGTAGACTGCGCTGTCTGTGCGCCACTGGCCCAGGTGTAGGATCGACTATCCCTCTTGTAGCTCCATTGCCAATGTCTATGAGAAAGAGTTTCTATCTTTGAGTTTTGTCCTTAGAAGTAGGCACGAAGTTTGGGGCTTGGTGGTAGCGTCGCGACAAGAGGTGGTCACGAGGTCCGAACTGCAGGAGCCTCGAGCTGCGCAAGGAGGGCGTGGTAGAGCGAAGGCACCGGAGTACTTCACCAGGGTCAGCGTCGACTACAAGCAACACGCCGACATCCCGTCGGCTGGTTGGCAACATTCATGTCGGACCACCCCTCGTGGCCTGCCTGCCCTCTTCTACCTGGCTTTCATCGGCACCACTCAGTAACCGCCGCGACGCACCGTGGATCCATGGAGCTACCCGCTGATAAAGGAGAGTAACATTCTGTAATCTTAGTGATGATTTGTTTCATTGTCTACTCGACCTTATTATTTTCTGGTTAATACCCGACCCTCAGAGTTTTACTCGGTCGGCGCTTTGGTCGTAAATATAGTCAGCTGTATTGTACTAAGGCACTAAAGTGCACCTCATTTACGACGGCGGCCGAGTTTAGGTTCGTTCTGCGCATCTGACGTCACAAAACACAGTCGGCCAATGAACCGAGAACGACGTTGCCAGAACTCGACTGCAGTGCAAAGCACGGACGAGTGTCTTCAGTTTTAGAAAGGTTCAGTCATAAATAAAGTAATTGAACAAAATCAGTGTCTTGATAGCAGACTTTCTATAAAAGAAAGTTTGTAAAAATCATTCTTTATACCAACTGTTTCATATTCAATTAATTAAATCAAACAAGCAAAATGCCTCCTAATTCAGGCGATAGCAAGGAAATTCATTCTAACTAACCGCTTTTTCGCAATAAAGAACAGCGGTATTTGTTTATTTCCTACTGCACTTCGACGAAACGTGAGTAATCATAGTCATACCAACAGTCTTTGTCGGTATTTTGCTTGCTTCTTTAAAGTACTTCAGGAAAATTCTTGAACGACGAACTGCCTTAGCGTAACGATTAAGGTGTTTGGCTGCTAAGCAAAAGATTCCGAGTTCAAATTATGTTCGGTGCTTAATACTTTCTTTATTTAAAAACAATATCGAAGTGTCTTACTTCATGAATTTTATTCGTTTGACTGTATTTTTTTGAAATTTCTAGTGGCAACTAAAATCGATCATACGGAAAGTATACGCTTGGACTCTGCAAACCCTTCAAAATTTCGTGCAATGGTTTACTACATCTAATGCTGCACAATAACTGCGTTCAACATCGAAACAAAATTAAGTCATTTATGGAGGGAAGGTATCAGTCAAGAAGATGTGTAAAAATCAAATTTTTGGGCCAAATAGTTTTTGTGAAATCGAATGATAAGTGTGTCAAAGCAGTCGGAACACCATGTGTCTGCACAGGCCAGGTGATGACAAAATCGCGCACAGCGCGGAATGCGGGGAGCACGTCTCTGTAGCAGCGAAAGGGTTAATGCGGCCGTGGTGGCTTCACTTCATAAACTGCGCGCTCCACCCTGAACGTTAACTTTGCGAACTATACTATACTATGGCGCTGTTTCTCTTGGCGTGTGCAACTGGCAACGCAGCAATCTCCCGCGTCTGGGTGGGCATGTGCGAACCGCCAAGATAAAAGAATTGAACTATAGTTGTCGTTTGAAAATTTGTCCCGCTATTATATTGCCTTTCCTTTCTGGTTTGTATCCGTTCTAATTAATCAGCTCTTGGTCGTAAATAAAGCCGAAACAATTGTACCACGGCACAGGTTACCGTTAAACAAAAGAGGGACGTTGTGGTAGGATTTAGCTGTTAACTGGTTCAGTTTTTTGATTGTAATTGCATTTCTCAGTCATTAGTTATAATTTGAACAACCTGTTGCACTAAGCTGTTCGTTTACTCAGTGGGCTCTTTGGTCGTAAGTATAGGCAGTAGTATTGTGCTAAGATACTAGTTGTCGTTTGAAAGACCGGGTCATTATTGGTGTATTTTAGCTGGATGTAGTAGATCCGCCGAGTGAGTTCTCTAGTAATGTTTTAAGATGTTCCTTCAGAGCAGTCTGAATAAGTGACAATTAGTCTAACTTAGAAAATATTAACAGCCAACTGTCACCAGGGCTTTAGCAAAAAAAAAAAAAAAAAAAAAAAAAAAAAAAAAAAAAAAAAGCCAAAAGGGACGGGTTGGCATCCAGTCGCACCTTGTTGCCAACTGAAATAAGAGGTGAGTTGCTTTGAAGTACTGGCCCTCTCGACCAGAACCTTGAAAGGCAGCTCTGGTGGGACAATTTAAATGACTGAGAATTGAGTCTCACTCAATGTGCGCCAGGTTGTAATGAAATGAATAATTTTCCGTATGCGAAAAATAGGTGAGAGAGCAACTTGTCCTCTCTCAACCTCCCATTAAGTAGTCATTCTTCCCGTGTTCTCTCCTTGTACGGCCCAAACCCAAATGTATAATGTAACAGGAAGTACACTCTGCCTTCCAATTCAGTGAGTATGGATATAGACATAGATTTAAATGTCCGGAGGTCGCCGATGACCATGTCTTAAGGAATGTAAAATGAAATTTCTGTTTTAGCATTGTCACAACTATTGTCTTTTTTGTGGAGTATTGATCCGGTTCTTATAGATGTATCACTGAACATTCACTAATAAATATTATTTCACCTCTAAGAGCCGACCACGGTGGCCCAGTGGTTCTAGGCGCTACAGTCTGGAACCGCGCTCCTGCAGCGGTCGCAGGCTCAAATCCTGCCTCGGGCATGGGTGTGTGTGATGTCCTTAGGTTAGTTAGATTTACGTAGTTTTAAGTCTAGGGGACTGATGACCTCAGATGGTAGGTCCCATACTGCTCAGAGCCATTTGAACCACTCACCTCCTAAGGCATGCCAGCACATTTTTCATCTCGTGTCTGAAATCATCGACGCGAAATTCAAACATTTGGTCGACTGATCGACGAAAACCAGAACTCTAGGTTTTCCCAGATCTCTCTTTATTAGACTGCTTCTGTGTTGAGTGTTGTTTACAAGACCTCTGTGCAGCCGTAACAATACTGGTTGTGTTTACACGAGGTTTGGGTATCGCAGAAATGTTCGTTATCGTGGTCTTTAAGGTTTGGACCTGCAGACGTGTCCTGTCTTCAAAGAAAATTGTCATCGAATCAGGTGAGATGTCTTCTTTTATTTCGTCCTGTTTTCATCCATTTTACGTAATTTCTTAGAATTCTATTATTTATATTAAAAAGAAAACTGGCGTTCTACGGATCGGAGCGTGGAATGTCAGATCCCTTAATCGGGCAGGTAGGTTAGAAAATTTATAAAGGGAAATGGATAGGTTAAAGTTAGATCTAGTGGGAATTAGTGAAGTTTGGTGGCAGGAGGAACAAGGCTTTTGGTCAGGTGAATACAGGGTTATAAATACAAAATCAAATAGGGGTAATGCAGGAGTAGGTTTAATAATGAATAAAAAAATAGGAATGCGGGTACGCTACTACAAACAGCATAGTGAACGCGTTATTGTGGCCAAGATAGACACAAAGCCCATGCCTACTACAGTAGTACAAGTTTATATGCCAACTAGCTCTGCAGACGATGAAGAAATTGATGAAATGTATGATGAGATAAAAGACATTATTCAGGTAGCGAAGGGAGACGAAAATTTAATAGTCATGGGTGACTGGAATTCGTCAGTAGGAAAAGGGAGAGAAAGAAACATAGTAGGTGATTATGGGTTGGGGCTAAGAAATGAAAGAGGAAGCCGTATGGTAGAATTTTGCACAGAGCATAACTTAATCATAGATAACACTTGGTTCAAGAATCATAAAAGAAGGTTCTATACATGGAAGAATCCTGGAGATACTAAAAGGTATCAGATAGATTATATAATGGTAAGACAAATATTTAGGAATCAGGTTTTAAATTGTAGGACATTTCCAGGGGCAGATGTGGACTCTGACCACAATCTATTGGATATGACCTGTAGGTTAAAACTGAAGAAACTGCAAAAAGGTGGGAATTTAAGGACATGGGACTTGGATAAGCTGAAAGAACCAGAGGTTGTACAGAGTTTTAAGGAGAGCATAAGGGAACAATTGACAGGAATGAGGGAAAGAAACACAGTAGAAGAAGAATGGTTAGCTCTGAGGGATGAAGTAGTGAAGGCAGCAGAGGATAAAGTAGGTAAACAGACGAGGGCTGCTAGAAATCCTTGGGTAACAGGAGAAATATTGAATTCAATTGATGAAAGGAGAAAATATAAAAATGCAGTAAATGAAGCAGGCAAAAAGGAATACAAACGTCTCAAAAATGAGATCGACAGGAAGTGCAAAATGGCTAAGCAGGGATGGCTAGAGGACAAATGGAAGGATGTAGAAGTTTATCTCACTAGGGGTAAGATAGATACTGCCTACAGGAAAATTAAAGAGACCTTTGGAGAGAAGAGAACCACGTGTATGAATATCAAGAGCTCAGATCGCAACCCAGTTCTAAGCAAAGAAGGGAAGGCAGAAAGGTGGAAGGAGTATATAGAAGGTTTATACAAGGGCGATGTACTTGAGGACAATATTATGGAAATGGAAGATGATGTAGATGAAGACGAAATGGGAGATACGATACTGCGTGAAGAGTTTGACTGAACACTCAAAGACCTGAGTCGAAACAAGGCCCCCGGAGTAGACAACATTCCATTTGAACTACTGACGGCCTTGGGAGAGCCAGACATGACAAAACTCTACCAGCTGATGAGCAAGATGTATGAGACAGGCGAAATACCCTCAGACTTCAAGAAGAATGTAATAATTCCAATCCCAAAGAAATCAGGTGCTGACAGATGTGAAAATTACCGAATTATCAGTTTAATAAGTCACAGCTGCAAAATACTAACGCGAATTCTTTACAGACGAATGGAAAAACTGGTAGATGCGGACCTCGGGGAGGATCAGTTTGGATTCCGTAGAAATGTTGGAACACGTGAGGCAATACTGACCTTACGACTTACCTTAGAAGAAAGATTAAAGAAAAGGCAAACCTACGTTTTTAGCATTTGTAGACTTAGAGAAAGCATTTGACAATGTTGACTGGAATACTCTCTTTCAAATTCTAAAGGTGGCAGGGGTAAAATACAGGGAGCGAAAGGCTATTTACAATTTGTACAGAAAGCAGATGGCAGTCATAAGAGTCGAGGGGCATGAAAGGGAAGCAGTTGTTGGGAAAGGAGTGAGACATGGTTGTAGCCTCTCCCCGATGTTATTCAATCTGTATATTGTGCAAGCAGTAAAGGAAACAAAAGAAAAATTCGGAGTAGGTATTAAAATTCATGGAGAAGAAATAAAAACTTTGAGGTTCGCCGATGACGTTGTAATTCTGGCAGAGACGGCAAAGGACTTGGGAGAGCAGTTGAACGGAATGGACAGTGTCTTGAAACGAGGATATAAGATGAACATCAACAAAACCAAAAGAGGATAATGGAATGTAGTCAAATTAAATAGGGTAATGCTGAGGGAATTAGATTAGGAAATTAGACACTTAAAGTAGTAAAGGAGTTTTGCTATTTAGGAAGTAAAATAACTGATGATGGTCGAAGTAGAGAGGATATAAAATGTAGACTGGCAATGGCAAGGAAAGCGTTTCTGAAGAAGAGAAATTTGTTAACATCGAATATAGATTTATGTATCAGGAAGTCGTTTCTGAAAGTATTTGTTTGGAGTGTAGCCATGTATGGAAGTGAAACATGGACGATAACTAGTTTGGACAAGAAGAGAATAGAAGCTTTCGAAATGTGGTGCTATAGAAGAATGCTGAAGATAAGGTGGATAGATCATGTAACTAACGAGGAGGTATTGAATAGGATTGGGGAGAAGAGACGTTTGTGGCACAACGTGACTAGAAGAAGGGATCGGTTGGTAGGACATGTTTTGAGGCATCAAGGGATCACAAATTTAGCATTGGAGGGCAGCGTGGAGGGTAAAAATCGTAGAGGGAGACCAAGAGATGAATACACTAAGCAGATTCAGAAGGATGTAGGTTGCAGTAGGTACTGGGAGATGAAGAAGCTTGCACAGGATAGAGTAGCATGGAGAGCTGCATCAAACTAGTCTCAGGACTGAAGACAACAACAACGACAACATATTAAAAATTTGCAGTTCCTTCTTTACTTTTTTTCTAATAAAGTGTATATAGTCTCCAATATTTTCATTCAGACTGATCCACATAATAAATTTTTTAATGACTATAATTTCCGGCACTGACTGTCCTAACTTGGATCAGAATATTTTTTATTTTATCTTTTTTACTACCGTATACTTTTTGGCTGGCTGAAATACGTACCATGTGCTGGAACAGTCAAGAAACTACATGGAGTCATTCATAAAGTCTGGGAAACAGAAACTATACTACAAGATTCGAAAACAGCATTATTTTACCGAACCAACCAAAAAGGAGATAAACTGACTCCAAAAAATACAGGAATTTCCCTCCTTTCAGTGACTTACAAAATTCTTTGAAAGACATTGCAAAGCAGGCTGGATTTCCAATTGAATCACCATGTACGAGGGGTTTACAAGAAGACAACATATTTTAAAACTCAACTTTACAATCAAGTATAGAAGAAGGAGCCAAAAGCATTTGTACGACATTTGCAGACATAATAAAAGCAGTAGATTCGACTGACAGGGGAATATAATTCAACACCTTAAAAGTATTTTCAGATGGAAACAAATTAGTGGGAAGCATAGAAGACATACTAAAAGATACAAAATCCAAAATTAAATTTTTGAGTCAAATTGCTGTTTGACTGTGTACCAGAGAAGGGAGTCAGGGAATGGAGGAAAAGAACACAATCAAAATTGCCAGATGAGGGGATACTTTAAGTTTGTGATTAGTTTTTGGTTTTCCACGTGATCTTGCCACCATAGCTAAATCTATAGAAGATGCTACAATACAGATAAATCTCCTATAAGAAACAGTTTCAAAGGCAGGCACAGATACATCTTTTTGAAAGAGAAAAGTATGTGACAGATGGGAAGGAGGCACCAAAATAAGCGGAAGATCTTTATGGAAGAATAAAAAAGATTACAAAATTTAAATATCTAGATGCAATAATACAACCAAATGCTTGGGACAAAGAATCTAACTTAGCAAGGACAAGGAAAATGAGGTGACCCTTCAAAGGTCAGTTTTACATTTGTGCAAATAGATTTCTTGTTATACAAGCTTTTTCTCAAAAACTTGTATAACAAGAAATCTATTTCCATACATTGAGAAATCCGGTACTACGATACTTTCATTGAACCAGGATATGTTTATGCCTCAGAATACCTTTACGCTTCAGAATGCCTTTTGTAAATACTGATAAACAGTTAGGTGACACAGAGAAAAAGGAAAGAAAAATTATCAGTGAAGTCATAGGATCAAAGCGTGAGAGAGTAAAACGGAAATTAAGAAGTTATAAACACGTTTATGAAAAAACAGACCAATATTAAATACAATGAGGAAGAGAAGAGTTGTGTTCTATGGACACCTAAAAAGACCTGGTTGAAAGAGGATAACAATCATTTTTAACTTTTTTGACAGAAACTGAAAACGTTAGTGATGTAGACCAAAGAAGTTAAAGCAGACCAGAGAGAAATGGAAATAACGGAGGATGAAATAGGAGAAAGTGAAAAGTTCAGAGAAAAGAAAAAAGATTTCAAGATATTTCTGGAGAACGCAAAGAAAATGCCAGGCGCAATATATGAACAGGAGAAAGAAACGAAGTCATAAGGAATGATTGACAAACTGCTGGAATGAAAGGATAAAAGAAAGAAAGAAGACGTAAGTTTTTTGCTGTGGTAATTAGAAGGTAAAACCAACAAAAAAGCAGAAAAACGTTATTTCTGGTGATACCCGGTGTTCTCACTTCAGGTGCTGTTGATTGTACCTCACATTTTTTGGAAATTGCCTCTCTCGATTGCTGAAGTTTTGCCATGCGTTTATAACCGTGCAGTCCTGGAAGAGATGGGTTCCTTATGCCCCACATTCAGAGGGCAATGTGACGCAGTAGACCGTAGACCCCCCATTTAGCTCTGCAGTGTTGACGTTACGTCAGTTTCTCAAACACTAGTCGTTCGGTGCAGTGACGTACGCCTGTGAAAAATGTTGAGGACCCGCCCCATACATTGTTGACCACATAGACACTGAGTCCTTCGATATGCAATGACACACGCGTCGTGTACCGATTATTCTCCCAAACTGAAATTCGGATAATCATGACGTGGTGCCTTCTAATGTAATATATTGACTGTGTACAACCGGTTTTAAATACTAAGCGATAGTGTTATGAATCAGAGACAATTTTAAAAGGGGATATCTTTGTCTCTCGGCTGCTAATCAACGTGGTAGCAAAGCAATGGAGATAGCATTTTTGTTCAGTGTATTAATCAAGAACTAGAAAACAATTCGGTGCTCCCACAGGATAATAGGTGAGGCTGAAACTTAAAAACTTTCTTATCAAGTTGTTTCTAATCTTACAGAGCAATTACACAACTTCTAGTAGGACATGATGTGAAGTTTTTCTTGGTCAAAAGATGAAGTAAACCTAAGACGGCGGAACAGTTGCGACAAAATACTGACGAGGTGGTTACTAAAAAGGATGTTGTTGATCCACGTTACTTTCAAGTATTCAAACAACACTTAAAACTGTATTTCAAACGGAATTCCAAGCTAATAAATCTGCACTCCGAACCGAATTTCAAACTAATGAAGCTGCACTTCAAATTGCTCTTCAAACCGCATTTGAAGCGGAATTAGAGGCAAATCAGACAGCAATGCCGACCGAAATTGATGGAGTGGAGGCTGCGTTGCAAAAATGAATGCCTGAGTTACAAACAGCACTGAAGAGAGACATTCAGCAGATTTCCTATTCACAGTACAGTTTACGAACCGCATTCTGTCAGTTCCCTGACGAGCATAAACATGTACCAGAGGCATTTGACGATTTACAAAGTCAGTGCTGCAACGTGCAGCAAGGCCAAGTTGCGTTAACTAGAACTGTTGCCTAGCTGTCATAAACGGTAGAAGCTATCTCACATGGCCAGGATGATATTATTTAGACACAAATTGCACGGCAGGTGTCACAGTTGACTGTAGAGTTCCAGCAGTACCTAGAAGACGAACTGACGCAACTGTTCACTACTGCCAAACAAAAGGTTCAGTTAGCAGTAGACGGTATCATTTAAGACAAAGTAGTTGGCAACAGGGAAACTTTAAGTGATCTGCAAGAAGTATGCGCTCACCTAGGCGAAGGTTTTTCGCACTGATCTGCTGCTATTTGACACACACGTCACGGATGTCTACCAGGAAATGAGGAATCTCCTTTGCACTATTCAAGTTAACCATTTGGTCGTTAGTGAAAACGACTGAATGCCAAATTGAACCTGTACATATCCAGCGCAACATTTCTACAGGGTGTGGATGCACGGCCAACAGTGTCACCACCACCACCAGTGTCTCCACCAATACCACATCCAATGTGCGATTATGCATTACGTACGAAGGAGAAACTGATTAAGAACAATTTCCGCCATTCAATCCTGAAAAAGAATGGTGCACCCAATAGTATTCATTCATTCTTTTAAAGGGACTTTACCGAGAATTTGAACGTATAATCAAAATAAAATATATGGTAGTGGTCATGTAACAGGTGATGCAGCCCTGTGGACACTATATGCTGCAGAATCTTGTGAAACGTTTGCTCAATTCGAGAACACATTCGTTGCGAAATACTGGTCTGCAGCAGTACACGGGAGACACCGAAAGCATGTGTACAGCCCTGAATTGTACAGTCCACATTTAGGTATCACCTGAAAGTACTTTGAGGGGTAGCATAACAAACCCAAGTACCTGTCAGACCCATCTCTGCAAAAGACCTTGTAGGGTCACTAAACATAAAGCTGCCATGTGAACTCCAGCAAAAAATACTGATATTAATTTTGAAGCATTTTTGTGTGTAGAAGATGCTGTCGACATGCTAATGATGGATGCCAAAACCAGAGGTATCAATGTCAATGGGTACAATGGTCATAACACGCAAAATTATACTAATCATGACACTTATGTTAATGAATAACGAGATTCAAATGGTATGTTTAACAACATGAGTGGACCAAGGGGTAACAATGGGAAGTAATACCGAATCAAAGACATGACAGATGTTACAGTCATCAGCAATGGAGTGACTGAATGCACTTGCAAAACCCAGGACCTCCTCACTGGCAGAAAAACCAAAACGAACCGAATGCTAACGAAGCGAGTAGCGACTGGAGAAGCCACTGTCCAGTTATTACTGATGTAACTAATGAACATTCTACACCAGTGAATTGAGGACCGTTAAACCAGACACCACCAACTTTAGCCCTGGAAGGCTAGTCCTCAGTAGTACATGTGGCAGTGAAATGAAAATTATCTGTTACAGTGATGGAGCTGGCATAGGGACGAATTCTTGCCAAATGACTAATCATGTAACTTCCAGCTGAGAAAAATACCCCAAGCAGCTATCAATGCCAACATTGAATGGTTCAGTGTTTTACCAATTCTCAACACAGGTATTTGTATCGCTTTTTTCAACAGACATCAGGAATGAGTAAAGTTGCTAATCTTTCCTGTGGCGCACTGTAGGACACTAGTTGCTGTCAGAGGACGTCTTCGTTGCATTAAACTACAAATATAAGAGTTAAGATTGATCTCAACAATGGAGCAATTGAATGCACTTGACTAGTAGTGCCTAATCTTGTTGTAGACTAGATTACAGTACATGATTTATTGAGAGAGATGAATGCCTAATAGACTTTACGTCCAGTGACCTCATGTTAACGAAAAATGGAGCTCCCATAATATTTGACTTAGTTCAGATGAGTTACATGGATGCTACTGTCAAAGAATCATGATTAATATTACGACTCAGCAATGGTGGAAGAAGGTACTATCCAACTGCTAACATTTCTACTTTGGGTCTATCTCAGCAGATTGAGCAAAAAACAGCAAAATCCAATGTCCTATAACCACAACAATGTGAGAAATTACAGCAAGTATACTGGATTATACTACTATATTTGATGAGAAGCCAGGCATAGTATAAAGCTACCTTTGCCATCTTAATGTAACACCGCACAAAACGTACTGACACAGGTACTTCTCAATCTCCTGGACAATAAGGTCTGTCACGATCATGAAATCAAGCATATGCTTAGCTGCAGCATTATATTATCATTACATAGTCCATGTTCTAGTCCATTACTGGTGGTACCTAAACTGGATGGAAGTGTCTGTTTAGTTCTCGATGCCAGGGTTGTAAACAAAATCATCCTTCTTGTGAGGACGCAGGCTCCTCACACTGAAGAGGTTGTTCCGATATTTCCTGGAGTGAAAATTTTGACTGCTATAGATTTTAGGCCACCTTTTGCCAAGTACCTTTAGATCTGGAACAAAGAAAGTGCACTGTATTTATCTACTCAGGACCGGTTACTGTTTCACTCTTTTACTGTTTGGGCTTAATATTAGCTCAGGAGTCTTTATTTTGGCACTAGATGCTGTCTTTGGCCTGAGTTACATTATGTAGTAATGCCATTCGTATATTGGGAACTCGAACTGGGGACCTTTGCCTATCATAGACAAGTGCTCTACCATCTTGTTTGTTTTTTTTTTTTTTACCAGAATGACATGGTACTATCATGGCACTTCAGTACACCATAGCCAAATCATGGTGGATATAAGTTGCAAATGGAAGAAAAAAAATAATTATGAGAACAGAATAATAAAAAAGGAGAAAGAAAGAAGGAAGGAACGGAGAACGTAGCTGACAAACGACCACAAAGCACACATGATATATATATCAGCAAATATTTTTATATGGTTTTTTAGTATTTTTAACTTTTTCTATTTTGTGTTTTTTATATATTTTTATTGTTTGTAAGAGAATCTAAAAGTAGAAGGAAAAACGAGACCAGATTACACTCGAAATAGCAGACTAAGAAAAATCTCAGTTTGATTCTAAGGACTGCATATGCTCTTGTGTATCTATACGTCATCTACACACATTTTAAAACAGAACTGGAGCGATGCCAAGTCAAAATACAAAACAAAACTAACAGGGAAACCTGGAGAGGAGAAACCGAAGCAATCAGATGGGAACATACTTAACAGAGAAAACACTTATCATGAGAATAATTAAATTAACCAACACCTTGCCGACGGAAAACAAGATTCAACATGTTGGCGAAGAGGTCTCAAAATCAAGGCATTTGCAGGCATGTACAATAAGCAGTGATCATGTACTACATGAAGTTCATGTGATCTTCCCCCACGCCTTCTATAAAATAATGAACGAAGTGTCCCAACAACCACATAACGGTATGGGTTTTCGACCGTCGAGAGAAAGAAGAATCTGGGCGCAATATGATGTCTGTAGTGTATGCAGTCTCAGAAGTTCGAGTAAGGAAGGCCAATTGTATCCTGATCCAAGACCAGTGTGGCATTTGAGCTCCACAAGTGAGGCGATGTCGTATCCTAACGACCACAAAAATCGGTGTCAATAAGCTCAATACGGAGAAGTCGCTCGTTCGTTGGAAACAAGTTGTTTACTACCTTATACCACGAGGACGCTACATGCACCGGCAAAATCGGAAGACTGATATTGAAGCAAACTGTTGTCCAGGTTGTTTGTGGTGATTCTCTTTCAACCAGGTTCGGTCAACGGATTGCTTCTAAACGAGTGTTTAGGAATTTCATGGTGAGGACAGGTCTCCATAAGTTGTCAGCCCAACATTAATAGGGGGTTAAAGACTAGCAGGACGGACACAGAGAAATAAATGAGACGTGAATGTGTGAGTTTCTTGAGTCATCGTCAAAACAATGCAACGCACATATAGCATCTGCGTCTTCCTTTGTATATCAGTCAGGTCCAGCCACCCCGAAGGATCGAGGCTTCATGATCACTAAATACCGTAAGCGAAATATATGTCTTCTCCATAAGAAGCGACCAGGCAATTGTTGTAGTTTCTTCGCGATCATCGAGGGAAGCGGTTAAACATGGGCCACAAGACATATGTGTTCGGACTTTCTGGAGTAGGGTAAGAGAAAGCCTTTCATACTCTAGTATTTTTTCCGTAACAGACTTCCAGTTGAGCCCCGCCATCTTGAGTGGACAACGACCGATGATGATACCGATCGACGTATGCCGATCCATATGCCGATCCACCGTAGTAGCCCATGGAACAACCGCGTCATCAAAAACTCGTAAGGGAAGAAGCTTGCATTTACCTTCATTAAGTTTAGCACCTGAACTCCGACAAAAATCATTGATTATAGCTTCAGTCGAGCTATCTCAGCAGGAAGCAGGACTGCGCAGTAGAACCATCACGTCTTCAGCGTTATCCCGCCGGAAAGCGTCCAGCTGTCAGCTGGGATGCTAACATCCGAAGTAGGAGCTCCAGAGACAAAAACAAAGTCATTGACAGCGGGCTTCCTTGAGGCACTCCTCTACGGATATTTATTGGGTGCGTCAGTTGGCCATTAACAACCACCGAAGCCGAAATACACGTAAACAGATTTGAGAGCACTCGCCGTGTGTCAACAGTGAAAACAACTGGCTCCAGAATTCGAAGCAGAAAATCGTTATTCATACGATCAAACGCCTTATCGAAGTCTGGAAAAGTAAGGACGGTACAGCAGCATTATGCTCGTCTCCATCACAGCCGACCTCCTACTATTAACTGCCCTCGCCACAGTCTTATAATCAAAGTTTAACAAAGTAAGTGGGCGAAAGGTATCAGGGGCAGCCGGACCAATGGGTTTCGGGATTAAAACAAATTTTCCCACTTTGAACGAGGTCGGCACTAATCTACCCTGTAACACTTCATTCAAAAGGGAGCTAAAAGTAGCACCCAACAACGGCCAAAAGTTTGTAAACTTCCTCAGGCTGAAAGGCAGCTAAGAGTGTTGGATTATGTTCAAGCGTAATTGTCGTATCCAGGATGCTGACAAATGAGTCGTAAAAGATTTCAGAGGACTCATCGATGTCGTAGATGTCTACATAGTACTGGTGTAAGATACGCACTATATCAGCTTACGCCATTACGATACGCCCATCATTCGTCGTGAGAGAATGAATACAAACGCGTCGGCGACGGGTCTGCTGCCGAAGAAAATGATCTAAGGAAGTCAGTTTCTTCCCTCACCAATGAAAGCGGTTTCGATCGGATTTCCAAACCTTCCATTTGTATTCTCTTCAAGGTCGACAATTTTTCTACTTATCCAAGAATGACTCACGAACCGTCCTCACATTTTGGAAGGTAGGAGGCGAGGTATGGCGGAACTAAAGCTGTGAGGACGGGCTCTGAGACGTGCTTGGGTAGCTCAGATAGTAGAGCACTTGCCCGCGAAAGGCAAAGGTCCGGCACACAGTTTTAATCTGCCAGGAAGTTTCAAAGAAGTTTTTGTATGTGTATAAGCTTTTACATCCAAACTTAGCCAGATGGAAATTATTCAACAGGAATACCGATTCGAGATCATCTATGAGCAGCACAAGATAACGTAATTGCAGAGGTGATGTCAAGACTCCCAGAAGGACTGAAAGACACTACTGAGGTTGAGGAACAGATGTCAGAGTTTAAAGTTTTTGCTTGTGAAGGATATCGAGAACTGCAGGAGCTGTCTCAGAATGTGTAAGAAGTTGGCAGATTTACAGCAGATTCAAAAAGGTAATTAGCCGAAAATAGAACAGCTCTATCACCTACACAGTAACTTAGCACTTCACAGGAAGTTAACAGTGGTGTGTTTGGGTTATAGAAGAGAATGTGGAATAAATTTGGCTTAGCACTTCACAGGAAGTTAACAGTGGTGTGTTTGGGTTATAGAAGAGAATGTGGAATAAATTTGGCATACACATGTAGTATGGGGTCATTGTGGAATCTCTCAATGAACAGAGAAGATTGGAAGATACTCTCATATACAAAATCTCTGAAGAATTGCGCAGTAATTACTGAGGAAATGTCAGTTGTCTCAAAAACTGAAATCCTCGAACCAGGTAGTCAGATGATTTTTGTACTCCAGCGTCTTGGAAGAATCATTGTAAGTTCTCAGTGCAGATGTTACGGGATCTTCGCTTCACACCAAAGCAAATGTAAAATACGCAATGGGATTTTGTGCTCAAATTACGTAAAACTGTACGCTATAAAAATGAATTCAGCTCAATCCATAATGAACAAACTTGCAGGCAATTATATTCAGGACATTGGGAAGTCGTGCATATTGTTGTCTGACAGTGCTACCAACAACACGACACACAGATATAGAAGATATTTACAGGACAAAAAGATCAGACATATCTTAATTGCAAAGTTCTATCCCCAGAGTAACTCTGTTAAATGGTTATTTCGTGAGGTAAATAGATATGCACGTACTACCATAGACAATACTGTGGCTGGAATATTTGCAACCATTTGAGGGAAGATATAAGAACTGAGGTACACGGTGAAAGACCCCCTCCCCTAGATATGGTAAGGTTAAAAGTTATTAAAAAATGAAACAGCGGTAAAGATATAAGAGTTGGCAAAGACTTTAGTTATGAATACGCCGTAAAGCAGAGACAAATTACCATAAAACATAATTCACTTTTTTGTACGTGATTTTTGTTTCACTCTCTCGTATGTAGAAGTTCTGTTACGCTGTACTGCTCGGAGTATGAAGGGCTACGACTCTTTTGTATCACATGCGTTTCTGAATAAGAGAAGACTTAATAACAGTATTAAGTATTTTTATTAAAGTGAAATAGAACCAAGTTAAGGAGAATTCCTTCATATTTTGTATCATCTTGAGAGGCACTGGCGTTCCCTGGAGTCGGCTGCCCGCATCTACAACTGAAGTTGAGGAAAAGAAGTTCACCGTCATATTTTCGTAAAATTAACAGAAGGAGAAGCTTTCAGAAGACGAGAAATATAGTTAAAATATATATAGTGATGGACAAAGAAAAATAAGCGACACAAGGTAAAGTAAATGGACATTAACACAATTTCGTACATGCAGAGCATTTCATAATATGCAATTATCCTAATATTCTCTTTTAATTGCAAGCGAAAAGACATTTATCAATCAATTTGTTTCATTCTATCCTTTAATTATTTTTTATTATAATACATTGAATCATTCGTCGACGAAAGCCACACAAGTGAACTGCTGTAGTATAAGAAAGAAAACAATGAATGGGTGAACTGCTTAGCTAGGATACCAATTAAAGAAGTGTCATGGGAGGCCAAGATTCTACCAACTTCACTAACGATAAAGGCTAAAGCCCAACAGAGAGAGAAGTACTTTGATAAACAATTAATAGGTCGGAGAAATACACTGTGGCCACAAGAGTGTTTCTGAAATGTCACTCGAAGTCGTCACTACACAAAAGGAAGAACAAAAAATAGCATCTTTTATACTCTGGTTCATATGAAATTGTCGGAGTCCCTTACCCTGGAGAACATGTGTTATGTTACCCTACTAGTCACAAAGTGAGAGGAATGCATCCCTACCAAGATATGAAGTGATATTATTCAAGACATGATACGTTAGTGAGAAAGATTTTTTATTAGAAATAACGTATAGTAATAAGTTTTGTAATAGTGTCAACTTTTGTTTCTTTTCTTTCTCTGTCTGTCAAAGTTAACACACACAGAGATTATATTATTATATGAAGTATGCATACAGAATTTATGCGCATGTAGCAGTGCTACGCAGATTTCATTTTATGTTCTTTTCTACGTAACTGTAAATCAATACCATTAAGGCTTATCTGTCACTCAAGATTATAAATAACGTGTTCCTACATAGCCTACACATGTCAAACGGACTTCTTATCAGATTACAACGTATATCATTTCTTCCTTTTCCTTCCATGTCTATCTGTGATTAATGGACTGTTACAACACGTTGAGGTGCCAGTCCTTTTTCCTTGGGCTATTTGTCGCCTTTTGTTTTCTTTTTCGTTACTAGGGACTCCATCAAATACGAACAATTGGTAGACTTAGATATAGGAGTGACAAAACAAAATTATAGCCGCACATCGTGCAAGTAACTATTGTAATTTAGCATAGTATAGTCTACTTGTGTAAGAAAAAAGTGACATGCATGAGTAGATAATGAATGTGGGACCAGCTGTTTTCTAAAGTCATTCAAATAGGTGTTTCACCGAAGAGTTCTGTCTTGTAATTTTGCATGCAATAATATTCATTTAGGTGACTAGAATGACTCCAGATTTAATACTAGTGTTCCAGCATATGATTCGAATTCAAATTTTGCGAAATTTCTGATGTAATGTGATTCATCATGAACATTATATAACTGTAATTTGTTGTGGTCAAATCCTTTAACACGACCTGCACAGTGCTGTCTTGTCGTCGTAGAATATTACATTTTTACAACTGGGGTATTCTAATTTTTGGATATTGACTGAAACTGAAGCATTCTTTATATTCGTATTCTTAACAAAAACGTTCTCTCTGAGGTTTTCGCATGTCTGTGAACTCAGAAGTAAATGTCTTGACATTTCTGATAACCATTCAGTATCTGGAAATCAAATCTGAATCCGAATCTCTGAGGACCTCCGACTCGTTGAGTGAGAATGAAATATATACAGATCTAATCCATTTCTTTCAGACACAGTTTAAACAAATTTCATTTTCTTGATGCTGCTTTATAATTATTCCGTGTCCCAAAACTGAGCTATTTGGACGACGAAAGATTCCAGAGATTCCTGTAGCATCCAGAAGAAATGTTGCTCTGTACATCCGTCGCCATTCGTGAGTACATCCTTGTCTTTCACACATTTCAAACGTCAAGCTTACTAGGTTCAGTACTATCATTCTCCTTTACGTCGACAGAAGACTGACGACGTCTTTATATACGATAGAAATGAACATCGTAAAACGAAATATGGTGAAAAAATCATTTTTGTATGCGCCAATCACTTACAAAATACTTTACTGTCAACTACGGTTTCACAACATATGTACTCATCGGATCTGAAATTTCTATCTAAGAAGTTCAACAACGGGAAAACCATTTAAAATTTTATCAACTTTATGGTGACAATGGTGATTAATTCAGTTGAAAAACGCTGAAAATCTACATTCTCGTGTTGATGTTTTCCGTGTTTAACTAACTATATAATCAACGATACATTTTAAAGCATTCCCGCACACAACTCAATTCTCATTGCTGCAGGCCTTGATGCGATTTCTCCTGGTTTTCACGTTCATCCATGCTCAAATGAGGGAAGTTTAATCCATGACAGTTTCTTTCAGATTTGAGAATCGTAATCAAAAGCAGTTAGCTGTACACTATACAACCAATACCTAGATGATTACACTCGCAACAGATTTTGGCTAGTGTACATGATGCTCAGTAAGACATACGTAAATGATACTTGATACTATAATGCAATGTAAAATACACGACAGCAGAAGTGTATTACACGATACTATTCTGAGAGATCAGAGACGATAAAAGCTAAAATTATGGAAATTCATTAGCATTAAGAAAGTGATCTGTATGTAAACAGGACTTGAAATAAAATGTGACATTCCTGTTAACAACTAAAACGTGAGCTCAGTACTGTTTGATGCAGAAGTTCAGCATCAATTCATACCTCATTATGCTGTACTGCTGCGGAGGACTGTGCAATGGAGCGTACACTGAGGTGACAAAAGTCATGGGATAGTGGTATCTACACATGCAGTTGGCGGTTCAAATGTGTGTGAAATCTTATGGCACTTAGCTGCTAAGGTCATCAGTCCCTAAGCTTACACACTACTTAACCTAAATTATCCTAAGGATAAACACACGCACCCAAGCCCGGGGGAGGTCTCGAACCTCCGCGGTAGTATCGCGTACGCAAGGTACAAAAGGTCAGTGCATTGGCGGAGCCGTTATTTGTACTCAGGTGATTCATGTGAAAAGGTTTGCGACGTGGTTATAGCCGCACTATGGGAATTAACAGACTTTGACGGCGGAATGGTAGTTGGAGTTGACGTATAGTATATCCCATTTCGGAAATCGTTAGCGATTTCAATATTCCGAGAACCATAGCGCCAAGAGTGTGCCGAGAATACCACATTTCAGGCATGGACAACACAGTGGCCAACGGCCTTCACTTGACAACCTAGAGCAGCAACGTTTGCGTGGAGTTGTCAGTGCTAACAGGCGAACAACACTGCGTAAAATAACAGCAGAAATCAATGTGGGACGTGCGACGAAAGTATCCTTTAGGACAGTGCCGCCAAATCTGGTGTTCATGGGCTATGGCAAGAGATGCTGACTCGAGTGCCTTTGCTAACAGCAGCTCCTTTCCTAGGCTCCCTACCATATCGGTTCGACCCTAGGCGACTGGAAAACTGTTGACTCGTCAGGTCAGCCTTGATTTTATTGATAAGACCTGATGGGAGAGTCCGAGTATGGTACAGACCCCACGCCGCCATGCACACAGGTTGTCAACAATGTACTGTGCAAGCTGGCGGTAGCTCCATAATGGTGCAGACTGTGTTTATATGGAAAGGCCTAAGTTCTCTGGTCTAAGGGAGCCGATCTTTGAGAAGAAATTGTTATGTTCGGCTACTTGGAGACCGTTTGCAGCCATTCATGCAGGTCATGGAAACGAATCTTTCCAGAGACATCCCAACTGTAGCTTAGAAAGATAATCTGATGGTTCAAATGGCTCTAAGCACTGTGGGACTTAACATCTGAGGGGAACAGCAGGACGGTTCCGGACTGAAGCATCTAGAACCGCTCTACCACAGCGGCCTGCCTAAAGATAATCTGAATCAACATGAAACTAAGCAATTCGTACATTAATAAGTAACATTATAAACATGTCATGGAGTTGCTTGGTGGAAACGAAGCACGGTAGTCCCTAAATTAACGCAAAGTTTTATCATGAACCATGTGGAAGAGGGTCGTTAACTCTAGAAATGTCACACTTCCTCTGGGTTTGTCCTGGCAGCGCTACTTGGAGAAGGCAGTGGGGAGTCTGTCGCATAATTCTCCTTATATTGTCCGGTAAGTCTATCTGAGTCTTTGCTGACTGTGGCATCACCCTGTTGTTCACATCAGAGAAACAGGGAAAGGAGGTGTTAACAGTGTACACTCCAGCTGTATTACAAACGGCGCGTTGTCACACACTACACATTTACCCAACAATGCCCTTTATAGCACAACAAGTAAACGATGACCGACACTGTTGAAGTTAAAATCTTCTTGTTTGTTAGGCTGTGTAATTTGCGTCTCAAATTTCTTCTAACACAGTCGACGTTTTGACTCCTCGCTGTAACGTTATTCAGGATCTTCTGGTGTCCCCACGTCGTTGAGCGCTTAGCGAACTGAGTCTTCAGCAAAACGGCAACTCTAGACGATCCTGAAGAGGATCCTACCATAGGGATCGAATCATCAGTTGTATAAGAAGAAACTGAAGAGTAATGTGACGTGGTCTGCAATGTCAACAGATACGAAACCTTGCAGACTTAAGTACCGTCACCTTTCTTTCACAATATTCCTTCCATATTATTACTTTGATAACTTCAAAATTATCACGATCGCTTCGAAACGTGAATCCACATTTTTCCTGAAATGTGTGATCCTCACTTTTTGATACAAATCTTATATAGTTTGCCTTTATTGACAGTATGCCGTCTCGTCTGGACACTACATGCGAAACTTCACTCTTGGCAGATGTGCGAGCTACGTGAGAGTCAAGGCTAGGTCTGTCTCGGGTTTGCTCGGTCCTTCCCGGAAGTAACCAGTTCAGCATGACATTTCATTTATTGAAGTGAAACTCTTCTGGGTTATTTGGCCGCGTAATGTTTCTTCTAAAATGTTCGACGTTTCGACCCGTCTGCTGGGATCTTCTTCAGGATCTTTTGGTGTCCACTACTGCTAGAACACTGTCAGAGACGAGTGTCGCGTCCACTTATAAAGGGGGAATTTTCTGGAGTTTGTGCTGGAGAAGTGATAGTATTGGTTAAAATACATGTGGCTACCATTGTTGGGCCATAGTCATAGGCTAATACAGAAGAAGGGGCGTTGATAGCTCATCTCCTGTTGATACCATTGGTGGTCAACGTCCGCATTTATGCTGGAGCAGGGTTATTGGTTGAAATGCCTGCTACCGCTATTGGTTGGTCGTCATCAGTGGCTAGATTCGAAACGGACAGAGCAAGTTAGGGGGGCTGTTTACCTAAAATATTATTGTCCGCCGAGGTGACTTGCAGCGCGTTGTTTATGCCGTTCACACACCGCGGCCGCGTATTTACTTCCTTGATGGCGGGAAGCCACGATGTCGGAAGCCTATAGCCGTCCTCTCTATTGAAATTAGATGAATTCTTAGGAATTTCAATCACTTCTCGGACCTTTCCTCTATAAAAGTTTGTTTCTTTAGCCAGTACACGTACGTCATTAAAATCGATGTCAGAGCCACAGTTCTCATGATATCCCGCTACTGTCGATTTTGCACTTTGATTTAGCCGCATGTGCCGTTCGTGTGCCTTAATGTGTTCTTTAACAGTTCTTCCCGTTCCGCCTATATGCACTTTGCCGCAGCCACGTGACACATTTCATTTATTATTGCGGTGTGGCGTCTTTCTGTGGACACGACTGTCTTCACTTTGTTAGAATCGTGGCGTCAGCGCTGTTTACCATACGCTATATGTTCTGGCATCAAGGATGTTCATAAGTCCAGTGGATGTTTGCACAAAAAGAGATAGTTTAGTGATCTGACGTGACAAGCCTATAAAAGTGAGTGGGAATGACGGAAGACAGGGATCAGAATTTTATACATACGCAGGGTGTACATGAAGTCGGAACACTTTCAATTATTTACAATGCGAGAAGGGCAACAAGTGGAGAGGAAATACTTCTAATAATATTTTTGTAAAGGTCTATTGCATGTGTACTGCAAAAAGTCAAGGCTACACCATAGCATCACGTTTGGATGGAATGGAGTACTGAGGAGACTAATGTACGCTCAACAGCAAAACAGCACGTCACTGTCGACAAAACGGCAGAACAGTCGGCATAAAACCCGGACCAGGTATGACGTCATATACGGGAAGTGGTTCATTTACTCAGAAAAAGTGAGATATTCGACACAAGCTTTGTAGGCACCTGTCCCGTGAGCTAAGGTTGCTTACTTGTGGATCTGACTGAATGTTCGAATCACAGCGATTGCACGTAGATAGTAACAGGTATAAGACACAGAGGCTATATTTTACCAACTAGTTTTCTTTATTTACTTGTATGTATCTATGTATGGAGCTGGGGACCTAGAAACGACGGAGAGGCCTCTTGGTACATAACCCCACAACACGCCACAGCAGTCCACCCACCCCACAGCCGCCCCACACCGAACCCAGGGCTATTGTGCGGTTCGGCCTCCAGTGGACACCCCCCTGGAAACGTCTCATCCCAGACGAGTGCAAAGAATGGTTCAAATGGCTCTGAGCACTATGGGACTTAACATCTATGGTCATCAGTCCCGTAGAACTTAGAACTACTTAAACCTAACTAACCTAAGGACATCGCACAACACTCAGCTATCACGCGGCAGAGATTTCCCTGACGCCGCCGGGAATCGAACCTGGGAACCCGGGTGTGGAAAGCGAGAACGCTACCGCACAACCACGAGGTGCGGGCAGACGAGTGCAACCCCAATGTTTGCGTGGTAGACTAATTATGGTGTACGCTTACGTGGAGACAGTGTTTTTGCAGCAATCGCTGACACACTGTAACTGGCGGAATAAGGGGAACCAGCCTTCATTCCCCGAGGCAGACGGAAAAATGCCTTAAAAACCACCCACAGGCTGGCCGCCACACCGGAGACTTCGACACTAATCCGCCGGGCGGATTCGTACCGGGGACCGGCACGCCTTCCCGCTCGGGAAGCAGCGCGTTACACAGCACGGCTAGCTGGGCAGATTTTTATTTACTTACTTATTTTTATTTTTTTATTTCTCATATTCGTCTCTTAAACTTGTACAGATAAATTCCACGTTTTGAAATGAAGATAAAAGCTATAAAATCACCTTCGACGAGCATATGGGGTCAAGTGTCCAAGCAGACTGCTGTGACGGCCGTCTCTCGTGCCGCAGTGGTCACAAGAGTACGGTTGTAGTCTGAAGGTGTAGAGGTCAAAGCCTTCAATTTTTCTATTGTTTTGTACAAATCTACTAGAATGAAAAATACGGCTAATTTTCGGACAGTGTTTACCCAAATTATGAACTTGAGTATGAGAGTAACGAAATAGCCTTACTGCATATAGGCTTCGTTATAATTCAGCCTTCCACTAGCTAAAGTGGCGAACGATATGATGCCTTACGTCGGAGAAAATATTCATACACAAACACAATGTTTGGAGAGCTGTTGTCAAAAGATAGACCGAACATGAAATTGTTTCTGGTTCAGTGTAAGAAATGATACAAATTTGTAAAGATAAACCTAATAGTTATTTCTCCCAACTGTTTAGAAGCAACGATTACATTTTCCCAGTAAATTAACGACATAATACTTTGATCAACAGCGAACGAATAAGAAGATTTCGAGTTCTTCTACGCCTATAAACAGCTGTAAAAGTTCTCATGTGGGAACAGTTTTATCAAGTTAGTAACATAATGTTACTGGATCACCTACTTGTTAGGAAATGTTGACTGTAGCATACGAACTTGTTACCGACTTCTAGAAATAAACTATGCACACAATTCAAAACTTCACAGCGGAGCTTCAACTGAGATTTTCGTGTGCTGAGTGACGAAGTTAGTGCAGTTAATGAACTTTGTTTGGTGTAATTGGTTAAACATAAACAAAGTATCACGGTAAAAGAATGAAAATGATAAAAATGGTGATTTTCTGTATCTTCCTGTCGCTGGTCTAGTGAAGCACATATGCCAGGCACTATCACACAGGGCGAATCACGAGGAAAGGTACATGCTTTGACGGCTGACATTATTAGTGATTCTGAACAAAAAGTCATAAGAACAAAAATCACGTCGCCAGCAGTCATCTGTAACTGATCACTGAGAGTATTGAGTTCGATACAGTGTAGTCACTGTGACTGAAAAAGGCAGTTTCTCAGCTAGATAAGCTGGCAGGAGGTATGGTCTGCCACCTACTACTGCAGAGATGTGTTGAAGGAATTACGTCTAAGGAGGCACTGCCAACAGAGTTCCTGCGTCAGGCAGGAAGCGACTGAGAACAACAGAGAGCTTGTGCGTAACAGAGTTGCAGTGGGAGACCAACTTACTTGGCTACAGTGGCACACTGTGCCGAAGGCTGAGGGAAACTGGACTCTACGCTCAAAGATCCGCCGTGAAAAACTCAGAAAATTGTAAAAAAAATGAAACGCCTACAGGCGTTCTTATGATCTTGTTTGTTGTGTAGCTACCAGTTTCGCCACTTCAGCGCGCGATCTTCAGGCTTCGGTTGATGATGAAAGGATTTTCAGAATCCATATATACACTGGAGCAATTGCCTACATAACTGGTTTATGCAGACTATGTTTAACTGTGATGTCCCTTTGAGCGTGAACTAAGGCCTGAAGATGGCTCATCGAAGCATCAAACATAGCTACGCAGTAAATAAAACCACAAGGATAGCTGTAGGTGTTTGATTTTCTTACAATAGTGGACGACCGTGGTCCCAAAGACCTCCAATCAAATGAATTGACATACAAAATCAGAGAAAAATGTTTTACATCATTTGGCGATCGGGGAGCTCCATTTGAAAGCAGTGTTGGGGAACGTGATTTTCACTGGCGAGAAGGTGTTTTCTACGAGCAGCGATAGTCCAAGAGAGATTTAAAGGCCGTGACGGATGAGGCTGTGAAGAATATGTAGCGGCTACAAGGAGAAGTGGATAACTGTCGCTTTTCTACTGGAAGTGGATTTCTGCGAGAGAAGCATTGGTAGTTTGCAGAAATGAGGGAACTCTTGATAACAGGCTGTGCATCCATACAGTGAAGAATGTGATGCTTACTTCAATGCGAATACTAAACACCAAAAGAAGCCATCTGGGGTGGACGGCCAGCTGGTGTCAGTCGTATTATTTCTACATCTACATCTACATCTACATTTATACTCCGCAAGCCACCCAACGGTGTGTGGCGGAGGGCACTTTACGTGCCACTGTCATTACCTTCCTTTCCTGTTCCAGTCGCGTATGGTTCGCGGAAAGAACGACTGTCTGAAAGCCTCCGTGCGCGCTCGAATCTCTCTAATTTTACATTCGTGATCTCCTAGGGAGGTATAAGTAGGGGGAAGCAATATATTCGATGCCTCATCCAGAAACGAAACCTCTCGAAACCTGGCGAGCAAGCTACACCGCGATGCAGAGCGCCTCTTTTGCAGAGTCTGCCACTTGAGTTTCTTAAACATCTCCGTAACGCTATCACGGTTACCAAACAACCCTGTGACGAAACGCGCCGCTCTTCTTTGGATCTTCTCTATCTCCTCCGTCAACCCGATCTGGTACGGACCCCACACTGATGAGCAATACTCAAGTATAGGTCGAACGAGTGTTTTGTAAGCCACCTCCTTTGTTGATGGACTACATTTTCTAAGGACTCTCCCAATGAATCTCAACCTGGTACCCGCCTTACCAACAATTAATTTTATATGATCATTCCACTGCAAATCGTTCCGCATGCATACTCCTAGATATTTTACAGAAGTAACTGCTACCACTGTTTGTTCCGCTATAATGTAATTATACAATAAAGGATCCTTATTTCTATCTATTCGCAATACATTACATTTGTGTTTGTTAAGGGTCAGTTGCCACTCCCTGCACCAAGTGCCTATCCGCTGCAGATCTTCCTGCATTTCGCTACAATTTTCTAATGCTGCAACTTCTCTGTATACTACATCATCATCCGCGAAAAGCCGCATGGAACATCCGACACTATCTACTAGGTCATTTATATATATTGTGAAAAGCAAAGGTCCCATAACACTCCCCTGTGGCACGCCAGAGGTTACTTTAATGTCTGCAGACGTCTCTCCATTGATAATAACATGCTGTGTTCTGTTTGCTAAAGACTCTTCAATCCAGCCACACAGCTGGTCTGATATTCCGTAGGCTCTTACTCTTTTATCAGGCGACAGTGCGGAACTGTATCGAACGCCTTCCGGAAGTCAAGGAAAATAGCATCTACCTGGGAGGCTGTATCTAATATTTTCTGGGTCTGATGAACAAGTAAAACGAGTTGGATCTCACACGATCGCTGTTTCCGGAATCCATGTTGATTCCTACAGAGGAGATTCTGGGTTTCCAAAAACGACATGATACTCGAGCAAAAAACATGTTCTAAAATTCTACAACAGACCGACGTCTGAGATATAGGTCTATAGTTTTGCGCATCTGCTCGACGAACCTTCTTGAAGACTGGGACTACGTGTGCTCTTTTCCAATCATTTGGAACCTTCCGTTCCTCTAGAGACTTGCGGTACACGGCTGTTAGAAGGGGGGCAAGTTCTTTCGCGTACTCTGTGTAGAATCGAATTGGTATCCCGTCAGGTCCAGTGGACTTTCCTCTGTTGAGTGATTCCAGTTGCTTTTCTATTCCTTGGACACTTATTTCGATGTCAGCCAGTTTCTCGTTTGTGCGAGGATTTAGAGAAGGAACTGCAGTGCGGTCTTCCTCTGTGAAACAGCTTTGGAAGAAGGTGTTTAGTATTTCAGCTTTACGCGTGTCATCCTCTCTGTTTCAATGCCATCATCATCCCGGAGTGTCTGTCACTTCGGCGACTTGCTTGCCGATGGTGAGGACAACACACACACACACAGACACACACACACACACACACGCACGCACGCACACACATCTCCACACATATACACATACAGCCCCTAGTGAAGAAAATCGTCGACGCGGCCAGGAATCGAACCCGGGAATCCATGATCGACAGTTAGCCATGCTAACCACTAGATGACGCTCTGTTGACACACTGAAGGAGAATTCACTTTACCGGAAGATCATTCTCAAGTGCGTCAGTCCGTATTTGTTCAGCAGCAGCTGTCAAAGATGGGCATCAACGACAGGACTGGCCGCTACAGGCTGCCGATATGAATCCAATGGAGGCTACATTGAGGTGACAAAAGTCATGGAACACCGATATCGCGTACACGAGGTATAAAAGGGCAGTACATTGGTGGAGCTGTCAGTTGTTCTTAGTGATTAATGCGGAAAGGTGTCGGACGTATTTATGGCTACACGACGAGAGTTAACAGACTTTGAAGGCAGAATTGAGTTGGAGCTAGAAGCATGGGACATTCCATTTCCGAAACTGTTAGGGAATTCAGCATTACGAGATCCACAGTGTCAACCACAGAAAACACAGTGGCCAACGGCCTTCGCCTAATGACTGAGAGTAGCGTTACTTGCGTAGAATTGTTAGTGGTAACAGACAAGCAACAGGTGTGAAATAACGGCAAAAATCAAAGTTGGCAGCACGACGCACGTATCCGTTAGAATAGTGCTCCGAAATTTGGCGTTAATGAGCTGTGGCAGCACACAATCGACGCAAGTGCATTTGCTAACAGCACATCGCCTGCAGTGTATCTCCTGGGCTCCATATCGGATGGACCCCAGACTACTGGAAAACTGTGGCCTGGTTAGATAAGTCACGATTTCAGATGGTAAGAGCTGATGGTAGGGCTGGAGTGTGGTGCAGTACCTATGCAGCCATGGACACAAGCTGTCAACAAGGTACTACATAAGCTGGTGGTGGCTCCATAATGGTGAGGGCTCTGTTTACGTGCAATGGACTGGGTCCTCTGGTCCAACTTGACCGACCATTGGCAGTTTTGACGTATTCGTGGGCTGAGTAGTTCCAAACAACGATGGAATTTTTATCGAAGACAGTGAACTGTGTCACTGGGCCACAGTTGTTCACGATTTGTTTCAAGAACAATGTGGCAACTTCGAGCGAATTATTTGGTCATCCAGGTCACCCAGCGTAAATCCCGTCGATCATTCATGGGACACAATCAAGAGGTCAGTTCGAGGACAAACTCCAGCGTCGGCTACGCTTTCGCAACTATGGACGGCTGCAGAGGCAGCGTGCATTAGTATTTCTGCAAGGACTTCCAACTACTTGTTGAGTCCATGCCACGCCAAGGTGCGGCACTGTGCCGGGCAAAAGGAGGTCCGACTCGATATTACACTACTGGCCATTAAAATTGCTACACTACGAAGATGACGTGTGACACACGCGAAATTTAACCGACAGGAACAAAATGCAAATGATTAGCTTTTCAGAGCATTCGCACAAGGTTGGCGCTGGTGCCGACACATACAACGTGCTGACATGAGGAAAGTTTCCAAAAGAATTTATTATTCACAAACAGCAGTTGACCGGCGTTGCTTGATGAAACGTTGTTGTGATGCCTCGTGTAAGGAGGAGAAATGCGTACCATCACGTTTCAGACTTTGATAAAGGTCGGATTGTAGCCTATCGCGACATTGCTGCTCCCATTGGTCGAGATCCCATAACTGTTAGCAGAATATGGAAACGGTGGGTTCAGGAGGGTAAACGGAACGCCATGCTGGATCCCAACGGCCTCGTATGACCAGCAGTCGAGATGACAGGCACCTTATCCGTGTGGCTGTAACGGATCGTGCAGCCACGTCTCGATCCCTGAGTCAACAGATGGGGACGTTTGCAAGACAACAACCACCTGCACGAACAGTTCGACGACGTTTGCAGCAGCATGGACTACCAACTCGGAGACCGTGGCTGCGTTAACCCATGACGCTGCACCACAGACAGGAGTGGCTGCGATGGTGTACTCGACGACGAACCTGGCAAAACGTCATTTTTTTGGATGGATCCAGGTTCTCTTTACCGCATCATGACGGTCGCATCCGTGTTTGGCGACATCGCGGTGAACGCACATTGGAAGCGTGTATTCGTCATCGCCATGCTGGCGTATCACCCGGCGTAACGGTATGGGGTGCCTTTGTTTACACGTCTCGGTCACCTAATGTTCGTATTGACGGCACTTTGAACAGTCGACGTTACATTTCAGATGTGTTACGACCCGTGGCTCTACCCTTTATTCGATCCCAGCGCAACCCTGCATTCCAGCAGGATCATGCACGACCGCATGTTGCAGGTCCTGTACGGGCCTTTCTGCATATAGAAAATGTTCGACTGATGAGCTGGCCAGCACATTCTCCAGATCTCTCACCAACTGCAAACGTCTGATCAATGTTGGGTGAGCAACTGGCTCGTCACAATACGTCAGTCACTACTCTTGATGAACTGTGGTATCATGTTGAAGCTTCATGGACAGCTGTACCTGTACACGCCATCCAAGGTTGGTTTGACTCAATGCCCAGGCGTATAAAGGACGTTATTACGGCCAGAGGTGGTTGTTCTGAGTACTGATTTCTCACGATCTATGCACGCAAATCGCGTGAAAATGTAATCACATGTCAGTTCTAGGATAATATATTTATCCAATGAATACCCGTTTATCATCTGCATTTCTTCTTGGTGTAGCAATATGTATAAACAGAACAATAAATAACAGATTGTATTTGAGGACACCAACAATTGTAAATTTACACTCAGAAAAGAGCAATCACAAACAATAGTCTAGCTTAGATAATATTGCCTCTTGGGTCGCTATTAGGAAAACCTATATGCCCTGTCGCGATACGATAAACTGCAGTCGCGATTGGTTACAATGTTACCATTATGAAAGTCGGAAACGTGATGGTACGCATTTCTCCTCCTTACACGAGGCACCACAGCTACGTTCCAGCAGGCAACGCCGGTCAACTGCTGTCTGTGTATGAGAAATCTGTTGGAAACTTTCCTCACGTCAGAACGTTGTAGGTGTCGCCACCAGCGCCAACCTTGTGTGAATGTTCTGTAAAGCTGATCATTTGCATATCACAGCATCTTGTTTCTGCCGATTAAATTTCGAGTTTGTAGTATGTCATCTTCATGTTGTAGCAGATTTAATGCCCGGTAGTGTACATATTATTTTCTTTGTCTCGCTTTGTTTTTCCTACAGTTTGTGATGACGGCTAAGCGACGTTTATTTCTGTTACATTTTATGATTTTCCAATAACTTTTTCATGTTTTTCCGTCCCGACGTCACCTGGGAGATGGCTAGTTTTGCATGTTCTGGTTTTGTGCTTGTTGTCTACCCAAGTTTTTTTCAGTTAGAAATCAGCTGGTGAGTTGCTTTTGCAGACAAGTTAATGTGCTCAAGGACTTATTAAACCCAAGCAGTAGGGTACATGCCTTGTGACTGCTCTCGAACACAATGAAAGCTTCATGAGTCTAGATCAAACATCGAGAGCTACGTTATTTGTCAAATTTCCACGTAACACAGCAGTCTGTTCTAGCAACTGCTCCTCGATGAATCTCATATAAATATTGTGATGGCCTAGAGAAGTTAATAATAAACCATCACGCAATAACTTAAGAAAAAACTGGGCTATTTGCGAGACACTGCTTTGAAGATGTGCCTCACGCTCATCTAGATAAATCATGTATTGCTATTTCCGTAACTTTCTGTCATAACCGCACTGCATATTGAATAGTTTATTCATAAGAGTCTTGCGCTGTTATGAACATAACATCAACAATGATTGTTTTATAATCATTATGCGTAGAAGATATTCTGCGGTCTATTGTTTCTTATAGACTGAATGACTGTTTCACTTTGGAGTGACATATTAAAGGCTATGTTGTGTGCCTCTTTATTCTCCCTGCTTTAATTTTCATACGCGTTTGCAGAGCTCTTTTTCGGTAATTGCGCAAATTGCATACTGTTTCTTTGCACAGTTCATTAGAGTGTTTCGAGGCTTCATATTACTCGTAGCTCACTAAACTACTCTGTGGATGTTTACATCTTGCAGTGAAAGTCCTGTTACTGCCTTCTCCTTTGTGTTTCTCTGCTTTCCGAATGTTATCAAGAAACGTATTTTTAAGGCTATAAAGATCAAAAGATTTGTTACGTACGCATCATGCTTACACTACAGCCGCCGAAGGTGCTCCGAAAAACGAATGACGTCTGGTGACTGAGCTCTTCAGTTTTCTGCACAGTTAAGAAAGAAAGACATTATTGTTGCTGTTATGACTCACTTTGTATGCGCTGTGGTTCTGTAGTGAATACAGGAGTGAGGAACAGATACCATTCATGAACAGTAAAATCAGATATTATTCTACATATAATTTCAGATAGTGAATAAAATACGTAACTTGGCAAGACGCAATCAATACCTTCACTGCGCGATAACAACGGTGAAGTCACTGATGACAATGCCACTAAAGTAGAGATATTAAACACGGTTTTCCGAAACTCCTTCAACAAAGAAGACGAAGTAAATATTCCTGAATTCCAGTCAAGAACAACTGCCAAGATGAGAAACATAGAAGTAGATATCCTCTGTGTAACAAAGCAGCTTAAATTACTTAATAAAGGCAAGGCTTCCGGTCCAGGATGTATGCCAGTCAGGTTCCTCTCTGAGTTTGGTGATAAAATAGCTCCATATTTTGCAACTATATACAACCACTCGCTCACAGGAAGATCCGTATCTAAAGACTGGAAAATTGCCTAAGTCACACCAATATTCAAAAAGGGAAATAGGAGTAATCCTCTGAAGTACAGGCCTGTATCACTAACGTCGATTTGCAGTATGGATTTGGAACATATACTGTATTCGAACATTATGAAGTACCTCGAAGAAAACGACTTATTGACACATAGTCATCACGGAGTCAGAAAACATCGTTCTTGTGAAACACAACTAGCTCTTTATACTCGTGAAGAAATAAATGCTGTCGACAGGGGATGTCAAATTGATTCCATATTTTTAGATCTGCAGAAGGCTTTCGACACCGTTCCTTACAAGCGTCTGCTAACCAAACTGCGTGTCTACGGTGTATCGCCTCAGTCGTGCGACTGGATTCGTGATTTCCTGTCAGGAAGGTAACAGTTCGTAGTAATAGACAAAAAGTCATCGATTAAAACAGAAGTAATATCCAGCGTTCCCCAAGGAAGTGTTATAGGCCCTCTATTGTTCCTAATCTATATTGACGACATAGGAGACAATCTGAGTACGTCTTACATTGTTTGCAGATGATGCTCTCATTTACCATCTTGTAAAGTAATCAGATGATCAAAATGACTTGAAAAACGATTTACATAAGATATCTGTATGGTGCGAAAGTAGTAATTGACCCTGAATAGGGAAAAGTGTGAAGTTATTCACGTGAGTACTAAAAGAAATCAGATAAATTTCGATTACGCGATAAGTCACACAAATCGGAAAGTTGTAAATTCAGCTAAATACTTAGGAATTAAAATTAGAAATAACCTCAACTGTAACGATCACATAGATAATATTGTGGGTAGAGCAAACCAAACACTGCGATTCATTGGCGGAACACTTAGAAGGTGGAATAGGTCTACTAAAGAGACTTCTTACACCACGCTTGTCCACCCTAATCTGGAGTATTGCTGTGCGGTGTGGGATCCGCACCAGATGGGACTGGCGGATGACATCGAAAAAGTACAAAGAAGGGCAGATCGTTTTGTTATTATCGCGAAATAGGGTAGATAGTGTCACAGACATGATATGTGAACTGGAGTGGCAATCATTAAAACAAAGGCATTTTTTGTTGCGACGGCATCTTCTCATGAAATTTCAGTTTTGTCCTCCGACTGCATTCTGTTGGCACCCACTTACATAGGGAGAAATGATCATCACGATATAGTAAGAGAAATAAGGGCTCGCACAGAAAAATTTAAGTGCTCGTTTTTCCCGCGTGCCATTCGAGAGTGGAACGATAGAGGGACAGCTTGAAGGTAATTTACTGAACCCTCTGCCAGGCACTTTATTGTGAATAGCAAAGCAATCACGTAGTTATAGATAGATTTAGATGTTGCCATATTTGCTGCATCTGTTGCTGATAGAGGATTTGAATGTATAAATATACACAGTTACAAAAGATTTATAAATCTGTCACTCTTTCAACAAAATGTCTATTCAGAAGATGTCGAGTCCTGGTCACTATGAAACGCTGTAAATGCTACTGAACTGGTGGGCACACAAAATCGGGCCAGTGCATCAATGTTCTGACTTCAGTAAGCCCACCGCCGGAGACCCAGAAATTATTGGGTTGGTGCATAATTTCGTAGCGTTTTTCCGTAAGTTTAATAAACGCAACAGATTCATACAACACACAGTTTAGTCACCAGTAATATATTCTTCCACACCATTTACAACAGTCTACCAACGCTGTGATAATTTTTCCATTCCGCGATCGTAGAAATTCCGTGGTTTTGAGGAGAAGAAATCGTCGAGCCATGTTCGGGAGCATTTGCATCCTGAAAGTTCATTGAAGGTTGTTAGACAAAGAATAGAAAAGGTGAAAGTCCGAAGGCGCAGGATCAGGTGAATAAGGTGGGTGCGAAATGACTTCCCAACCCAACTACCGTACACTGTTTGTTGTTTGTCTAGCAGAATGCGGGTGTTACTGTGGTGTAGCATTACGTTAAGTTATCTTCCTGGCCTTGTTCTTGGATTGCGCCTGCGAGACGTCTCAGTTGTTGGCAATAAATGTCAGTAGCGACGGTTACACCTCGGTGAAGCAATTCGTACTGCAACACACCGTCGCTGCTCCACCAGATGCATGACATTGTTTTTGTGGATGCGTGCAGCTCTTTGTACGAGGAGTTGCTGCTTTGTTTGGGATCAACCATTCCTTTCTTTTCCTTATGTCAGCAGAAAGAAACCATTTCTCGTCCCCAGTAACGATACAGGACAGGAATGTTAGGTGTTGTTCACGAGTCATTTGATGAGGAGCTAGCGGAGATTTTTGTGATTTGCCTTAGAGCGTTCAAAAGCCATACAACTGAGGTTTGAACCTTCTAAAAAAATGGTTCAAATGGCTCTGAGCACTATGCGACTTCTGAGGTCATCAGTCGCCTAGAACTTAGAACTAATTAAACCTAACTGACCTAAGGACATCACACACATCCATGCACGAGGCAGGATTCGGACCTGCGACCGTAGAGGCAGCATTCGAACCTGGCCACACCGGCCGGCCATTGAACCTTCTCCATTTCTTGCGAAGGTGGCAGTTCATCACATTTTCCACTGAAGATCAATGCGTTTAAATAATTTTCATCAAACGCTGAAGGTCTTCTTGAATGTGGAGTGTCACTAATGTCAAAACGTTTCTCATTAAAACCATTTTCGTGCCGTGCTCTGTTTAGTGACATTATTCTCATACACGGTGCAAACGTTTCTGGCTGCCTCCGCTGCTGTAACGTCTCCACTGAGCTCAAACAGAAGAATTTGCCGGAAATACTCCGATTTCTCCACTTCGGACTCCACTCTCTAGTGCCCAAAGCTCCACACACTATCTTCAAATTACAAAATGAATACTCAAATCACAACAGTGAACTGTTGTTGTTGTTGTGGTCTTCAGTCCTGAGACTGGTCTGATGCAGCTCTCCATGCTACTCTAGCCTGTGCAAGCTTCTTCATCTCCCAGTACCTACTGCAGGCTCGTCCAAACTGTGCCCCTGGGGCGAATTCGTTTGTTGCTGCAGTGGCCGAGCCGTGTCGCTCAGCGGGCCGTGAAGGTCGCCCGCGGAGCCTCGCAATGTCGCAGTACGCAATTACTGAAACAGAGAAAAATTTATTTTGCGACCACACATCGCTGTCCTTTTCCAGCGGTACTGGGGGAAAACGCATCTAAAACCAAACTGTTTTGTTAGTTTTTTATTTGAGTTTCAATGAATGAAACAATTAATTTTTAAAGTGATAAAAGTGTTTTAGAAACAGGATTGTACAAAATTAATTGTATGTTCTTTTTTGGCGTGGTACGAGCAGGAAACAGGTGGGCAAAGTTTGTGCGCAAGTTACGAATGATCGCTGAGAATTGAGAAAGCAGGGAAACCCTTTGCTGCTGTGAATCTCATCAAGGATTGCCTGGTCGACTCGGCGGCTTGTCTTTGTCCACCAGGCCTCACGGAAAATTTTGAAAAAAAAAAAAAATAGCTCTTTCACCTCATACTGTTGCTCACAGAGTCGAAGATATGGTTTCAGATGTGGAATTAATGGAGAGAGCGGCAAACTTTATTCTACTTTCTATCGCTCTTGACGAGACCGTGGCCGTTGCTGCCGTATCTCAGCTCGTGATATTCATTCGAGGTGTCGACGACAATCTGCGTGTCACCGAAGAATCTTATGCCATTAAAAGACGCAATCTCGGGTTTGGATATTTTTCTAGCCTTGGAAAACGTGTTAGAATCAATGGGTTTAGAATGGGAACGCCTGATCAGTGTAACAAGGGATGGAGCCGCTGCGCTACGAGGGATACGCACTGGATTTCTGAGTTACGTGAGGTCAAAAATGGCTGAAGTTGGCTGTTCCTTATTCTGCGACAGTCCATTGTCTGATACACCAGGAGGCACTTTGTGCGAAGATTGCCAACATAGAAAATGTTATGGACACAGTTCTTCGAACGGTTAATTATCTTCACCCGCATGGACTCACACGTCGCCAATTTAAAGAATTTCTGGCTGATATAGAAGCAGAATACCCGGACATCCCCTACCACACCGAAGTAAGATGGCTGAGCAGAGGAAAGTTGCTTCATCGGTTTTTCTCCTTGAGGGGCGAAATAAATAGCTTTTTGGAAATGAAAGGACGTCCAGAAGGACTACTTTGTGATCCTAACTGGGTGGCGAATTTGGCTTTATTGAGTGATCTTACTGGTCATTTAAATACTTTGAACATTTCACTCCAACGCGAAAATCAGTATGTTGTTGATTTAGTGCAGACGATTCAAGCATATTTGTTCGCTCGTTTTCCCTTCGGGCAGAGGACGTCTCACAAGTGCTTCAACTAGAGCTGATTGTCCTACAGCGCAATATCCGCCTGAAGGACCGCTTTCTCATGTGTAAGTCTTTGGATGACTTTTACAGCTGTCTTCCACGAGAGAAATATCCTAATATCCTCTTTTGCACAAGCACGCGGCCGAAGTTCTCTCAATGTTTGCTTCCACGTATATCTGTGAGCGCTTTTTCCTTCTTTTAAAGCTTGCTAAAACTAAGATTCGTTCATTACTTGGAAATAAAAATTTGACTAATTCTTTGAGGTTATCAATCTCAGGGAATATTGTACCAAACATTGACAAAACCTTTTCCTCGAAAAAGAAAAAAGTGTAAAACGTTAATTGTCTTCTTTAGTAATGTTGACTGTAAGAATTAAAGAGCTTTATAACCTTAATTCTAAGTTTTTTCATAAATTTTCAAAAGTGGTCGGTTAAAATTATTACGTATGAAACAGAAAACTAAGGATCCGATTTCTAAGCTCTTAAAAGGGATGCAAAGAGATGTAGCCCGAAGCATAACAAAAAATGTTTACTTGTAACTGCTAACAGTAAGAATTGAGACTCTATATCCCTTACATAAAGTTATTTCTAAAATAGAATATTTATGATTCTTGTTCATTTAAGAAACTGAAGACGCCTATTGTACATATGCGAGTGTGCATTTGCAGTACTAATAGAATGCACCTGTGGGTGAGAAAACAACTACAATGTTCTTCGATTCTTGTTTTGGATATTGTTGTCTAAAGCTTTGCGTAGTAGTTGTGCCACACGAACACTAGTTGTTACCTAAGCGGCAAAGGGTTTTGCTTGGTTTACCGCTCATCGGCCTCTCTTACAGAGGTGAGGTTCCTCTGTTCTTTTGTTTGCGTTGGATCTGACCGCGGGACAATCCTCCGCGGAGCAGTGGTGTGCGGTCTCACTCGCTCCGTAGCTGTCTCTCTCTCTCTTTTTCTCTCTCTCTCTCTCTCTCTCTCTCTCTCTCTCTCTCTCTCTCTCTCTCGCTCCTATGCCGACACTAGCGACACACGGTCGCGGACGGGGCGCTGAACTACTCTGCCTGGCGGGCGCAGTTCTTGGATGAGCCTGACCTACTGCAGCCTACATCCTTCTGAATCTGCTTAGTGTATTCATCTCTTGGTCTCCCTCTACGATTTTTACCCTCGCGCTGCCCTCCAATACTACATTGGTAATCCCTTGATGCCTCAGAACATGACCTACCAACCGGTCCCTTCTTCTAGTCAAGTTGTGCCACAAACTCCTCTTTCCCCAATTCTATTCAGTACCTCCTCATTAGTTATGTGATCTACCCATCTAATCTTCATCATTCTTCTGTAGCACCACATTTCGAAAGCTTCTATTCTCTTTTTGCCTTAACTATTTATCATCCACGATTCACTTCCATACAAATGCTTTCAGAAACGACTTCCTGACACTTAAATCTATACTCGATGTTAACAAATTTCTCTTCTTCAGAAACGATTTCCTTGCCACTGCCAGTCTACATTTTATATCCTCTCTACTTCGACCATCATCAGTTATTTTGTTCCCCAAATAGCAAAACTCCTTTACTACTTTAAGTGCCTCATTTCCTAATCTAATTCCCTCAGCTTAACCCGACTTAATTCGACTACATTCCATTATCCTCGTTTTGCTTTTGTTGATGTTCATCTTATATCCTCCTTTCAAGACACTATCCATTCCGTTCAACTGCTCTTCCAAGTCCTTTGCTGTCTTTGACAGAATTACAGTGTCATCGACAAACATCAAAATTTTTATTTCTTCTCCATGGATTTTAATAGCTACTCCGAGTTTTTCTTTTGTTTCCTTTACTGCTTGCTCAATATACAGACTGAATAACATCGGGAAGAGGCTACAACCCTGTCTCTCTCCCTTCCCAACCACGGCTTCCCTTTCGTGAACTATAAATAAAAAATGATAATCGATAAATAAACCAATAATAACCGGACTACCAATGTGCTAAACAAAAACGCTACCAACTATAGCACCAACCTAAATGTATCTACGCTCTATCCCCTGACCCTACTTCCAGAAATGATAGCAAATGTCATGGTTAATACTGTTCATTTTTCGGCCCTGAGTAAACTCGGTAGTGCATCTTTGAGAGGCGAGCTACATTCCGTACTTTCAAGAACACTCATGGTAACCATTGGTTGTGTAAACGTTATATTTCTGCAGCTAGTAAAATTGAAGACATCGCATAATATGTTTGGCAACTCTGTGATCTTCAAGTTAGTTCCTGTAATGGGAAAAAATTGTCCTCCTAAATTCAATTGATATTTTCTTATCAGCTGCATTAAATATTCTGAGTGATTTACATATAAGGTGTGATATCGGGTTTTTTAGATCCATGGTGCTGAGGCCAGGAAGGTCGTTCCACTGATAAAACAATTCTCTTCTTTTACCTCGCAAATTATTTACGTTAGCTATCACTACAGTAATGTACTTGTGGGTTCGAAGTTCGCTATAGGTTTTTAATTTTGATTCTTCGTTTTTTCTCCTCTGTAAATTGCAAGACCAAATATCGCAAGAATATCTCTAGAAAACGTCTGCATCGTAAGTCTTCTCATAACCTTTTTTTCAGTACGTTTTAAATCTGACAGTGAAAAACTTATGAAAATCCTGAATTACATACTTGTTCGTTTCAGCATTCTTCTGCTGCAGCCAATAATATTTAATGTTTCATGAATACACACATTAATTATATATTAAGTGGCACTGAACAATTTGTTAAGTATGTGGACAAGATACTTTCCTCTGTAGCAGACTGAGGACTTTTATGACAACAATAGCTTAAGACGATAAACATCAAGCATGTGGATGGAACCTATATTGTGTTTCTGGAGCTAACCTAATGTCGTAATATGTAAAAATAGTTGCATGTTTCAGCTAAATCCTCTGCTGGAGAGATGTAGCTGCAATGCTTAACAGTAGATAAGTAAAACTCATTTCACCTGAACCTATATGAACTCATATGATGTTCAGCATGTCTTAAACGAGTCAAAACGCGTGAAGGCTATTGCAAATGTCGAATAATGCCTTCAAGATGAGTCCGGGAACAGCAGCCTGTATCCTCCCAGTATTGCTCATCAGCTTCTGCTTAGCTGAGAAATTTGCTGAGAAATTCCGAGTCACGTAAATGTAACGTAACGATAAATATGTATTCAGATAGCAACCTTACAGTTCGAATCGCCAAGCAAGAACTTGGAAATGCCATTAAGAAGGCAAAATTGCTAAAGCAACGGTTTTAGGTTGTGGTATCGATAGCAATGATGCCACGGAATAGTTTCTCAAGCTGGCACTACGAGAGACACGGACGACAGCTCCCTCTAGCCGGTGCTGTCGAGGACTACGAGATCCGCGACTGCTTCAGTCCATGTAATCGTCTGTCTCCTTGTTTCTGCACCAGTAACTCAAGTTCTTGCAGTACCGACTTGTATTACCTTTTCCCGTTCTACCCACGCGCCACCTCCCAGGTGGGATACAAAATAGGTGATATTAAACATTTTAGCACTAATGGTAGTTCGTTGCATCTGTTAGTTTTTTTTTTTTTTTTTTTTTTAGCCGGCCGCGGTGGCCGTGCGGTTCTGGCGCTGCAGTCCGGAACCGCGGGGCTGCTACGCTCGCAGATTCGAATACTGCCTCGGGCATCGGTGTGTGTGATGTCCTTAGGTTAGTTAGGTTTAAGTAGTTCTAAGTTCTAGGGGACTTATGACCAAAGATGTTGAGTCCCACAGTGCTCAGAGCCATTTGAACCATTTGTTAGTTTTTCTACGTTCATTTGTCCCTAAATGACGAAAGTATCGCTAATGCGCTCCGTAGACGGTTTCTTCCTTTCGTAACTTGTTGTCGTGATGATATCAACGCTGTGCCAGAGCGATAAGGTATGCAAACTCACTACACGGGGCAATTATGCCATCACTACAAAAATTTTTAGCAGACCCGAATCAGCTCTCAACACTTGAGTACTACCGAGACACAGCCGTAAGAAAGGAAAAAAAGTCGCACACCATTTTAGAAGTTTCCAGTTCACTCAAGATTTATTGTTGAAACAGTGAATATGGAGTCATGTAATGATTGCATCTACAGACCAATAGCACAAGCGATTCTGATCTGCCAGGTATCGACCCATGCTGAAACGTACATTGAAGTGCGTAGTGTAGCCTCCAAAGGCAAAGACAGCACTGACTCTGGAAGCCAGCCGATCGTGCGGATGACGTATACTGTTATGCCACACCTACTCAACCTGTTCATGTAGTTCTGAAAGAGTTGCTCGTTGACGAGACGCACTTCTCATCCCATCATATCCCACGACCATCTCTTGGGTGCCGTCAGAATCTGCTATTCATTGCTGAAGACCACGGCGCGCCATTCCACCTTCCAAGTGATACTCTGACGACACCAGTCGAATCGTGCACGTCGATGCTGCGGCGTGACTGGTAGATAGTGCTGTGTCCGCCCCCGGTAGCTGAGTGGTCTGCGCGAAAGAATGTCAATCCTAAGGGCGCGGGTTCGGCTCCCGACTGGGTCGGAGATTTTCTCCGCTCAGGGACTGGGTGTTGTGTTGTCCTAATCATCATCAGTTCATCACCATCGACGCGCAAGTCGCCGAAGTGGCGTCAAATCGAAAGAGTTGCACCTGGCGACCGGTCTACCCGACGGGAGGCCCTGTCACACGACATTAACGTTACTGGTGCTGTACGATCAGCCGCTGTTGCCCTTACAATATGAAAATGCTGGCGGACTGCGTAAACGTGCAGAACCTCGTCTACGGCGGTGAGAATGTTCACGCGACCACTGATACCAGCATCGTTGCACAACTGGTGCAGCAGGTCCAACTTGTGTGGCAGTTCTCCGAAAGAACCATCCAGCCTCTCGGAAGGCCACAATTTCACCTCTTTCAAACCCGCTCAGCTGGCTGCAGGAAGCACGAGTACGGTCCCGTGGCATGGTTGTCTGGTTGCTTCACACGTCTGCACCTCACCGAACCTTCTTGCTGTGAGCATCCCCTATGAAAGTGTAGGCACAGATGGCGCTCTTGTAGCTATCCTACTTTGTGTATGTGGACGACGTTGAAACTGCACCGAAGCGCCAAGGATACTAGTATAGACATGCGTATTCAAATGCAGAGATATGTAAACAGTATTAATACGGTGCTGTGGTGGCAACGCCTATATGAGACAAGTGTCTCGCACAGTTGTTAGATAGGTTACTGCTCCTACAATGGTAGGTTAGCAAGATTTAAGTGAGTTTCAACATGATGTTACAGACGGCTCACGAGTGATGGAGCACAACATCTCCGAGGCAGCGATTAAATGGGCATTTTCGAGTTCAACCAATTCACGAGTGTACCATGAATATCAGAAATCCGGGGTTAAACCTCAGATCTTCGACATCGCTGCTGCCGGAGAAAGACCCTGCAAGAAGAGGACCAACGACGGCTGAAAAGAATCGTTCAACGTGACGGAAGTTTAACCCCTCCTCAGTCTGCTGCAGATTCCAATGCAGGGCCATCAGAAAATGTCAGCGTGCGAACCATTCAACTAATGATCATCGATAAGGGCTTTCGAAGCCGAAGGCCCACTCCTGTGGCCTTGACTGCACGACACAAATCTTTACGCCTCTCCTGGGCCGGCCAACACCCACATTGGACTGTCGATGACTGGAAACATATTGCCTGATCGGACGTGTCTCGATCCAAATCGTATCGAGCGGATGGATGTGTACGAGTATGGAGACAACCTCATGAATCCATGGACCCTCCATGTCAACAGGGAACAGTTCAAGCTGGTGGAGGCTCTGTAATGGTGCGGGGCGTGTGCATTTGGAGTGATATGGGACCCCTGATACATATGGAAACGGCACCTACAGGTGACACCTACGTAAGCATCCTGTCAGGTCATCTGCATCCATTCATGACCATTGTGCATTCCGACGGACTTGGGCAATTCCAGCACGAAATGCGACATCCCACACGTCCAGAATTCCTACAGAGTGACTCCAGGAACACTCTTCTGATTTTAAAAACCTCCGCTGGCCGTCAAACTCTCCAGGCATGAACATTATTGAGCATATCTGTAATGACATGCACCGTGCTGTTCAGAAGAGATATCCACCCCTTCGTACTCTTATGGATTTATGGACAGCCTAGCAGGATTAATGGTGACAATTCCCTCCAGCACTACTTCAGACAACAGTCGGATCCATGCTACGTCGTGTTGCGGCACTTCTGCGTGCTGGCGGGGGCCCTACAAGATATTAGGCAGGTGTACCAATTTCTTTGGCACCTCAGTGTATTATCAGTACATCTACTGTCCCCCAGCTGACAATTACCGTCATCGGGTCAAAACAGACGTCGTCTTTCCACGTGCACTACTTTTTTTCTGGCAGTGTAGTTTAGACAAGGGCCAGCAGCCTCACCTTGGCCCGCGAGAAGAGGATGAAACAGTACGACATATGTACTACGATCGGCTCTGTAGCAACCCCATTACGTAACGTTAAGTTCCACATTACTGCCACTGAAAGCGAAACATACATCGCTACTAGTCTACTTGACTAACTCCGCTTAATTCCCAGCCAGAACACAGAAATGTCATAAAAAATCTGATCAAAGTAAAACTATCAATGCCATTTTCAACGCAAGAAATACGCATCAATTGCAAGGAATTAAGCACATCTGAACTCACGGAGCCTTCAACTATTTGAAGAAAAATATTTGAATTTTAGTAAAGCCTGCCGTCTATTTCGCTACTCTCACAGTCGATTTCATAATGTGGCTAAAAATTCTCCTAAATTTTGCTGCCTTTCTCATCCTAGTGAATTACTAACAATAAAAAACCAGAAATATGTATATTTGAAATCTGCGCGTTCATGTTCCCAATGCACTCTTTTTACCATTACACACTTTAGAGCAGTCTCCTCGATCACTTGAACCCATGTGCTCGTCGAAGGTAGTTTTGCGGCTCCTATCTTCATTCTAAAATGGGGGAAGTTACCATTTCAACTTGCAAAATATCAATATGAACGATGTTACATACAAACAAACACAAAACAAAAAATGGCTATGAACACTAAGGGACTTAACTTCTAAGCTCATCAGTCCCCTAGAACGTAGAACTACTTAAACCTAACTAACCCAAGGATATCACACACATCCATGCCCGAGACAGGATTCGAATCTGCGACTGTAGCGGTCAAGCGGTTCCAGACTGTAGCGCCTAGAACCACTCGGCTACTCTGGCCGGCCACACACAAAACAGTCTTGTTGGTACAGCTGATCTTCCTTTCTTAGTTAAGCCTGAACAGTAGACAGTGATCCTGTGCAGTCGCGTTATTAAAACTTTTTTAGCCTCTGTGCCTCATACGTTTTGGTATTTGGAATCCATATGCTGTTGCTGCGATTCTACCATTCAGTGAGGTCCATAATCTATGTCAGAAAGTAAGCAGTCCTTAGATGACGGGGCATAGGTGGATATACAGTGAAACTCGGATTTCCTCAATCAATGACCCACTTCCTCCATCTGACGTCACGTCCTGGACCGGTTTTTATGCTGCTGTTGCCAAATCGTCCAATATTCTACCGTTTTGTCTACAGTGAACCAATTTTTTGGTGTTGAGAGTGCATGCGGTGCAGATGCGTAACAGCCACCACGGAATAAGAGGCATTACGTACCCCAAAAGCAGATGCTTTTTTTAAATTTTTTTATTAAGATTTAAATGAAAATAGTGTAGGCCTAAGCGTTTAAGACTGACGTATTGGGAATTTTCGATATGTTTGAGTTACTGCAGTAATCCTAGAGATTAAAAAAATATTAGTTCTGTGCGGCGCATTGCCTGTAATACGAGTACAACTGAAAAATAGGATGGGTCACAGTTTCCATTACAGGAGGAACTGACGTGAAGGTGTACATGATTTATTCCAAACTAATTTTGCTCTGCTTACAGTTGTTAAATCGTGTGCTGAGCTAAAAACATTAATTCTATGGATTAAATTTTTGTGTTCAATTGGATTAAATGAGGCGCGCAGTGGCGTAACGTCATTATTGCAGTCAGACTGCGAATCTATTGCCCCGTTAGGATTTCATACTTGTAAAAGTAAATTTCCCAGGGGATTCTTAATTAGACCCCTAAATACGGCGGTTCACCCAATACAAATTAAAACAAAAAATTACTCTTTTGGGGAACAGTAATGCTCGGAATTGGATGCAATCAAACAACGTTTACGTAAAATCCTCGTCCCATTAAGAAACGGAACAGCCACAGTGCAAAGAGTCTAATGAGCGAGATTGTAGTAGACGCTGATATAGAGTTTGTCAAGCTGAACATCGTAATTAAATGAACGGTTATGTACACTAATAGAAAGCACTGTATGGGATTTTAATGCTGAACCCATATAAAAGCCGAGGGTTGCTCAGAGAGTGGTGAAGAGATGTATGATGGGAACTGGTAGCAGAGAGACGAAAACAAAGAAAGTCTCACTTGATTGACAGAGTCTGATTTGAGGACGTTTCTTTTCAAGCTAGAGAGAATTAGAGTTCACTTTACAGAAAGTATAGAAGATTTTGTTGTATGTGGTGACTTTAATATTATTTCTAAATACAATTGGGCAAAGAAACGATTATCGGAAGACCTCCTAAATTCGTATCATCTAATGAAGACTGTATTCTTTCCAAACCTTAATGTCCGGGGTTGGAAGCAATCAAGTTACGTTTACGTAAATTCCTCCTCCAATTAAGAAACGGAACAGGGTTACGTTACCATAACTATATAAGTAGACTACATTTTTCTTCGTTCCTCATTACTGGAGGGCCATTTTGTTAGTAAATACGTAAATGTCCTTATGGACTACTATGCACAAGTTGTAGCACTGGAAGGAATTTGTGCACACACATATGTTAAATACAATAATTACAGTGTGTTTAGAAATGTTAAGGGGAAGGAGAGATATTTTCCAACCACACTGAACTCCAAGAGTGGCAGAAAGTTTACGCAAATAACATAGACGACAAAATATAATGCTTTTCTCAACATGTTTCTCAGGCTTTTTGAAAGTTGCCTTCCATTAGAACGTTTCAAAAATTGTGCTGGCACGAATAGGTAACCTGGCTGGCTTACTACTAATAAGAATATCACGCTGAACAAAGTAAGAATTTTATAATTAAATGTTTCTCTCAGACCTTTAAGTCTCTTTTTATTATCTACGATAATGATCGAAGCAGACGAAACGAATTAAAATTTGTGCTGTGGCCGGTCCTCGATCCCGGGTCCTTTTTACCTGCTAAGCAGAAATGCTCACCGTTACACCACCGCAGTACCATTGTCAATAATGCTGTACGAACTACCTAAGCTGAGTGCCCTCCCCAACACAAACTTTATTTTTCCCTTAAATATTGTCACTACTGCCAGGGCTCTCCAATATTGGCAAGCACCCCAGAATTGAACATACATGGGACGTCCTTGTGCCATTACTGATCTTATAGATCTTATAATTTTGATTCATTTCGTCTGCTTCGGTCATTAGAGTAAGAATTATATCAAAACGTTAGGGATAGTAACAATGGAGCTGCAGTAGTTCATTACAGATAAAAAGATGTTTAAAATATTAGGAAGGCACAGAGCATGTGGGAAGCAATAAAATGAGAGCTACATGGTCAGCGTGAAGAGAGTGTCTTACTAGGAGCACAAGGTCGAGGATATAAAGTCAATATGTAGAATAGTTGGCTCTGGTTCAAATGGCTCTGAGCCCTATGGGACTTAACATCTGTGGTCATCAGTCCCCTAGAACTTAGAACTACTTAAACCTAACTAACCTAAGGACATCACGTACATCCATGCCCGAGGCAGGATTCGAACCTGCGACCGTAGCAGTAGCGCGGTTCCTGACTGAGCGCCTAGAACCGCTTAGAATAGTTGTTACCGATAGGTTAGATATGTAGGGTGTTTGGAATAAACTAATAGGACTTGTAGAGGGGAGTGGGTACATAATGTTTAGAATAGGAACTCATGTTCGAAAACGCACCGTTTTCTTTTTACAGTGGTTTCAGTTCAGATGTTTAATTCATCCACTTCCGCTAGAGGGATTGAATTACGCGTGATACAGTAGAGTTCTTAGGTAACAGCTCGATAGAAAACATAATGAGACATCCATTTATCACTAAGCACATTTGTTTGTATTAACACTTAAAAATTACTCCACTGTTGCATACCAGGACAAGCAACTCTGAGAATTTACTCTTCCCCTTAGCAGACGTGGACGCGTTACACATCTGAACTGAAACCGTTGTAGAACGGAAACGGTACGTTTCCTAACATGGGCTGCTATTCAAAATATTATGTACTTACTCCCCTCTACAAGTCGTAGAAGACTGTAACAGGAATTTCCGAACACCCTCAATGTACATTATCTAACAATCACTTTCTGAATATAGCAGTTGAATTAAATAAAAAATGTTTAGTTACTACAAAGAATCATAGAACTATCTTACAATATCACTTTCCAAAACTTCCATTTGATATACCACTACGTGATAATGACTAGGGGCGATTGCGGCAATACTGAAATCGGTGAAGGCTAAAGAGTCTCATTGAATTGATGGGGTATCTGTCAGGGTAATAAAGCGCTGTGCTGCATACGTTATCCCTGTACAGCAACGTTTGTAACTTTTTGTTTAGGAACAGTGAGTTAAACTACTCAACAGTAATGCCGCTTCATGGAAAAGAAGAAACTACAGCACCCATATTAAAGGAGAAAGGGATGATGTAAACAATTTTAGGCGAATTTCTATGCCATCGGAGCTTGCAAAGATTATTGGAAAGAAGTTTACATTACCGTAACTGATTGTTTCAGTTTACATAATTTGTTGTTGAACGTACAATATGGTTCCAGAAGAGGCTTAACAACTCAAAATGCTATATTATCTTTTCTCAGTGAGACACTGGACGGATTAAACAAGAAGTTACGACCATTAGGCATCTTCTTTGATTGAACTAAGGCGTTTGTTTTGGTGTATGATAAAATATTACTGCAGAAGTTTGATCATTATGGGATATGAGGAGTAGCTCACAATTGATCCCTCTCTTACTTTAAGAATAGACAGAAAAAGGTCATTCTCCACAGTAATCGGGGTACGCTTAAGTGGGAGGTGCCTCAGGGGTACACACACACACACACACACACACACACATATATATATATATATATATATATATATATATATATATATATATATATAATATTAATCTTCTATAAAATCTTCTTAATATGTAAAATCTTCTAATGGCAGCTGATTGTAAACTATTTGTTTTATGATGACGCCAACTTGGTAGTGAGATAGTGAAAGACGCTGAGTAGAACAAAGGAGTTTTATCAAATACTGCAGTTCAGTACATAACGTCATGGCTGTAGAAAATAAACCGATGCTCCATAACAATAAGACTCAGTTTCTATGGGTTCCAAGAAGCAGTTCAATGAAAACTCACTTTTTGACTACAAAGAATGGACCTATCATTAGGGAATAGAAAGAATTGAAATTTCTAGGTGTTCAAAGAGATAATAAACTGTCGTGTAAAGCGAATGCTCAGAATATTGTTCAAAAACTGAATGGAGCTGTGTTTACTATAATAACTGTGTATGTAGTAGGTGAGGGTCCAACACGAAAATTACTTATCCTTGCTTATTTTCATTCCCTTGTGACGAACGATATTATATTCTGGGGTAACTGTTCCCATTTACGAAGCGCATTTTTGGTTAGAAACAGGCAGTTCGATCAATATGTGGTGTAAGTTCACGAACCTCTTGTCGACCGTCGGGTGTGTTTTCCCTTTAGCGTAAATTAGTCTAAGTTATATTAAGTCGTTTGTAAGCTTATGGACCGATGACCTTAGCAGTTTGGTGTTTGGTCCCATAAGATCTTATCACAAATTAGGAAAATTGGTAGCACAAGCATTTCGGAAACTGCACGACTTGTCGGTTGTTCTAAGAGTCCTGTGGTGACTGTCTTCAAAACGTGGCGAAAACAAGGTGAAGACCCGTCCAGATGTCGTGGGGTTGGGCGTCTACCCTTCATTACAGATGTCGGACTCTGTGAGCCGGGCAGACTGGTAAAACAGGACAGGCGGCCAACTGTGGCGAAAAAACATCAGATGTTAATGCTGAGTAGAGTACAATTGTGACTGAATACGCAGTGCACCGAACACTCCTAACGATGGGCCTCCGCTGCCGGCAACCTGTACGTGTCCCAATGTTAACACCACGCCATCGGCAACTACGACTGAAATGGGCACGTGACCACCGGCACTGGACGTTGGCTCAGTGGCAGAGCGCTGCATGGTCTGATGATTCACCATATCTTCTTCATTGCCTCGATGGGAGGGCGAGAATCCGTCATCTTCCAAGGGAACAGCTTCTTGACGCTTGTACTGAGGGACAGAGACAAGCTGGCGACGGCTCCACTATGTTTCGGAGGACATTCACGTGGACATCTATGGGTCCAATGGAGCCCGTCTAAGTCACCATGAAGGCCAAGGAGTATCGTAATCTGGTTGCAGATCTCGTGCACCCCTTCGTGACGATCACGTTTCCCGACACCAGTGGCATTTCTTAACAAGATAATGCGCCATGTCACAAGGCAAGGAGTGTAATGGAGTGGTTCGAGGAACACAGTGGCGAGTTTCAATAGATGTGCTTCCGTCCCTCCACCTCCCCACCCTCCCTGCAACTCGACATCGCCACATCTGAACCCTATAGAACACACCTGGTGTGTGATTGAACGTGGTGTCAAAGTTCATCTCCCCCCCTCCCCAGAATTTAAGGGAATTAGGTAACTTCTGTGTGCTGATGTGGTGCCAACGCCCTCCAGCGACCTACCAGGGCCTCATTTCTTCCGTGCCACGACGCATCACCACTGTCACCTGTAGCTAAAGTTGGAATGTTGGACATACCGCCTATTAGGTAGGTTCTGGCTGATCATTGTATGTGAGTAAAACCTGGTGGTTGTCAAGGGAATGAAGAATTCGGTTACGATTGTGGACAGTGCCATAATCAGTTACTACTGGTTGCCTTTTAGAATTACACACAATTTAATTTAAACCAGTAATTCCAGACTCAACAATAAATGAAATACCACACGTTATTAATGAAGGAATAAACAACAGTGAGTTACAATTTAGCAAATCACCATTAAATTCAAATTCAACAGTTAATGGTTTAAAGCAAGCCACTGTGATCTGGGCAGAAGGCTTTATACGCCAGGAACGGCAAAAATATAAAAGTTTTTGAAACCTGCTGTAAAACAGCAAATACAATAGCAAAATTTAATTAGAAAAACAACCAACTGATCCAGACAGTGCTCCAGGAATCGACCTCTGAGATGGTCCGGCAACAAACACTTAAGCGAGCGATGAGATAGGCAGCCAAGAGTTGCATTCACTTCACAAGATGATAACTCAGACTAGTGGTAGTCTAACGAAAGACTCTTGATAATCTTGCTGAAACTACCTGACTTCCGATAATCCAAATGCAACGATACAACAATACGCCAAAGTCAAAACCGGCGGTCTGCACTACGTCCACAGAATACTGTGTTTAGAGCGCCCAGAACGAGAAAGGAACCACTACCACCAGAGTAGAAGAATCACCAACTGCCCTACCATCAAGAAAGCTGTCAAAACTACACGCCTTACCGGACAGCAGTGGCAAGGCGAGGAAACGTTTACTGTCGTTACATACACTACCGCCAGGGCAGGTAACTGGAGCGTTAGCTGCCACCAGCCAAGAAAAACTACCGCTGGTTGAACTTAACGAACTGTAACAAGTTGAACGAAGTAAATAGTAATATGAAGTTGAGGAAAGATAATCAGATCCGCCTACCCCAAGCACTTCACTCGCTGCTCTTCGCCCCAGCGAATCTACGAGCAGCAACACACGAACCCAAATCACAAACCAGAATCGCAAGGTATCACAGTGGTGGAGGCTTCTCTACTTGTATTGAAATGCACTCACCTTAAAGCTTGCTGGATCCGGTTTACGACGAGGTCGTGCACCCTCATGACCACAGCCCTTCCATCCGGCAGTCCATGCGTGCCGCCAGCTGTCCCGGCGTGTTCTGCCACTGCGAGGACCTGGCTGCTCCTGAGTCCCCTACCGAACTGGCCCACTCACACGACCCGGAAAAACAACGACGTCGCCCCATTGATAGGACAACTACATATCGATAAGCGCCGCTGCTGCCACTAGCGGACAGGCAACGCTTGGGAAACCGAGTGGCGCCAGTCAACACGAGAAGAAGACAAACAACCGCAACCATGCCAACCAAACAATATCGTATGGCCCCCAACAAGGGGGGGAAATCTACAAACAGCAACAACGCGAACCGCAACACGGCTGTGCCAGCCTGTGTGGCCGACGGATTGTAGGCGCTTCAGTCTGCAACCGCGCGACCTCTACGGCCGCACGTTCGAATCCTGCCACGGGCATGGATGTGTGTGATGGCCTTAGGTTAGTTAGGTTTAAGTAGTTCTAAGTCCTAGGGGACTGATGACCTCAGATGTTAAGTCCCATAGTGCTCGGAGCCATTTGAACCATTTTTTGTTAACGTCTGTAGTCGGATGGTAGGCTTAATTTCCCGTCACACTTCTGGCTGCTAGTGTTCCTCTTACAATGTTGAGGAATGACACCGTAACTTAATAAAGTAAGAAAAAATCAGCCGTTTATCCTTGCCTTCTCCATTAACTTCATTGTCGAAGTTCAAAAGTATGGCTTTTGAGAGTCTATATAAAAATGCTCATTTTTCATTTATTATTTCGTTTTATGATTTAAATTTAGAAGTAACTGTCATTACAGTCAAATAATACATCTCCCAAAACATAAATGTTTCAATATATCTGTATGTATATTCGCTATACGAGTAAGAGAACCTGATTTTGGATATCTAAATAAAACAGTCATATGTCTTGTGTTTTATTTTCGTGCGTAAACTCACGGATAAAACCTTTAAATTAATATATGCACCGTGTCGTGGCAAATTCCACAAAGACAGTGATTAAAACTGAGTGAACTGTGTGCTCTGTTCTTTGCCTAGATGAACTGAGAGAGGTTAGCCATATACTCCAACAATGAACACAAATCGGTAGTTCACTTGTTAAACAATGTGTATGGACCATAGCAGGCTTAAACGTTTCGACGTGCCAGCATGTGGCTAAGCGTTGAACTGTATTGCATCAGTCATTGAACTGACACGGTTTCGCAGGTGTCGTGGAGTAGGATACTACATAGAGTAGGGACGGGCAAGAATTCTGCACACTTGCAATGCTCCCTCTGGCGTGCTAAGTTTTGTCGCCTAGCTACGTACTTCCTCTACTAACACACCATGCTGTTTGAGTGGGAAGACGGGGTTACTGCGAACGTGGTGTATTTAGATCGCAATGCAATCGCACAGGGAACGCTGACAGTCTTGCATGCGGCTTAGTTTCATATTTCATAACAAAGTAGACCGCAAACGACCAAATTTAAGTATTATTTAGTTATTTTTGGCGCACTGACGACTTGCTGAAATTTATATCTAGTAAAAACTGCCGGGAATGGACAGACATAGACAGCCCGCAGATTTTTTACACTCAGTTTGTCACGTAATCGCGACTCAGCCAGCTTCACAATTGAAAAAAAGTCTTTTATGCACACACATTGATCGAAACATTATATCAAGTTTGCAGCCTCGTTGTATAGAAGTGCAAATTCTTCCTGCAAAAAGAAATTAGAATTCCTGGACTGTTTTACAGTAAAAGAAATTGTCTTTTAAGCGGGAATTACAGTTCCGACTGATCGGTTTCATCAGCAAATGTACAGGAGAACTTTCAGCTGAAATGGTACGCAGCTTCGAAATAGCCTCGAAAACAAATCTACGAGTGGCAGTATCCTCAAAACGTTTTAGAAATATTCCCGTAGTTCCGTCAACGCCACAATAAATTCTTCAAAATTCACGTTTCTTTAGTTCAGTGACCTTAGGGAAATGACATATTTCTGCCAGAACTATCCTCTTCCACAGTGCGATTTTCTTTTTAAAGGCATTTCAACGAATTCAGAAGTAAATTTTTCCTCACCTTGTCTTACTGTGGGCAGAGTTGCGGTCAAGTACACTTAAACTGAGAGTCTTAAATTCATTTCGGATGTTCTAATTTTCGTCTCTGCTTTCTTTTTTCCTTCAGAAACTCAACTACAGCGAAATCGTTCCAGGCATGCCAATTCACTTAAGAAACATTCTTGGCAGTAATATGTATCGTCTCCATTCGCTTCGTTCAGTTCCATCATAAAATTTAGCAGCTCTCAATCATAATTAGTGCGATTTCAGGAAATTTGCTATTCGCACAACCGGTTTCATCACACACTCCTTGCCCACTAATTTTGTACACAGTGCTTCTTGACGTAGACAACAATGGATCTCTTACAAATCGTAGTAATTTTTTTTTGCGCTTTCATCATCAGTTAAATCTTTAAATACTTTCTGCATGGTGTTGTCATTCCATAGCAAATTTTCGGTACCCATCGATTATGCGCCTGCATAACACATACACTACTGGCCATTAAATTGGTACACCATGAAGATGACGTTCTACAGACGCCAAATTTAACCAACAGGAAGAAGATGCTGTGATATGCAAATGATTAGCTTTTCAGAGCATTCACATAAGGTTGGTACCGGTGCCGACACCTACCACATGCTGACATGAGGAAAGTTTCCAACCGGTTTCTCATACACAAACAGCAATTGACCGGCGTTGCCTGGTGAAACGTTGTTGTGATGCCTTGTGTAAGGAGGAGGAATGCGTACCATCTTTCCGACTTTGATACAGGTCGGATTGTAGCCTAACGCGATTGCGGTTTATTGTATCGCGACATTGCTGCTCGCGTTGGTCGAGATCCAATGACTGTTAGCAGAATATGGAATCGGTGGGTTCAGGAGGGTAATAGGGAACGCCGTGCTGGATCCCAACGGCCTCGTATCAATAGCGGTTGAGATGACAGGCATCTTACCGCATGGTTGTAACGGATCGTGCAGCCACATCTCGACCCCTGAGTCAACAGATGGGGACGTTTGCAAGACAACAACAATCTGCACGAACAGTTCGACGACGTTTGCAGCAGCATGGACTATCAGCTCGGAGACCATGGCTGCGGTTACCCTTGGCGTCGCATCACAGACAGGAGCGTCTGCGATGGTGTACTCAACGACGAAACTGGGTCCACGAATGGCAAAAGTCTTTTTTTAGGATGAATCCAGTTCTACATTGGGAGTGTGTATTCGTCATCGCCATACTGGCGTATCACCCGGGATGGTATGGGGTGCCACTGGTTACACGTCTCGGTCACCTCTTGTTCACATTGGCGGCACTTTGAACAGTGGACGTTACATTTCAGATGTGTTACGACCCGTGGCTCTACCCTCCATTCGTCCTTACATTTCAGCACGATAATGCGCGATCGCATGGCACAGGTCCTGTACGGGCCTTTCTGGATACAGAAAATGTTCGAATGCTGCCCTGGCCAGCACATTCCCAGATCTCTCACAAATTGAAAACGTCTGGTCAGTTATGGCCGAGCAACTGGCTCGTCACAATACGCCAGTTACTACTCTTGTTGAAATGTGGTGTGATGTTGAAACTGCATGGGCAGCTGTACCTGTATACGCCATCCAAGCTTTGTTTGACTCAATGCACAGACGTATCAATGCTGTTATTACGGCCAGAGAAGGTTGTTCTGGGTACTGATTTCTCAGGACCTATGCACCCAATTTGCAAGAAAATGTAATCACATGTCAGTTCTAGTATAATATATTTGTGCAATGAATACCCGTTTATCATCTGCATTTTTTGTTGGTGTAGCAATTTTAATGGCCTGTAGTGTATTAAGAGTTCTCATCCTTCTCTTTTGTGATTCCCATTCATGAAGGTAGGGACGATAAATCGTTAGACTGTTTCTTTTTGTGCAAACGACCACTGGACATATGAACTGCCTTTATTCCATAAATAGATAGCGAAAGATAAACAGCGCTGACACCACGATACTGCGTAATATGAAGAAACATACCGCGCCTAATGCCGGAAGAAACTGCGTGGTAGCCGGCCGGAATGGCCGAGCGGTTCTAGGCGTTTCAGTCCGGAACCGCACGACCACTACGGTCGCAAGTTCTAATCCTGCCTCGGGCATGGATCTGTGTGATGTCGTTAGGTTAGTTAGGTTTAAGTAGTTCTACGTTCTATGGGACTGATGACCTCAGATGTTAAGTCCCATAGTGCTCAGAGCCATTTGAACCATTTTTTTTGAACTGTGTGGTATCGCAAAGCTTAGTTTCAAAAGTAAGCGGTCCCTGTTTACCCATTAAAAATGTTGTTATACTAATGCAGTTTCCATTTGTCAATCTGCAATGACATTCCCACCGCAAAAGACTCACATTTATATGTAGTATTTGCCGCATAAAAACTTCCCTACAGTTTTTCGATTATTTGTAAAATAATACACACACATACTACCGCTCTGTCAGTAAATTTACAGCCTTTCACAGATTCTAATTTCTCAAGTGGAAAATTAATGTGTTTCTGAAGTGAGCCGATCTGCAAACTGCCCTCAAGCAGCCTATCGTAATTCGACAGTCTACCGAATGAACGAGAACCCAGCTCGCTCTGTGTTAGGTATTCACAGATAAGCTACATGCGGCTGGACTGCTTTGTCTACAGTGCTGCGTCAGTGTATTTCAAGTAAATGAATCGATGGCTGCGTCCAACGATACTGGTACTACACTGAAGAGCCAAAGTTACTGGTACACCTGCCTAATATCGTGTAGGGACTCCACGACCACGTAGAAGTGCGGCAGTACAACGTGGCCCTGGACTCGAGTAATGTCTGAAGTAGTGCTGGAGGGAACTGACACCATGAATCCTGCAGAGCTGTCCAAAAATCCGTAAGAGAACGAGTGGGTCGGAAGGCATCCCAGATATGCTCAATAATGTTCTTGTCTGTTGGGTCTGGTGGCCAACAGAAGTGTTTAAACTCAGAATAGTGTTGCTATAGCAACTCTGTAGAAATTGTGGACTTGTGGGGTGTGGCATTGTCATGCTGGAATTGCCCAAGCCCGTCGGAATGCACAACGGACATGAATGGGTGCAGGTGATCAGACAGGATGCTTAAGTGTCACTTGACAGTCGCATCTAGACTTGTCAGGGGTCCCATATCACTCCAACTGCACACCCTCCACCCCATCAGCTTGAACAGTCCCCTGCTGATACGCAGGGGGCCTGGATTCATAACGTTATCTCCATACCGGTACACGCGCATCTGCTCCATACCCAATTTGAAACGAGACTCGTCCGGCCAGGCAACATGTTTTCAGTCATCAACAGTCGGATGTCGGTGTTGACGGGCCTAGGCGAGGCCTAAAGCTTAATGTCGTGCAGTTATCAAGGGTACCCGAGTGGGCCTCCGGCTTCGAAGGCCCATATCGATGATGTTTCGTTGAATGGTTCGCACGCTGACACTTGTTGATGGCCCAGCACTGAAATCTGCAGGAATTTGCGGAAGGGTTCCACTTCCGCCACGTTGAACGTTTCTCTCCAGTCGCCGTCGGTTCTGTTCTTGCACGATCTTTTTTCCGGCCGCGGCGATTTCAGTGATTTGATGTTTTACCGGATTCCTGAGATTCACCGTGCAATCGCAAAATGGTCGTACTGGAAAATCCTCATTTCATCGGTACCTCGGAGATGCTGTGTCCCATCGCTTGTGCGTCGACTATAACACCACTCACATAAATCTTGATAACCTGCCATTGTAGCTGGAATAACCGGTCTGACAACAGCTGCAGACACTTGTTATCTATTATAGGCGTTGCCGACGGCAGTGCCGTCTTCTGCTTATTTACGTATCTCTGTATTTGAATACGCATGCCTATACCAGTTTCTTTGGTGCTTCATTGTATATACCTGGAGCACTAAACTTAATGTCATTGTAAAACATTAAAGTAACAAAACTGTCGACGTCTCAACCGACTTTCTGCAGTCCTCGTCAGTGCAGCCTAATTTCCAAAATTATTTTATTCGCAATGGCACTGGCCACGAAAGCCGACGAACTTGTATGAGAGAATGACATTTATCTAGTTCTCTTGGTCCTCCTTTTTGCACGGCGTGTCTGAGGAAAGGTACAGGGCGAGTTTACGAGTACACCTTTGTTGCTTTTGAGTTACACAGCTAATGTCATTTCATTCCTTTGGCTCAGAGTTCCACGCATGGAATTAATCACTGTTAACTAACACTCTTATTGTAAGGTATTCGCAAATTGAGATTACGATTGTGTAGCGGCTACACGATTTACTAGTAACATAAAAAGATTTTAGGCGGTAAGGGACTCGAACGCAGATTCGCCGTTTTACGTGAACAGTCTCCTTAACCGCCTCGCGCTCCAAGTACGCTTTCAGGTCCGACCCAGACTTCCATACACCCAATTGTCTACATCCTATAGGTGCTCGCATAACTACTGTATGATTCCCGTACAGGGAGGAACATTGTTTTGCTCTTCATATTGTCATACTTTAGCATGAAGCGCCGACCGCGGTGGTCTCGCGGTTCTAGGCGCGCAGTCCGGAACTGCGCGACTGCTACGGTCGCAGGTTCGAATCCTGCCTCGGGCATGGATGTGTGTGATGTCCTTAGGTTAGTCAGGTTTAAGTAGTTCTAAGTTCTAGGGGACTGATGACCACAGCTGTTAAGTCCCATAGTGCTCAGAGCCATTTGAACCATTTTTGCATGAAGCAATGTTCCTTAGAACACGCGTGCATGCCCGACGGAACAGACACTGCTGGCGATTGAAAGCCGTGTTACATTATGAAATGCATTCGTAAATTGGAAATATGATCGTACAACGGCTCTACGATTTACTATTAACATGAAAAATTGTGCCTGACTGGGATTCGAATCCGGATTTCCCACTTCCGCCACCCGATCACGCCTTCAGGACTGCCCCTAATATCTATTATCTCCTAGTGCCAAGGTCCCATAGTGCTCGCATACAAATCGTATGACTCATGCACAAGGAGAGACATTGTTTGCCTCGGCAGATTGTATTGCTTTGCTACGAAATACCGTGGGGCAGTGTCTGTATTCCACTGAGTCTGTATAGCTCCTTCGGACATTGAATAAAACTATACACACAATGTAAAATACAGACGCTGCCATACTGTAACTAACTTAAGCTCATCAATGTAAGAAAAGGAGATTACGTCATCACCTGATTAAACAGACATTTACACTGCTTAAAGTTAGGTCGACCAACTGTGGTATAGACAGAACGTCAACCTGCGAGTTTTCTTTCCTTCACCCCCTCCAAGCCTGTGGAGAATCAAGAGGTTAGATTAGGAACGATTTTAGTCGTCGATACGAACGAGATGGGGGTAGGACGTCAAACAGGTCGACTTCGAGCAGGAGAGGCACCACAGGACATTTTAATTTCCACTGTCTATACTTTTACAAATAAATTCATAAAACTTTGTCAGCATGACCAGGAAGGATTCAGAATTCACACTCATAGCAGTGGAAGTTCAAAAACATAACGAAATGATTTTTGTTAGATGTGAAATTTCATCATTTTTTTCACTTACTAGTGTCAGTATTTGTTGCTATAGGTACATTTTTCTTCATAAGTACGAGAGATTCTTCGATGAATTTTGCACAGCATACAAACCATACTTAAAGGTGTATGAAACTCTAGAATTAACCAAATCTATTAAAAACTGTGGTAAAAATTTAGGTAATAAACTACAAAATTTTTGTTTTTTCTAAACATGAAATTTCAAATACAACAGCTCGTTCGTTTTTTTTATAAATCGTATAAATTCTAGAGTTTCATACACCTGTAAGTATGGTATGTATGCTGTGCAAAATTCATCGAAGAATCTCTCTAACATATGAGTAAAAGTGTACCTATAGCAAAAAATGCAGCCATTAGTAAGTGAAAAAATGATGAAATTTCGCACGTAAAAAAAATTATTTTGTTATGTTTTCGAACTTCCACTGCAATTAGTGTGAATTCTGAAACCTTCCTGGTCATGCTGACGAAGTTTTATGAACTTATTTGTAAAAGTATAGACACTGGAAATTTGAACATCGTGTGATGCCTCTCTTGGTCCAAGTCGACCCGTTTTGCGTCGTACCCCCCTTAAACGGGGACACGTTGAAAAAGCGCGAAGCATTCTTTTACAAGGCGGCTATTGCTCCGCTGTGAGAATCACGGAGACGTTTTCGCTAGCGCGCGTGAATGAGGACTTATGGACTGCAGACAATAAGGCCTGTCGTGTTTCGCGCGCAGAAATTTCGGGCGCGATTACCCCATTCAGTAGCCATCAGCGCGCAGCGCATGGCGTCGTCTGCAGCCCTCGGCAGACACACGGAGAGGGCGCCGAGCGGTGATTGTTGCGTAGCCGCGCTCGGCCGCTGACTGCGCAGGCCTCCGCTAGGAGCGCTGCTGCGCCGGCCGAGGACGAGACGCGGCAGTTGCAAGCTACGCTTCGCCGCGTGCAGTCACCGGGAGCGATCTATCCTGTCGGACGCTGGCCCAGGTACGTACGCGTGCGAGAGCGTTGCGTGTTTCCAAAGAGCATAATGTGAAATCAGCGATAGATTCTTTGAAATGTATTTCCTTATGACTGATTTAAATTCTTTAATTTTGGACGTAATCAAATGAAAATAGTGTTGTTTAAAAAGATCTCAAAACAGTCCAGCTAGCGATTTATTGTATCTAGTGGCGTTTCTCAGTTACACAATCATCTTTAGACGGACTTAATATCAACAAAGACAAGGAAACATTAAGTTAGTAAATTTTTCCAGCAAGTATCTGCCAGTTCTGAATATTAAGCTGATGTGAAAGTATTTTTATGTAAAGTACAACCCACATCTTAATAAAGATAACAGCAATATAAAATGTTTTAAACATAATTTTAACTTGTTTAGTCGGTTGTACAGCGCCTATTCTAAATTTTCTAACAACGACCTATTATACTTAGCAATATTTTCGATTTTTTGATTGACTGGTTACCATACCAAAAAGAAACAGCGTGATTCAAGTGTTTTTTAAAATATTTACTATGTGGGGTAATTTTTATTTTGATCAGTTTCACAACAGAACAAATAACCTTTTTCAAACTTAACGAAATCGAGTTGTTTCCATTGAATTAATTGTCCCTCTATTAGCTACTGCATTTACAACAATTCCATGAAAGATAGTTTAGTTGTACAACACTATAGGCCTACAACAATTGCTAGTTAGGAAATGTCATACATTTAAATTAAAAACAACAGAATGATTCCATTAAATAAATGATTATGGGCGGCACAAGTCATATCAGTTTTTTTTTTTTTTTTTTTCGTCTTCGACGGATGCGACGATAAATTTCTATATTCCCGTAACTGGAATGTTATCATCTGCACATAGAAATAATGACACCAAACTTAAAATATTGTTATTCCATCTTTAGTTAATGTAATTTTACCAAATTTGTTACGCACCATGTATCAGTCTGATGAGCAAATAAATGACACGAAATTTTCAATTTTGAGGTAGTTTCTTTCAAAACGTTTATTGCTATTTCCGTCATAGAGCCGCGAGAAATGATCTTTGTCATATTTTTTTCCCCTTTTTTTGTGTAACTACATTTGAGGCCCTCTGGTCTAACCCTCAGCCTATAACATGTCCTGGTAATTAAGACAGTTAATTGTTGCCGCGGTAGAATATGTTACTTAAGGGAACTTGCGCGATACTTCGCGTGCGGCAGTCGCATTTTCAAAAACATCCGTCTTTATAAGCCTATGTTGCCTTTGAAACTGAAAAGAAGGTATAGATTTGATGTGTTTTTATAAGTACGTGAAAAAATGTAGAAAGTGGTTGTTTTGGGTCATTTCATAAATTCGTAAACTTAAATTTCACTCATTTGGAAACTCTTATTGCATGATATTTAATGAAAATAACTTACGAAATACGGAAAACTGCCGTTTGTCCGAGGTAACGCAGACCTGAGATTGCACTGGCAACCTAATAACATGGATACTCCAAAATACACGTTTTCCCCCAAAACTTATATTTACCGTATTTAAATAACATGCTACATGTCACACCTGAAAGTTCGCTGCATTATTTAGGCGTTACTCACCGGAAATTGTGAATTAATATACAAAATTATGCTTATAACACACTTCACTTGGTTTCAGTTTACTTTCGGGAGGTAGTGGTCCAGGTTTTCTTTGTTTTTTTTTTTTTCCTAACGGCAACTCTCATTTACCGGAGAGTGAAAAGATCGGTGGTCAGACAGATTTTGCCCATTGTACTCCAATAATAGATCAACATTTTTCAGTGCGTCCTTGTACGTGATAAGTGTTATCTCGATTATCTCGTCTCTACCGAGAAAACTTTCTGCACTATTACAGACCAATCCGCGTCTGTTAGGCGCCCAAATGCCAGTTAACGCGCATTGTCATTTAATAACTTGAGGATGCTTCTTGATATACCTCTTCACAAGTAGAAATTTGTATTCTAAACGAAAATATTGCTTTTGGTTATGAAACCATACTTCTGCCTTGCCGCGCGGGATTAGCCGAGCGGTGTAAGGCGCTCCAGTCTTGGACTATGCGGCTGGTCCCGGCGGAGGTTCGAGTCCTCCCTCGGGCATGGGTGTGTTTGTTTGTCCTTAGGATAATTTAGGTTAAGTAGTGTGTAAGCTTAGGGTCTGATGACCTGAACAGTTAAGTCCCATAAGATTTCACACACATTTGAACATCTTCTGTCTCCCTGTTGTTTTTTTAAAATATTTTTTTCAGTAGCGCCGAACTAAACACAGTTAATCAGTAGCTTGCAGTAGTACTTGCAAATAGTTAACATCCGTAATAAAAATGTATCACGAAACGCTATTAACTTTATTTATGATGGTATACAATGATTTGTTATAGTTCTTTTAGTTAAGTGTTGAAGGTAAGTTACTTTTTTTCCCCGTCTGTTTCTCGTTGCATCAGAATGCGTAATCTAGAAGCGCGTTTCATAACAGACACTCATTTTACTTCCTCGAAGTATATATGAGAAGGCCTCTTTGTTTATTTTTTATAAAACTAATACTGTATAAGCAGAGTAAGTCGGCAATATTACAGTCTGGATTATTGAAACGTAAACAACAACGCAACGTACATGAGAAGAGGAATATAACAGACAACTGAATTGTGTTCCGTTGCGAAGTCGTAAAGAGCAGTGACGGTGCTATTAGTGCCAAAGGCGGCAGAAATTCTTAACCTTGACGACTGGTTTCAAACTGAAAAAAGCGGGAAACAAATGGGGAAAATTGCTGTAGGTTAAGGAACCTCACTTCAGTAGTTCAATAAGCAACTGGTTTTAGACTTTAAGGCTTATTTTTAAGCTACTGTTGATCATTGTAGCTGCAAAACGAGAAGCGTGAAACGAAGAATAGGGATATCGACTACTGCATAGGCAGAAGTAAATTAATAATGACTTCAAATAAAGATTTTATATAGAAAAGTGGAAGACGAACAGCTGTTCAAAGTTAGTTAATAATTAGTATAATGTACATTTAGCTTTTAATTTTCATCGAACTGATAGAACTTCTTTTTTCGTTGCAAGACATCAAGACATGGTTTTCAACAATTACTAGACGGAGTAAAAAGACAGGAATTCCCGGGTCCATTTTAGCCACACATGTATTGCTTCTGTGACTTCCTGATGTACAGTACTGCGGCCCAACTGTCGCATATCAGTATGCGTATCGGATTCCGTAAGAAGACTGGCAACGAGCCAATACAAATTATACCTGCCCCTCATAATCACGTATCCGTAATGTTCCACAATTTGTTCAAGCTATGGAATGTAGTTTTAGCAGAACGCAGTCAAAAGTGGTATTTTAGTAATTCTGCTAACAGTACGACAACTTTTACACGTCATTCCTTAACAAAGAGTGACTGAGTAGTCAAGTCTCATAGGGTCGCTGTTCTTTCGTAGATGTTGACTTTGATATACCGAAACATTAAATCGGCGATTGTTTAATTAAACTCTCTGCTCCTGACACATTGATGGTGCGCAGGGAAAACTCTTGTAGCATCTGCAGCTAGAGTTGTGTGAGCATCTCCATAACCCTCTAGCGCTTACTAAACAAACCTAGAATTCAGTGGCCGCTCTTCTTCTGTATCTCTTTTTTTACGCTACGTAATAAGGGTCCCAATCAAACGAGAAATATTCAATAATCGGACGAAAAAGTGCTTTATAACCTCCTTTCGTTGATACGTTCTGTCAATGAAACTCAGCGTAGCATTCCCTGTGACTTAATTTATGCTCCTTTTCCACTTTAGATCACACCTGACGACTACTCTGCTACGCAGGCTGTTTAAAACAAGTGTCACATATTTCTTGAGGAAGTATTTTTGGCCAAAACTTTAAGTTTCTGTAATGGCATGTCCGCAAACGACTATCTGTTGAGATTTCGGCGAAGCCGCTCTCTCATTCACATCTTACACTGAAGTAGATATCATAAGCAGTGTTGCGTGTGGTTACCACTTATCTTGACACATCCTTCAGCCATTCTTTGCAGCGAATCACGCTGTTTCGAAAATACTTGGTTCAAAAAATGGTTCAAATGGCTCTGAGCACTATGGGACTTAACTTCTGAGGTCACCAGTCCCCTAGAACTTAGAACTACTTAAACCTAACTAACCTAAGGACATCACACAATTTCATACCTGAGGCAGGATTCGAACCTGCGACCGTAGCTGTCGCCGCGGTTCGAGACTGTAGCGTCTAGAACCGCTCGTCCACTCCGCCCAGCCATACCTGGTGCCATTCGGATTGCATCACATGCTTTGGATCACACTATCCTGTAAAGTATGCCGCTGCCGATGGGCTGGGCACATACTGAAACCTTTTAAATGTGCCCATAGCCGTAACTCCAACAGAATCTGGTCCGGCGAACCGGGAGGGCACGCTTCAGGATGTCCTCGACCAATCTGCCGATCACAGAACGTTGCAGTGAGGTACTGTTGCACTGTTAGAAAAGGGTGTGATGCCCCGTCGTCCATAAATCACAGTCTCCTGCGAGTGTAACGTTGTCCAGTGCACGCAGCACCAGTTAATCTGCTTGGTAAACTGGATGCACCTATGAGTGTCAGAAACAATTCCTGCCCAATCATTGATACTGAAACGATCCTGGTGATTCACCTCCATGATTGCTCGAGAATTTGTATCTGCTCACACGTGCGTATTGTGTCAATTTGCTATGCCATTTCTTGAGACGGCCCACACCTCTCAATACTACGCATTATCGTCATGAGCAAAACTGTCCATATCTCAACAGATATTGTTTCCGTAGATGTAATTACAGGATTTTTTTCTTTTAGTTCTGACCCAACTACCTCCCGTACGAATATGCAGCACTTCATTGGCAACCTATACTTACAGTTATTAGTCTCCACTAACTTATCGCCAATAGTGTAACATATTCAGTCATTTTATTTTTTCTTCGTTTGAAGAAACGATCGACTGTTGAACTATTGAGGGAGCCAGTAGATATCTCATAAGCCCGCCTGGTTGCCCGTGCGGTCTAACGCACGGCTTTCCGGGCGGGAAGGAGCGCCGGTCCCCGACACGAATCCGCCCGGCCAGTCTGTGGATGGTTTTTAGGTGGTTTTCCATCTGCCTCGGCGAATGCGGACTGGTTCCCCTTATTCCGCCTCAGTTACACTATGTCGGCGATTGCTGCGCAAACAAGTTCTCCACGTACGCGTACACCACGATTACTCTACCACGAAAACATAGGGATTACACTCGTCTGGTGTGAGACGTTCCCTGGGGGGTCCACCGGGGGCCGAACCGCACTAATACCCTGGGTTCGGTGTGGGGCGGTGGAAGGGTGAAGTGGACTGCGGTAGTCGTCGTGGAGTTATGGACCACTGCGGCTGCGGCGGGGACGGAGCCTCTCCGTCGTTTCTAGGTCCCCGGTTAACATACAATACAATACAATACAAATATCTCATAACACCACTCGAATCTCTCCCACGGTCTTAAAATTTTTGAACTTACCGTGGCCAATTCGGTAGGAAGTTTCACTGCAGACATAAACGTTATTCGTTTCTCGTTTTTCCATTATGTGATTACTTTTAAAATTTAGTCGTCACATTTTAAAACTAGTTTTGAACTATTCCAGCGAACGAAATGGTTGAGAGCAATAGTCACCCAGAAAGAAATATTCACTCATTCCTGAGTCGTCATCCTTTGCTAGATAAAGGCCTATCCCAAAGATATCCGTGCATAATGGACTTCCGATATACGCATCCCTATTTCGTGTACCCACCTTTCCATCAGATCGCCATTTCGTCTTGTCCTTGTCATATAGTGAAGAACTTCCTCAGTTTGTCCAGCATTCATTGACTTGGGTATGTGTCGGCCAAACTCTTTTTAATTTTCGGTGCGATCATAATTCAAGGTTTAGCAAGCGCAGTTATTTGCTTACAGGGGAACAGCGGCCGTTAGAAATTACAATTGTAGAGCTGCCATAAGTCGCACATAATTTTTTCTTTATTTTACATATTTCACTCGACTTTCGTGAGCTTCTTTAGAAATTACGTGGCCTTGGGGCACTTGTTACATACATAGACAGACCGATATCTGTAACGAGTGGCCCTCGGCACGTAATTTCTGAATTTGGTCGCGATGGTCGAGCGAAACATGTAAAATAAAGAAAAAGTTACACTTAGTTATATGTGATTCTACATATCTACATATATATTCCGCTAGCCACCAAGCGGTGTGTGGCGGAGGGCACAATTTGCGCCAGTCACATTTCCCCTCCTATGATCTACTCGCGGATCGCACGAGGAAAAAACGACTGTCTGAACGCCTCAGTACGAGCTCTAATTTCCCATATCTTTGAATGGTGACCATTGTGCGATTTGAAAGTTGGTGGTAATAATATATGCTCTGCTTCCTCGACAAAGATGGGATTTCGGAATTTAATGAGCAGCCCCTTCCGTTTAGCGTATCCCACTTCAAACTTTCTATGAAATTTTTATCGCTCTCGCGATGGCTAAATGTACCAGTCACGAATCTCGACGCTCTTCTTTGGACCTTCTCAATCTCTTGACTCAGACCCAACTGGTAAGGGTCACATACAGACGAACAGTACTCTAAAACTGGACGAACGTAAGTATTGTAAGCAATTTCCTTTGTTAAAGGACTGCATCACTTCAGGATTCTACCAATAAACCGCAAACTGGAGTTCACCTTGCCCGTTACTTGTATAATATGATCATTCCATTTGATATCTTTTCGAACAGTCACACCCTGATAGTTGATGGATTTTACCACTTTCAAAGACTGAGCATTTGTTTTGTACTCGTACAGTAATGGGGATTTTCTCCTTTTTATACGTAGTAGGTTACGCTTACTAATATTGCGAGATAACTGCCAGTACACGACGCATTTTATTTTCTGCAAATCCTCCTTGATTTGTTCACAACTTTCGTGTGATACTACTTTCCTGTAGACTACAGCATCATCGGCAAACAGCCTAATGCCTCTGTCAATACCATCAACCAGATCGTTTATGTAAAACGTAAAAAGCAGCGGACCTATTACGCTGCCCAGGGGCATTCAGGGCTATCCGTTTGTTTTCTTCTCTCTCCTAGAAATTCCCAGAGCATCTGGTCATTGGTTGCCGTGCAACCTAACTTGCCAGTGGGACTCGCGCTGAAATTTCACGTCTTACTGCCTTATCAAAACCTGCAAATATAAGCTGTTTTTAAACTTCCATTTTGCGAAACATTGGAAGCTCAGTTTTGAAAAATATAAATTTAGCAAAGTCTTCCTACATTACGTTCAGCTGTCGTAAACGCAAGAACTCGTCAGGTCCTTCTCTGGCTTCATTGTTAATTTTTACTATTATTTTCGATACACTGGTTTGTATACTACTTTAATGCTGATGCAACAACTTGCCAGCTCACTTTCAAACTGTGTTCAGTACTCTATGTGATCAAAAGTATCCCGACACCTAAGAATGCGGGGAGCGTCCACACTTCACCCCTATGACGACTTTAACTCTTCTGGAGACACTTTAGTGAGGTATCTCAATGTCTGTGAGGAATGGCAGCCCCTTCGTTAACAGCCGAAACCAGAGACAGTAGTGGTGTCGGACGCTGGGCTCTGGTGCAAGTCGACGCTCCAACTAATCCCACAGTCCTTCCATAGGATTCTGGTCCATATCAGGAATGTTACTGTCCACGAAAGATTGCCTCACAAATATTGTACTGTGACATACTGCATTGTCGTGCTGATACAATCAATCTGTTCCTCTGCTGCAAGCAGTACACAGTGCTCTAAAATGTGTTCACATACTTCTGAATTTAGGTTTATTTTAAGTTCTGTAGGTCGTACACACCCTATCCACGAAAGTAACCCCATACTGTAACAGCAACTCCTTCCCATTTCATTGTTCGCTCTACACGTGATGAGACGTAATGTTCTGCACGCATTCTTCGAAAACAAACCCGTACATTGCTGCTCTCGTTGGTCGAAATCCAATGACTGTTAGCAGAATATGGAATCGGGGGGTTCAGGAGGGTAATACGGAACGCCGTGCTGGATCCCAACGGCCTCGTATCAATAGCAGTCGAGATGACAGGCATCTTATGCGCATGGCTGTAACGCATCGTGCAGCTACGTTCGATCCCTGACTCAACAGATGGGGACGTTTGCAAGACAACAACCCTCTGCACCAACAGTTTGACGACGTTTACAGCAGCATGGACTATCAGCCCGGAGACCATGGTTGTGGTTACCATTGACGCTGCATCACAGACAGCAGCGCCTTCGATGGTGCTCTCATCGACGAACCTGGGTGCACGAATGGCAAAACGTCATTTTTTCGGATGACTACAGTTCTGTTTACAGCATCATGATGGTCGCATCCGTGTTTGGCAATATCGTGGTGAACGCACATTAGAAGCGTGTATTCGTCGTCGCCATATTGGCGTATCACCCCGGGTGATGGTATGGGGTGCCATTGGTTACACTTCTCGGTCACCTCTTGTTCGCATTGTCGGCACTTTGAACAGTGGACGTTACATTTCAGATGTGTTACGACCCGTATGTCTACCCTTCATTCGATCCCCGTGAAACCCTACGTTTCAGCAGGATAATGCACGTCCGCATGTTGCAGGTCCTGTACGGGCCTTTCTGGATACAGAAAATGTTCGACTGCTGCCCTGGCCAGCACATTCTCCAGATCTCTCACCAACTGAAAACGTCCGGTCAATGGTGGTCGAGCAACTGGCTCGTCACAATACGCCAGTCACTACTCTTGACGAACTGTGGTATCGTGATGAAGCTTCATGGGCAGCTGTACATGTACACGCCATCCAAGCTCTGTTTGATTAAATGCCCAGGCGTATCAAGGCCGTTATTACAGCCAGAGGTGTTTGTTCTGGGTACTGACTTCTAAGAATCTATGCACCCAAAATGCGTGAAAATGTAATCACATGTCAGTTATAGTATAATATATTTGTCCAATGAATACCCGTTTATCATCTGCATTTCTTCTTGGTGTAGCAGTTTTAGTGACAAGTAGTGTAGAAACAATGTTGCTTGGTCGTCTACTCGGAATCAAAATGGACAAAATCTGGAGCCGCGCTCGTAGAGCTGCACAGCGCCGGCTAGAGGGCGCTGTTATCTGTGTCTGTTTTGTAGTGCTAACCTAAGAACTTGAACCTACGCCATGGCACCGTAGCTATCGGTACCACACATCACAACAAACCACTGGTTTCCAGCCATCCGCTGTGCAGTGGCGATGGTCTGTAACCACCTTGAGCATCGTTCAGCGCTTACTCCAGAAATGTGTAGCCTTTGACGAGTTACTCGACCATTGTACCCCATTGTTTTTAACTACCTACGCACAGTCATGGTGCTAGATGGACTGCTGTTAGCATTTTGGAGCTCACGAATGAGTCCTTCAGCTCAACTAATGCTATTGTTTACAACTACCACCCGCAAAGCTCTATGTAGCCTGTACGTCAGTACCAGAGGTGTGTCAGGTCTTCGTTTAGCTATAGTTATTAACTCAGTTTTGCACCTCACAGTCACATAAGTAACAGTTGGGGTTGCCATAATCCAAGGACGAAAATCAAGGACAAAATTCGGTGATTATAAAGATGCGTTTGAAAGAAGCACTGATATGTTGTGCAAATGACCATTGGTTTGCATTTCAGTTGAATCTTCGTCATTACTTTACAGTGGTAATTATGAAGGTGTGGTTGAAACCTGGAATCACACAATGTCCTTTCACCTTTCTGCACGTCAGCCAAATCTTCATAATTACCATAATTCAAACAGTAATCCTGTCAGCAAAGAAGTTGTAATTAGCAAGGAAAATTAATCCAAACATTAATGGTGTCTATAAAGGAGTGGTCAATGATGAAGAAAATTAATTGCAATTGACATTAAATAACTTTTCAATTAAAGCACTGAACACATATTATTAACATGTACACAATCATGCTGCTACAATTGATATATATGTTTCACTTTGTGCTTTAAAGCAGTCATATTTCTCTGAGCCTTGGACAGAAGAAAGAAAATCGCTCCGATTCTGAATCTGTCTATGAAAATCTGTGCAATTTGTGTTTTACATATTATATTGGATTTGGAGCATTGCACTGACTGATGTTAAAGCTAACCTGTTTCTTTCTTCTGTCCATTGTGCATTTACAAGGGAAAACACTCTCTCCACATTGGCATTATGCCCTGGAATGGAGAAATAGTACTGCACAACAGCAAGCAGTTCTGAATACTGCTCTTTAGAAACACAATCCTCAAAAAATTTAACCTACTTTTTATAAGGCATCATCTCCAAATTCTGCTTATCTTCCTGTGCAGGAAAACATTTCAGTTTCACTTATCAAAGTGATTCTGGACACGGAATATCAGCACAAGTTTCAACCGCTATCGTTAAGTCTGCAGGAGTTATGAAACACTTGATCGATGGCCAGTGGCAAAACTTGCGTAAAAAAATGCTTTTTACTTACTAGCCACTTTTTTCGCGGACATTTTCCTCTTCGTCCAGGACACCCGTCTTCGAGCATAAAATCGCGGACTGTCCGCGGAATCCTCGACGTATGGCAACCCTACTACCAATCGATACGGACAGCTATAGACGGGCTGGAATGTCCCTGGCTGAACTGTTGCTCAAGTGACATCCAATGACTAGTCCACGTTCGAAGTCAGTGAGCTCTCGTGACCGACGTCTTGTAGTGTTAATGCTTCTCTACTGACAACGAAATATTCCCTGCCTCTTTTTATACCAGTGGGTCCGCTTCTCATCATATGCGGAGGTCGATTCCGCATTACACAAGGGTGTCGTGATACTTTGATCACATAGTTTGTTTCTATTCGTTACTGAAGTTCGTCTGCACAAGAGGCAAACAGTATAATGTCATCAGCAGAGCAAAGGTGGCGGAAGTACGAACAAGAGCAAAATCACTTTCTGAATATAGCACGTGAACTAAATAGAAACATAGTCCCAACAGGGAATCATATAGCGCTCGTAGAAAAAAAGTGTTCCGAGACTGTTGCCAGAAATGCTCCTCCATGATACTGACAAGAGGGAGATTGAGTTAATAATTAAATCACTAAAGACCAAGAACTCTAATGGATATGACGGGGTATCTAGCAGAATACTGAAGTATTGTTCTATGTATGTTAACTCAGTACTTAGCCATATCTGTAACTTTTCCTTGAGGAGGGGTCGGTTTCCTGACCAATTAAAGTACTCGGTAGTGAAGCCACTTTATAAAAAGGGAGACAGGGATAATGTTGACAATTATAGACCTATTTCTATGCCATCAGTGTTTGCTAAAGTTATCGAGAGGGTTGTATATACAAGGTTACTGGAGCATTTATATTCACATAATTTGCTGTCAAATGTACAAATTGGTTTTAGAAATGGTTTAACAACTGAAAATGCTATATTCTCTTTTCTCTGTGAGGTTTTAGACGGATTAAATAAAAGGTTGCGAACGCTAGGTGTTTTCTTTGATTTAACGAAGGCTTTTGACTGTGTTGAACACAAAATATTACTGCAGAAGTTGGACCATTATGGAGCAAGGGGAGTAGCTTACAATTGGTTCGCCTCTTACTTTAAGAACAGAAAGCAGAAGGTAATACTCCACAATATTGAAAGTGGTAGCGATGTTCAGTCCCAATGGGGCACTGTTAAGTGGGGCGTTCCCCAAGGGTCGGTGCTGGGGCCACTGCTGTTTCTTATTTATATAAATGATATGCCTTCTAGTATTACAGGTGATTCAAAAATATTTCTGTTTGCTGATGACTCCAGATTGGTAGTGAAGGATCTTGTATGTAATACTGAAACAGTATCAAATAATGTAGTTCATGAAATAAGTTTGTGGCTTGTGGAAAATAATTTGATGCTAAATCACAGTAAGACTCAGTTTTTACAGTTTCTAACTCAAAATTCAACAAGAACCGATATTTTGATCAGACAGAATGGGCATATTATAAGCGAGACGGCACAGTTCAAGTTCCTAGGCGTTCGGATAGACAGTAAGCTGTTGTGGAAAGCCCATGTTCAGGATCTTGTTCAGAAACTAAATGCTGCTTTATTTACCATTATAACAGTATCTGAAATAAGTGACAGTTCAACACGAAAAGTGGTCTACTTCGCATATTTTCATACGCTTATGTCATATGGTATTATTTTCTGGGGTAATTTTTCTGATTCAAAAAGGGTATTTTTGGCTCAAAAACGGGCTGTTCGAGCTATGTGTGGTGTAAGTTCAAGAACCTCTTGTCGACCTCTATTCAATAGTCTGGGAATTCTGACATTGCCCTCACAGTATATATTTTCTTTAATGTCGTTTGTTGTTAGCAATATTAGCTTTTTCGCAAGAGTTAGCAGCCTTCACTCAGTTAATACTAGACAGAAATCAAATCTACAAGTGGACTGCACTTCCTTGACTCTTGTGCAGAAAGGAGTGCAGTATTCTGCTGCATCCATTTTTAATAAGCTACCACAAGAACTCAAAAACCTTAGCGGTGGCCCAAACACTTTTAAGTCCAAACTGAAGAGTTTCCTCATGGCTCACTTCTTCTATTCTGCCGAGGAGCTCCTGGAAGGGCTGAAAAATTAAGCAAATTCCAGTGTTACATTGTTGATTTTCTTTATTTAAACTTACGAATTGTCGCCTGAATATGTTACTTATATTTCATTTTATCTGTTTCTAGTATCGTATTATAATTCCATGTATTGTCTCGTTCCATGGTCATGGAGACTTCTCCTTAATTTGGTTCCACTGAACAATAAATAAATAAATAAATAAATAACTCCTCAGCTTTTCAAGTTTTCAGATCTTTAAAATTCAGTTCTTTGCCGTTAATAAGATTAGTTACGGTGATACAGAATCTTCATACTTGACTTCTCTTTCTGTTCTGGATTTCTTATCATCCTAATGTACTCGAAAGGAAGCTGTTGCGTTGTCACGTATATTCTCCATTGCGTTGAATCAAAGAATCATCTCTCGAGGGCTGTCGGCACCGATTTTATTGCAGTTGAGTCATAAACTTTCTCGTCTGTATATTACAGACTCGTGAATTTGGCAAAGACAACAGGAATAACTCGCGTCGAAAACTGACAGCTCTGATAGCCACACCAACATTTGTTCACCGTCTTTTGTCTAAAGAAAATATGCGTCTGTGTTTAACTTCTTTCTCGAGAAAGTCCAGACTATTTTGTTGGCAGTAATCTCTGCTGCGACCTTGGCCGCGCTCTGCAGCGCTTCCCGGTTAACAGTCTCCGGACTGAATCCATTATATAGCAGGAGCTAGCGTAGCGCCCGCATATCGCGTTCTCTTTAGTGTAAACAACACGTCGCCCTTTATTCACTTGTATTTCGGGGCGCGTAAAGAGACCTCGAGATACATTTCCAGTTGTCGCTTCGGCTGCCAAGTTCAGTTTATCATTACGTAGCGTTTTTTCAGTGACGTCGGGTAGTGCTTTCCTGTCATAAGTTACCTTCAAGAATTAATTTACACATTATCGTAGCACGTCAAGCAACTTTTATTGACCGCGGCACTACGCTTCACTATTTTACCACACACTCACAAAATCCCTGTACACAACGGTCGGAACGTTTTACCAATTCTTCAATACTCTGGCTGTAGAAATTCGCTCCTTGGACACGAAGCCCTTTGGCAACCGTTCTGTAACCTCAGCTCTCTCTCTCTCTCTCTCTCTCTCTCTCTCTCTTCCTCCTCGCTACCCCTTCCCCCAGATGTTCTTTCATATATCATGTATATCTACACGATTACTTTGCAATTCACAACTGAATGAGTGTCAGAGGATTCATGAAACCACCTTCAAGCTATTTCTCTACTATTCCACCCTCGAAAACCGCGCAGCGAAAACGAACGCTTAAGTCTTTCCGTGCGAGCTCTAATTTCTCATACTTTATTATGGCGATCATTCCTTCATACGTATACGGGCGACATTCACATTCTGCGAAAAAAGCTGGTGATTGATAGTTCACGAGAACATCCTGCTGCAACTGAAAAACAATTGTTACAGTGATTGCCACCTCAGTTTTCTAATCGTATACGCGGCACTCTATCCCCCATTTTGCGATAATACAAAAACGAGATGCCATTCCTTGAACTTTTTGATGTCCTCCGTCAGTCCCCCTCTGATGTGGATCCCACACCGCACAACAGTATTCCAGAAGAGGGTGGACAAGCGTAGTGTAAGAAGTCGCGTTAGCACACCTATTGCATTTTCTAAGGATTCTGCCTATAAATCGTAGTCTCTGGTTTACTTTACCCACAATCTATCTGATCGTTCCAGTTTAAGTTATTAATAATTGTAATCCAGAAGTACTTAAAACGGTAGGCCATGAAGTTGGGATCACAGATTTATTTCAAACTTTGTACACTTTTAGTAGGCCACTAAAACTACGTAATGTAACTACTTTGGCAATTCCGAGAAAATCGCAAGAGAAGTTTACTTGAATCGACGATCTGTGTGACATCTGAATCCAATTCCATTGAGACAATACAGTATGTGATGCCAAATTTCACTGTTCGTTTGTGGCACAACTGTGAGTGGTGTACATTTTGAAAAAAAACTGAGATATGATTCCAAAGACTGCTTGCAGGGGCGACCTTATTTATGCAGGATGATACCCTATGAGCTCCACAGCGTACAGCGCCATCTGTTTCCTGATTTTCCAACTATGTCAAAAGTTCTGTATAGCTTGGATAAAAAAATTATTACAACTTTCACAATAAACATATATTCACTATCGCACTTGTCTATCGATCTTAGATTTCGAGCTGGACACTCTCTAATTCGTGTAAGTGTCATGAGGATAAGATAAGAGAGACTAGAGTGCATATATGGACACAGAAATTTTCCTTCACAGAATGAGATGATGAAGTGAGAGAGAAAATAATGATGACGATACCAAGTACCACAACAACGTACTGTAGCGGGCGTTCGGCTTACACACCGAGGAGACAAAAGTCATGGAATATCTCCTAATATCATTTCATTCGCCCGGCGGAATGCAGAAACTCGACGAAGCGTGAATTCGACAAACCGTTGGAAGCCCCTGCAGAAATGTTGAGCTATACTGCCTCTACAGCCGTCCACAGCTGGGATAATATTGCAGTTGCAGGTTGTTGCGCATGAACTGCCTTTTTGTTTATGTCCCATAAATGCTCACTAGGATTCACGTCGGGCGATCGGGTCGAATTGTCCAGAATGTTTCTCAAACCAGTCGCAAGCAGTTGTGGCCCGGTGACTTGGTGCGTTATCATCCATGAAAATCTCATCGTTGTTTGGGAGCATAAAGCCTATGACTGGCTGAAAATGGTCTCCAAGTAGCCGAACGTAGTCATTGGCAGTAAATGATCGGTTCAGTTGGACTCAGTCTAGTCTATGTAAACCCAGCCAACACCATTATCGAGCCACCATCATTTTGCACAGTGCCTTGTTGACAACTTGGGTCCGTGACTTCGTGGGGCCTGCGCCACTTTAGAATCTCACCATCATCTCTTACCAACTGAAATCGGATCTGATCTGATCAGGCCACGGTTTTCCATATGTCTAGGCTCCAACAGAAGTGACCACGAGCCCAGGAGAGGCTCTACAGGCGATGTCGAACTGTTAGCAAAGGCACTCGAGTGGGTCGTGTGCTAGCGTAGCCATTAACGCCAAATTTCTTTGCACAGTCCACGTTCGTCGTACGTCCCACATTCATTTCTGCAGCTATTCCACCGTATGTTGCTTGTTAGTTAGCACTGACAACCCTACGCAATCGTCGCTGCTCTCGGTCGTTAAGTGAAGGCCGTCAGCCACTGCGTTGTCCGTGGTGAGAGGTACTGTGGATCTCGGAATAACGAATTCCCTAACACTTTCGGAAATGGGATGTCCCATGCTCCCATGCCTCTAACTTGAACTACAATTACGCGTTCAAAGTCTGTTAATTCCCGTCGGGCGGCCATAATCACCTCGGACACCTTTTCACATCAGTCCCCTGAGTACAAATGACAGCTCCATCAATGAACTGACCTTTTATACTTCGTGTACTCGATACTACTATTACCTGTGTATGTGCATATCGCTATCCCATGATTTATGAGCTCAGTCTATACACGTTGAGTTTTTGTGTTATGGAATATCGTCTCAGTTATGTGACTGGATTTGTGATTTCCTGTCAGAGAGTTCACAGTTCGTAGTAATTGACTGAAAGTCATCGAGTAAAACAGAAGTGATTTCTGGCGTCCCCCGAAGGTAGTATTATAGGCCCTTTGCTGTTCCTTATCTATATAAACGATTTGGGAGACAATCTGAGCAGCCGTCTTCGGTTGTTTGCATATGACGCTGTCGTTTATCGACTAATAAAGTCGTCAGAAGATCAACACAAACACAACAACGATTTAGAAAAAAATATCTGAATGGTGCGAAAAGATGCAGTTGACCCTAAGTAACGAAAAGTGTGAGGTCAATCCACACGATAAATCATTCTAACATAAACGCCGTAAATTCAACTAAATACCTAGGTATTACAATTACGAACAACTTAAATTGGAAGAAACACATAGAAAATGTGGTGTCACCGCCAGACACCACACTTGCTAGGTGGTAGCCTTAAATCGGCCGCGGTCCGGTAGTATACGTCTTACCCGCGTGTCGCCACTATCAGTGATTGGAGACTGAGCGCCGTCACAAGGCAGGCCTAGAGAGACTTCCTAGCACTCGCCCCCAGTTGTACAGCCGACTTTGCTAGCGATGGTTCACTGACTTCAACGTTCTCATTTGCCGAGAAGATACTTATCATAGCCTTCAGCTACGTCATTTGCTACGACCTAGCAAGGCACCATTATCAGTTAATACTGATGTTGTAAATCATGTAACCGTCAAGACCGACGTTAATCATTAAGGGATTAAAGTTAAGTATTCCACCAGCTATGTCCGTTGTTTCTAATTTCTAATTTCCATGTCCTGTTCCAGACCTCACGCCAGCCTGCGTGAGCTAAAACGCGTGCCTTTCGGCCTGCTCTAGTAACACGGTGTTGGCTCTCTTGCCAACCACAACAGAAAATGTCGCGAGGAAGGCAAACCAAAGACTGCGTATTATTGGCAGGACACATATAAAATAACAGACCTACTAAGGAGACTTCCTACACTACGCTTGTCCGTCCTATTTTAGAATACTGCTGCGCGGAGTGGAATCTAAAGAGATAGTACTGTCGACGTGCATCGAAAAAGTTCAAAGAAAGGCAGCACGTTTTGTATAAACGCGAAAGGTGGGAAAGAGTGTCACAGAAATGATACAGGATTTGGTGTGGGAATCATTAAAAGAAAGGCGTTTATTCTCACGAAATCCCAATCACCATCTTTCTCCTCCGAATGCTAAAATATTTTGTTGAGACCGACGTACATAGAGAGGAACGATCACCACGATAAAATAAGGGAAATCAGAGCTCGTACGGAAAGATATAGGTGTTCATTCTTTCCGCTCGCTACACGAGATTGGAATAATAGACAATTGTGAAGGTGGTTCGACGAACCCCTCTGCCAGGCACTTAATGTGATTTGCAGAGTATCCATGTAGGTGTAGATGCAGATGAGACAAGAAAATGTCTCAAATACTAAGCAGAGTAACACTTTTTCATTATTTTCAAACATATTATCAGGCGATACCATTGTCTGGCCCACACCCAGGGCGTTGAAGAGGGTGGCAACTTTGAATTCTTAAATAGGTTTTATTGTAGAATCGGATTCTACAAGGAAAAGATACGTAAGTGGCTATGTATGTAACACTTCTCTCGTTGCGTGACAGTTGGGTCTTTAATCGAAAAATAATGCAGTTGAATTTAAAACAGTCTCGAGAATAATGGATTGGAAAGAAAACATAGATGCAGGCGTTTATGCAAACGAGTCAGTGTTTTGCAGTTTCTTCTCTATAGCTGTTTTTAAATATTCATTCACTGATTAATTCATTATTTGTCTCTATCCCACTGCGTGATCGTCGTCCCTCATTTCTTAAATACGTTGTTTCATAACCTGACCGCGTTTTTAGTCAGAACGCACGCTGTTAGTAGAAAATAGAAAAACTGAAATGGTTTACATTTATGGAGGGAGTGGTAAGAATGTCGGTAAAACTGTAACACTTTCTGATCAACGTTTTCCGAACAGGGTGTGACCAGACGCTTCTTTTTGTCGGGTTATTCGACAGTATCAAGATAGATACGAAGCCCACACCTACTACAGTAGTACAAGTTTATATGCCAACTAGCTCTGCAAATGACGAAGAAATTGAAGAAATGTCTGATGAAATAAAAGAAATTATTCAGATAGTGACGGGAAATGAAAATTTAACAGTCATGGGTGACTGGAATTCGAGTGTAGGAAAAGGGAGAGAAGGAAACGTAGTAGGTGGCTATGAGTTGGGGCTAAGAAATCAAAGAGGAAGCTGCCTGGTAGAATTTTGCACAGAGCATAACTTAATCATAGCTAACACTTGGTTTAAGAATCATGAAAGAAGGTTGTATACATGGAAGAACCCTGGAGATACTAAAAGGTATCAGATAGATTATATAATGGTACGACAGAGATTTAGGAACCAGGTTTTAAATTATAAGACATTTCCAGGGGCAGATGTGGACTCTGACCACAATCTATTCGTTATGACCTGTAGATTAAAACTGAAGAAACTGCAAAAAGGTGGGAATTTAAGGACATGGGACCTGGATAAACTGAAAGAACCAGAGGTTGTACAGAGTTTCAGGGAGAGCATAAGGGAACAATTGACAGGAATGGGGGAAAGAAATACAGTAGAAGAAGAATGGGTAGCTTTGAGGGATGAAGTAGTAAAGGCAGCAGAGGATCAAGTAGGTAAAAAGACGAGGGCTAGTAGAAATCCTTGGGTGACAGAAGAAATATTGAATTTAATTGATGAAAGGAGAAAATATAAAAATGCAGTAAATGAAGCAGGCAAAAAGGAATACAAAAGTCTCCAAAATGAGATCGACAGGAAGTGCAAAATGTCTAAGCAGGGGTGGCTAGAGGACAAATGTAAGGATGTAGAGGCTTATCTCACTAGGGGTAAGATAGATACTGCCTACAAGAAAATTAAAGAAACTTTGGAGATAAGAGAACCACTTGTATGAACATCAAGAGCTCAGATGGAAACCCAGTTCTAAGCAAAGAAAGGTGGAAAGAGTATATAGAGGGTCTATACAAGGATGAGATACTTGAGGACAAAATTATGGAAATGGAAGAGGATGTAGATGAAGATGAAATGGGAGATACGATACTGCGTGAAGAGTTTGACAGAGCACTGAAAGACCTGAGTCGACACAGGGCCCCAGGAGTAGACAACATTCCATTAGATCTACTGACGGCCTTGGGAGAGCCAGTCCTGGCAAAACTCTACCATCTGGGGAGAAAGATGTATGAGACAGGCAAAATACCCTCAGACTTCAAGAAGAATATAATAATTCCAATTCCAAAGTAAGCAGGTGTTGACAGATGTGAAAATTACCGAACTATCAGTTTAATAAGCCACAGTTGCAAAATACTAACACGAATTCTTTACAGACGAATGGAAAAACTAGTAGAAGCCGACCTCGGGGAAGATCAGTTTGGATTCCGTAGAAATACAGGAACACGTGAGGCAATACTAACTTTACGACTTATCTTACAAGCTAGATTAAGGATGGGCAAGCCTACGTTTCTAGCATTTGTAGACTTAGAGAAAGCTTTTGACCATCTTGACTGGAATACTCTCATTCAAATTCTGAAGGTGGCAGGGGTAAAATATAGGGAGCGAAAGGCTATTTACAATTTGTACGGAAACCAGATGGCAATTATAAGAGTCGAGGGACATGAAAGGAAACAGTGGTTGGGAAGAGAGTGAGACAGAGTTGTAGCCTCTCCCCCGATGTTATTCAATCTGTATATTGAGCAAGCAGTAAAGGAAACAAAAGAAAAATTCGGAGTAGGAATTAAAATCCACGGAGCAGAAATAAAAACTTTAAGGTTCGCCGATGACATTGTAATTCTGTCAGAGACAGCAAAGGACTTGGAAGAGCACTTGAATGGAATGGACAGTGTGTTGAAACAAGGATAAAAGATGAACATCAACAAAAGCAAAACGAGGATAATGGAATGTAGTCGAATTAAGTCGGGTGATGCTGAGGGAATTAGATTAGGAAATGTGACACTTAAAGTAGTAAAGGAGTTTTGCTATTTGGGGAGCCAAATAACTGATGATGGTCGAAGTAGAGAGGATATAAAATGTACTGGCAATGGCAAGGAAAGCGTTTCTGAAGAAGAGAACTTTGTTAACATCCAGTATAGATTTAAGTGTCTGGAAGTCGTTTCTGAAGGTATTTGTATTGAAGTCAAACATGGACGATAAATAGTTTGGACAAGAAGAGAATAGAAGCTTTTGAAATGTGGTGCTACAGAAGAATGCTGAAGATTAGATGGGTAGATCACATAACTAATGAGGAGGTATTGAATAGAATTGGGGAGAAGAGGAGTTTATGGCACAACTTGGCTAGAAGAAGGGATCGGTTGGTAGGACATGTTCTGAGGCATCAAGGGATCACCAATTTGGTACTGGAGGGCAGCGTGGAGGGTAAAATTCGTAGAGGGAGGCCAAGAGATGAATATACTAAGCAGATTCAGAAGGATGTAGGTTGCAGTAGGTACTGGGAGATGAAGCTTGCACAGGATGGAGTAGCATGGAGAGCTGCATCAAACCAGTCTCAGGACTGAAGACCACAACAACAACAACAACAACAACAACAACATTCGACAGTGCCCTACCGATAGGACTGTGCAACCACAAAAAATGAACCGTCGAAAGAAACAGCTGCTGGAGAGAAAAATGAAACTGCGATTTTAACTACTGTAAATCGTAACTCTGTCTTTACCAGTCGGAAATTGAATAGTGAATTAATCAGGCACAATTTGGCGAATTTTGAAACGTAGAAAATGCCATCCATATGATATTTCCCTCCATCAGGAACTTCATGGCAATGATTTCTAGAATCGAGTAACATTTTGCCGGTGGTCACTTCAGTAGACACAAAGAGAACCTAATTTATTTACTCTAGTATTTCTTTTTCGGATGAATCGACCTTCACAACACTACAGTTCAAATGGTTCAAATGGCTCTGAGCACTATGGGACTTAACATCTTTGGTCATCAGTCCCCTAGAACTTAGAACTACTTAACCCTAACTAGCCCAAGGACATCACACAACACCCAGCCATCACGAGAAAGAGAAAATCCCTGACCCCGCCGGGAATCGAACCCATGCGTGGGAAGCTAGAACGCTACCGCACGACCACGAGATGCGGGCACACAAACTACAGTACCATTGACCGATGCAACATGCATTATTGTGGAGAAGCCAGATTTGTTATGACACAGTTGAACATCAGCATCCGTGGAATATGAATATTTCTTATGGAATAATTGGTGACAAACTTATTGGTCCATTCTTTATCGATGGCGTCTAAAATGTTGATAAATAACGACATTCCTGGAGGACAATCTTTCAGTATTGCGTGCAGACCTATCCCTGGAATTGGAACAAAACAATGTGGTTTTACATTATGGTTGTCCAGGACGTTATTCTCTAGCAGTACGGGAAATATTAAATCGCGTGTAGAATCGTCGGTGGATCAGAAAAGGCGGTCCAGTGTCTTGGTCTGACTCGTTTGTGGGTTTACTGGTTGAGTGAAGTTTATAACGAAGCGCCAACAACGTGCGATAACACGATTTGGTGTATCACGAGTGCATGTCGGCAGAGTACATCGGAAAAAATTATCTGTTTCATCGAATCATTCCATGTGGGGACGAATACCGTATGTACTCGAATCTAAGCCGCTCCTGAAAAATGAGAATGAAACAAAGGGAAAAGAAATTTCCCGAATCTAAGCCCCATGTGAGATTTGAGACTCGAAATTCGAGGGGAGAGAAAAGTTTTAGGCCGCACCTCCAAATGGAAACAAAGTTGGTCCATTGTAATACGAGACACAATTTAGGTCGAATGAATGACGATACAGCTACAGTAGTTTGGTTCGAGTCGTAAGCTTGGCACTTAAGCTTTACCAGGTAGCCATTGCTATACGCCAGGTGCTCCGTCCGTATTTATACGGGTACCCTTCCTTTTTCACGTGCTTAGTCTGGTTTGAACCGATTGCTTATTTTGCTTTGACCTGATAAGTTCCGTTCTCTCTGTTATAGGTGTTTGCGTCACTCTAAGCTGAAAGTTCATTACTGTACTGTGTCGTGCATTGCTTGTCGCATTCTGATAGTGCTTGTTTACGGCCTGTCGCCGCTCGCGGCATGGCTTGCTTTTGTGCGCGCTACCGCCGCTTTCAATAAAATAAAAGAGAGGAATTGTCTCTAACCGAAACAACGGCAAGAGACTGCTATTTGTTCTTACTTACACTGCTGCTTTCTTTGATAATGATCAACAAGAACCAAATAATAGACGGCGTATGATAGAATTTGTTCCGAACGAGAATTTAGCGAAAATTTTTCTCCGTTAGAAATCTTTGCAGACGCCTCTTTAGTACATTACATTCTGCACAGATGTTAGTTATCTTAGATTCGTGCTTCATTTACGACTGCATCAGCATAATAATAATACGAATATAAACATGACACGATATGTATATTCCTCCGCGTTTGCTGTTGTCTCACTCTAGTTTTGTAGTTTATTACGCAGACAGGATTTAAATGAGATAGCAGCAAACACGAAAGAATACACGGCATAATGTTTACATTCTTCTAACTTTCCTTTTAATTTATTTACTGACGGATTGGTTTTGGTGCCAGTACTTATCTTTGTGCCTGCAAAGCATGCCTGTGTGGTGCTACAAGCTACTTATACTAGACGGCAGAAGTTAGTTGTGGCGGCACCTACCAACAGTTTTCAGAACTTCTGCATACTTTGCACTCGATTCTAAGCCGCACGCGGTTTTTTGGATTACAAAAACCGGGAAAAAAGTGCGGCTTAGATTCGAGTAAATACGGTAATTGCTTCGAAGTGAGCAGCGACGGTTTTGAGGAGTTGCTGTGAAACACATCTTACAAACAAGCACCATGTCGGTGAGAGAACGCACTTCATACAAGCCTTTCTCACAATTACTGAACACTTCTGGTTTCCTCTCTTTCATCCAGTGGATTTTCCTCGAGATTGTAATATTTCTTAACTAAATTTAGCTTTTTGTCCATTACAGTGCCATCTACCACACAACAGAATTATTATTTTGTTTTAAAAAAAGAATTCGATGCATAGTTCTTGAGATATTTCGCTGTTTCAAGATAGAAAACTTACTCTGTTTGAAGACGAAGCTATATAATCAGTTTAAAATCTGATTGTAAGCAGTTGTTTGTAATTTATTCTTTTTTCCTAGCCGTAACTACATTTTCTGTACCTCAGAATCTGTACGTATTCGCGATCTCTTATGCTTCCTGGTGAAGTACTCTTGTAGCGGTTGTAGTGTGTAAGGAATGTCACTACCAATAGATAAGTATAATTACATGGCTGTGTTGTTCCTTCATGATTCCAAATGACGCCTACTCACCTTCCATTAGGTTTTCGTACTGGTCTTTTATTCTCTTTTCGCATCCGGCAATTCTTTGATCCATCCATCACACTGGGCCATATGTCTCACTCACCTCAATCTAACTTTGCATAAAGTCAGAAATACGCCATCCACTCCAATTTGTTCTCTGCTACACTTAATACTTTTCTGTCGTTTAGTTATTCCCAACCTGTATGTGTCCATTGCTCTCTGAACACGCCACAATTATACATGATGTTCGCACTATAAACTCGCGTTTTCCTGTCACATCTCAACAGTGCCAATAAGCACTGATGGAAAAAATTCCTTCTCAGACACATAGAAAGCATCTTTTAAAATGAAATCCTCTTTGATGTAGCAACGCATAATATTTTTACTCATATGTTTCTTTTTCTGTCCATCCCGTCAATGTTTACAGTTGCTTTAAACGCAGAACCTTACCCACTGGTTCGGTGACTTCATTGTTCATTTGATTAATTTGTTTTTGGATATGCTATTTATACTGGACTGCAATGAGTTTTAGCTCTGCTGTCGATAGAAAAGGAACTAATAAGTATTTATGTAATGTATGTGTACCACTTCATTCTGAGCATTACGTTGAGCTATTTGCTTGCAGTCCAGATACAATTCAGTAAAGGAAATAGAAGAACTTAATGAAGTTATATTTTCCTAAATGTGTTCTGCAACACAGATACAAACACAGTCGATAATTATTCATGTACTAAACAAAATAATTCGATGCTGGTCAAATCTGCACTGTAGACCTAAAAGGTTCCGCATGCCGCATCGCGAATTCTCCTAAAGAAATCATCGCTAAAGTGCATAACACTGTGGTAGAAAAGTCATTTCAGAAGTTGTGAGGTGGTTGCGATGTTTGGCATTTTCCAGGAGAGAGGCTAATTGCGTAGTTACCCCTTCCGTAGACTTGTAATAAAACATGTTCGAAGAAACCCAATTTCAATATTTATTTGAGAAGCTGAGGCATAAAGAGAGAAGCTACAGCTGTCGTCGGGTGTCATGGTGAAACGGATCCAACAAAACACGCCGGAGCTAAAACTGAAGAAGACAGTAGATTAGTGAATGAGAAAGAGCACTGACGAAAGCGAAGCTTTTCACTGGTGGGAAAAGCGACCCATCCGTCTTTTGAGAAGCGCTATGTTTAATCATCACGTTTTGGAAAATAGAAAAAAAATGGTTCAAATGGCTCTGAGCTATCTGGGACTTAACATCTGTGGTCATCAGTCCCCTAGAACTTAGAACTACTTAAACCTAACTAACCTAAGGACATCACACAGATCCATGCCCGAGGCAGGATTCGAACCTGCGACCGTAGCGGTCACGCGGTTCCCGTCTGAAGCGCCTAGAACCGCACGGCCACACCGGCCGGCTGAAAATAGTAAAACAATGACAGACTGTTATTCTGCAAAGTCATCGTACCAGTTACAAAGGTAGTTTTAACAGAGATTACAGAAATTATTACACAAAACCGTGCTCTACCTCCATGAATATGAGGTGTTACACACGAGCTGTTGGGGTTAGCATGAAATGAGTATTGAAATAGATCCATCTTAAATCCCCTGATTTGCTCTAACGTTGGTATTCCTATGTTTCCTGGCACTACGCAACAGCGAGAAAGTTTCCTGGTATGAATACTTTACCGATAACTCTATCCAGAGTTTGATTAAGAAGATTTAAAATTTAGATTGGTCATACTTATTAAAGCTCAGAAGAAACTATTCTAAAAGGGGAGTTTCGTGTTATATTCAGTGGCGTCTTAAACTTACAATTAGATACACCTACCTCTATACACCACGATCCACCTTATGATACGACGCGGGGAGTGCTTCGGTATCACTACCATACACCTACACTCGTGACATTCCACACGAAAATAGTGTGGCAGGAACTGCTGTCGGTAGGCCACCAGATGAACACGGATGTCTCCAATTTTAACGCCAAGGCCTTTTCGAAATGTGTATATGAGTGGAAGGTAAGGCTGAACTCTTCTTGGATGTCACCCTCTTAGAAAATCGAGAGCAAATTCCTCTGTGATTTAAAATACATTCTTGCAGCCTCTGACTCTCGCACCCTTACTAAATGAACTCGTCGTTAAATGTTCTCTGCCTCTGTGAGTTCTATCTGGTAAGCTCCCCAGAATTGGCTGTACGTGGGTTTTATAAGCTCCTAGACTAGTGAATCATATTTCCTTATGATCCTAGCGATGGATTTGTCTGTCATCTGCCCTTTCTGTGGTTGATCCCTTTCAGGAAAATCAGGAGGCGTAGTCATACCTACTTTATGGTTGGGATTTCTTCGAGTGGTCGATCGCCAAGTGTGTGATTAAGCAGTAATAGCACTTCCCATCTGTTTATGTACGATACTTTAAAAACGGCAATGTGTCCTGTTTCAGGACACTTTGGGGTAGAAGCTTCTCGTACTAACTTTTGATATACCGCAAATGCCCGTGACGCACTCCCTGCTAAAACTTTCCTCACATAAAAGTTAATACACATTGCTTGGCAAGAGACGGCAAAGCACCCAGAAGAGCAGGAGGGAAATAAGGAACTAAAAGAAACTTGGGGGGCTGAGAGGGTATGTAATGTCAATTCAGTGATCACAGAATCGAGACAAATTTTGCGAAGAACTTGGCTGAATGAGCTCACTTACCAGTTCGACGTTGGGGTTGGGGGGGTTGGCTTGGGTTGTTTGGGGGAAGAGACGAGACTGTGAGGTCATCGGTCTCATCGGATTTGGAAAGGACGAGAAGGAAGCCGGCCGTTCCCTTTCAAAGGAACCATCCCGGCATTTACCTGGAGCGATTTAGGGAAATCACGGAAAATCTAAATCAGGATGGCCGGACGCGGGATTGAACGGTCGTCCTCCCGAATGCGAGTCCACCTCACTTCCCTCGGACCTGGATGCATCCACTTGTCGGTAGGGGAATGTGTGATAAAAGCCGTTGTATCCCCTCCTTATACAAGCTGGCCTACAGTAGTTGTTACTGCTTCTTGATATTCTCGATTCTGGCACAGGGACCGAGTTAACGTCAAGTTGGTCCCACACGTGGTCCATCGGGGGCAGATCTGGGGATCTAGGCTACACGAGTACATCACTACCAGGCGTGACCCGAACTCATACGTGATGGTTTCCCACATCGCGAGACCAGGAGTAACACGTCTGTGCCTCTACAAAACATTTCAAGGTTGGGACCTCTCTCCAGGTCTCCACCTTCCTCGCTGACGACAGTCATCTAGAGCGATGCAGAAACGTGGTTCAACGTTATTCATCAGCAGCTCAGGCTTCGCGGTGACGGCGCTTGTCCAAAAGCAGCCATTTGCGTTGTGTAACGGCATCTTACGCATGGGTCGTAATTCCGTAGTGCTGTTGATGCTAGTCTCTCACCTGTGGACCAGGGTAACACATAGAGTTTCACGGGCTCCATTGTTTGTTTTTGGATCGTAGAACATATATTGTGTTCGAACATTATGAATTACCTCGAAGAAAACGGTATATTGACACAAAGTCAACATGGGTTTAGAAAATATCGTTGTTGTGAAACACAACTAGCTCTTTATACACATGAAGTGTTGACTGCTGTTGACAAGGGATTTCAGATCGATTCCTTATTTCTGGATTTCCGGAAGGCTTTTGACACTTTACCACACAAGCGGCTCGTAGTGAAATTACGAGCTTATGGAATATCTTTTCAGTTATGTGACTGGATTTGTGATTCCTGTCAGAGAGGTCGCAGTCCGTAGTAATTGACGGAAAGTCATCGAGTAAAACAGAAGTGATTTCTGGCGTCCCCCGAAGGTCGTGTTATAAGCCCTTTGTTGTTCCTTACCTACACTCGTGGAAATTGAAATAAGAACACCGTGAATTCATTGTCCCAGGAAGAGGAAACTTTATTGACACATTCCTGGGGTCAGATACATCACATGTCACACTGACAGAACCACAGGCACATAGACACAGGCAACAGAGCATGCACAGTGTCGGCACTAGTACAGTGTATATCCACCTTTCGCAGCAATGCAGGCTGCTATTCTCCCATGGAGACGATCGTAGAGATGCTGGATGTAGTCCTGTGGAACGGCTTGCCATGCCATTTCCACCTGGCGCCTCAGTTGGACCAGCGTTCGTGCTGGACGTGCAGACCGCGTGAGACGACGCTTCATCCAGTCCCAAACATGCTCAATGGGGGACAGATCCAGAGATCTTGCTGGCCAGGGTAGTTGACTTACACCTTCTAGAGCACGTTGGGTGGCACGGGATACATGCGGACGTGCATTGTCCTGTTGGAACAGCAAGTTCCCTTGCCGGTCTAGGAATGGTAGAACGATGGGTTCGATGACGGTTTGGATGTACCGTGCACTATTCAGTGCCCCCTCGACGATCACCAGAGGTGTACGGCCAGTGTAGGAGATCGCTCCCCACACCATGATGCCGGGTGTTGGCACTGTGTGCCTCGGTCGTATGCAGTCCTGATTGTGGCGCTCACCTGCACGGCGCCAAACACGCATACGACCATCATTGGCACCAAGGCAGAAGCGACTCTCATCGCTGAAGACGACACGTCTCCATTCGTCCCTCCACTCACGCCTGTCGCGACACCACTGGAGGCGGGCTGCACGATGTTGGGGCGTGAGCGGAAGACGGCCTAATGGTGTGCGGGACCATAGCCCAGCTTCATGGAGACGGTTGCGAATGGTCCTCGCCGATACCCCAGGAGCAACAGTGTCCCTAATTTGCTGGGAAGTGGCGGTGCGGTCCCCTACGGCACTGCGTAGGATCCTACGGTCTTGGCGTGCATCCGTGCGTCGCTGCGGTCCGGTCCCAGGTCGACGGGCACGTGCACCTTCCGCCGACCACTGGCGACAACATCGATGTACTGTGGAGACCTCACGGCCCACGTGTTGAGCAATTCGGCGGTACGTCCACCCGGCCTCCCGCATGCCCACTATACGCCCTCGTTCAAAGTCCGTCAGCTGCACATACGGGTCACGTCCACGGTGTCGCAGCATGCTACCAGTGTTAAAGACTGCGATGGAGCTCCGTATGCCACGGCAAACTGGCTGACACAGACGGCGGCGGTGCACAAATGCTGCGCAGCTAGCGCCATTTGACGGCCAACACCGCGGTTCCTGGTGTGTCCGCTGTGCCGTGCGTGTGATCATTCCTCGTACAGCCCTCTCGCAGTGTCCGGAGCAAGTGTGGTGGGTCTGACACACCGGTGTCAATGTGTTCTTTTTTCCATTTCCAGGAGTGTATATAAACGATTTGGAAGACACTCTGAGCAGCCGTCTTCGGTTGTTTGCAGATGACGCTGTCGTTTATCGACTAATAAAGTCTCCAGAAGACCAAACCAACTCAAAAACGATTTAGAAAAAATATCTGAATGGTACGAAAAATGGCAGTTGACACTAAATAACGAAAAGTGTAACGTCATCGACATGAGTGCTAAAAGGAATTTCTTAATCTTCGGTTACATGATAAATCAGTCTAATCCAAAAGCCGTAAATTCAACTAAATACCTAGGTATTACAATTACAAACAACTTAAATTTGAAGTAATACATAGATAATGTTGTGGGAAAGGCTAACCAAAGATTGCGTTTTATTGGTAGGACAATTAGAAAATGTAACAGACCTACTAAGGAGACTGCCTACAATACGCTTGTCCGTCCTATTTTAGAATACTGCTGCGCGGAGTGGGATCCTTACCAGATAGGACTGACGGAGAACATCGGAAAAGTTCAAAGAAAGGCAGCACCTTTTGTATTACCGCGAAATATGGGAGAGAGTGTCGCAGAAATGGTACCGGATTTGCGCTGAACATCATTAAAAGAAAGGCGTTTTCCTTGCGACGGAATCTTCTCAGGAAATTCCAATCACCAACTTCCTCTTCCGAATGCGAAAACATTTTGTTGACACCGACCTACATAGGGAGGAACGATCACCACGATAAAATAAGGGAAATCAGAGATCGCACGGAAGGATATAGGTGTTCTTTCTTTCCGAGCGATATACGAGGTTGGAATAAAAGAGAATTGTGAAGATGGTTCGATGAACCCTCTGCCAGGCACTTAAATGCGATTTGCGGAGTATCCATGTAGATGTAGATGTAGGCGCTGATGTGAAGAGTTACGATTTGCACGGTGCACAATATGGCAAATTCCACTCGCCGACGTCAAGTATTTCTGTTCTCACGTTCCCATGCAGTCCAACGTCGGGCCATTGTCACATTCGAAAGCTCCACATCCCTGGATATTGCACGATTCGGCCAGAAAAGCCGCATCGTTTCATCTTTATAAAACTGTCAGGTGACGATAAAGTTGTCTCATACGAGTACACGGCCTTCCAAGTCTTTGACAGTGATCACTTTACATATGATATAATTCACGCCCCTTATGTATCCATCCAGACCTGGTAACAACGCTTAACGTAAACAACAGTAACGCATTCTGGCTGCAGTTCTACATGCCACAGAAAACTGCATCTCTAATCAATTGCATAGGCACCAATGATGAATACGTGTGTTGACAGTTAGTTACTTTGACATCCGTCCATGTCTTCTTGGTGCTTCGCTTTTTTTTTTTTTTCTAATTATCAGACAGTGAATGTTTTGAATCCCAGTCCACAAAATATTTCCAGATGTGCTTGGACAGTGACCAGTTTTCAATATGTGCCGTGATGTTTGGCTAAGTACCGAAATGAAACTGCAAATTCCAACTTCCTCGTTGAAATATAAAGATCCCGTTGATAAACGTTTCTTCTACTTCTGTCGAGGGTTTGTTAATCTGAAAAAGCCAAGTTGTACTGTTCTTCCTTAATGCACGTTAAAATCTCAAGTCCCCCTGTATAAATCACTTCAAAAGTCGGAGGTAGGTATTGGCACACCATCGCAAACAAGAAAATGGCTAGTAAAGCTTTCTGATCTTCAAAGCAATCTTCAGACTGAGGGCAGACTTAGTTTAGTTAGGACGCTTTATACTTAGCTTTGGAGTTACTCGTAAACTATACGCATCAGTGCATTGAATTGGGCTGTTTATGAAAAAAAGAGTCAGCGATTTTAAATATTTCCGTTTCCAAACCATTCTTCCCTCAAAGGTGTAGGACAAACAAATGACACCTATTCTAAAACGATTAGTAACGAGCTAGTAGTGGAACAGAAAATGTTGCCGTTGCTATTATGCAGGATAAAAACTGGAGCTTTTTACCCTGGTTCCTGTCAGAATCGACAGGAAACAGTACCCCGGGAAACATTAAAGACAAAATTGTACACAGAATTTTATGAAAAGCAATAACAAGTTTCCAACCTTTTTTTTTACCAACCAATCCGAGTTTAAAAAGTTGGCACACGAAATGGCACTATATCAGTTCGAATACAATGCATCATGCCAACGTTACCGGAACAAACTAGAGCAAAGAAATAACTGCAAAGATTTACTTACTAATTAATTACTAAGTAAAACAAGAAATTAAATAATGGGTTGACCATTTTAGTCCATAATGGGGAAGAAATCGGAATAGAGATGACATACAGCAAAACACTGTAGACGAAGTTGTATGCGGCAAAGAGGCTCACGCATTGCTACTAATGTCCGTGACTATGAACGTAACTTCCAAGGTGATTTGGGGGTTAAAGTGATTTTTTAATGGGAACCCTAACATGTAATTCAAGATTTGAAAAGAGCGGTAAATTTTACGTATAAAATGATACATTATTCAAAGTCGTGGCAAGGTTCAACCTAGTAAGGATTAACTTGGTATAGAGGAGGGATACAGAAAAATACAGTGTTCGATACAGATTGGAAGGGGCATAAGGCGTCACATATCGTTACCAGTAACTATGAATTTAAAGGTAATTACCGAACGTCATTCGAAGGTTGAGTTTGGTTTCATGTCAATCCCTGTTTGTGACGCCGGATATGGAAAGAGGAAACAGAGTTTTGAACTTCAAGTTTTAATTTACGTGTTTATTGGCAAAAATAAATACATCACAGCGCATAAATGTTATTGTGGTTTTTGAAAGACAGTACAAAGATAAATGAAACGTAAATTATTGATTTACAGTCGTTGAATGAGTCCCCATGCCTCTCATTCCTCGGGGTGCCTTTTGTGGTTTGTATCTAACATTGTATTTTGCTTTATGCCTCCTCTATCCAAAGTTGAGCCCTACTAGACCCAAAATATATATGCTTATTTGATCTTCATTGAGCTAGCGAAGATCGTGAATACTGTATCTTCTTCTACGTGACGTTTGTCGTTGCTTTCAAATCTTGGATTACAGATTAGGGTCCCCATTTAAAAATCGCTTTAACCTCCAAATTATCTGGAAAATCGCATTTAAGGTCTCGGCTATATAAATATTTTGCTGTATCTCATATCCTTTCCGAGCTATTCCCATTATGGTTAAAATGATCAGCCATGTATATGATAAGATACAGTCAGCTTAGAGCTATTTTCCGGGTGTCCTCAGTAATACATTGTCTCTTGGTAAGACGTGGACTTGTTCTATGCTGGTGGTTACAGAGTTAATGACGCCAACAATTTGGTCGCGTGTTGTTAGCTTTTACTCAGCGAATTCCACTTTTGCTCCATGCTGCTATCCCTCACTACTCTGACGCTCAGAACTCTAATGGAACCAGATCAGATAACCATGAGAGTCGCTGACCGTGGCTGCTGCGAACGATCAATCATCCGGATATGGTCCGTTTAGCTGGCATGTAAGAGCGGCTGGCTGGGAGAGCGGTGTGCTGACCCATACAGCTCCATGCCGCATCCAGATGGCGCCATATATAAACACTGGAAAATTTTTTCATACATAGTGTGAAGCATTGAGCTTCCAACTTGGGTTTTCTACACTCCAGTGTCAGTAAATGGCGATGCAACTTAATTTCATGGAGTCGAAAAATCTCAGAACAGCATTTGAATATTCCCATGGGGCGGTATACGAGTAAGTCTGCATGCAGTAGTGACAAACTTCAACAAATTGCATCGTAGAATGCTACGTCAACGGCTCTTTTCAATTACACCTTCTCAATGTCGGCAACGTATGACGAATAAGGTCTTATACGATTTATCGTGCTGTGATATAAAATTAATTTTTTATTTTAAATTTCCATCGGTGGATGGTACAAATCAGGGCTCGGGTGTGCCATGTAATATATCTGCGGGGGAATAACAAGATTTAGTTAAATGCATAAATTTTGTAATTTTGTGAACAGTGACTCCACGAGAAAGGACCCAACAGTTTTCGATTAACGCAAAGCTCATATGACCCTCTGTATCCGAGGGTACAGAGAGGGTCTCAGAAAAAGTTCTGGAATAAAACGGCCAAACCAGCTCTGGTGGATTACAATTGAGACATTTTCCGGAAGAATTGTTCATACATTTATGTGCTCTTTTTCTGAAAATTATTTAAAAGTAATCAGCTTGTTATGCAAAATATTCCATCAAGGTTTTATTTCATTATCATTATCAGAGGAGTGTTTTCTTGATACATGTGCACGCTTTAAGAAGAACCAGTTTCGGTTTGTACAACAGATTGAAATGGTCATTGCAACCGAAAACCTTTAGTCTGAGAACATACACTATTTGTCATCATAGACGTTAAATAAAGAAATTTATGCTATGATTAAGAATAATATTATTGTTATGTTTTAATATGTCCTGAGAGTTAAAAACAATTAGATGAAAGAAGTGTTTCCTCATTATAACTTACTGACATTGATTTTTGGCAAAAGGGGCAAAAAATGTTTATCATAAATTTTATTTTTCCCTTTAAAAACATAGCTTAAAATATCTAGTACTAGGAAAGCGTTACTTAATAGTAGCATACATCCTATTAAAATTTACTTGTTTATTAGAATCGATTTGTTATTTTATTACATTGACGGAAAAAAATCGCAACAACAAAAAATAATTAAGGTAGACTAATGACATTTCGAAAACAAATTTCTCTAGGTAAGATATTAAAGAGATTAACATTGCAAGATCACAAGTTAATGTAAGGGCGAGCTGAGCTACAGCGACTTCGAAATGCTGGTGCATTAATAACTGGTGTAACCGCCAGAATGTTGAATGCAAGCATGCAAAAGTGGACGCATGTACTGAACAAGTGCCAGTGTCAGATTGAGGCTGGAGTTCCACACCTGTTGCTCTTTCTGGGCCAATACAAGGACAGTCAATACTTCTGCGGATTACGCTGGAGCTGTCCGATACTGTCCCACGTGTGCTCGATTGGACCCAGATGTGGTGATTGAGCAGGTCAAGGCAACATATCGACACTCCGTAGAGCTAGTTGGGTTACAACAGCGGTATGTGGACGGTCGTTATCCTGTTGGAAAACATGGAATACTGTACATGTATGGCAGCACAACAGGTCGAATCAACAGACTGACATACAAATTTGACGTCAGGGTGAGTGGGCTAACTAAGAGAGTGCTCCTGCTGTCATCCGAAATCGCACTCTAGACCATAACTCCACGTGTAGGTCCGACGTGTCTATGAGGCAGACAGGTTGGTTGCAGGCATCCTTCCATTCAGCACACGGCCTTCACTGGCACCGAGGCAGAACCAGCTTTGATCAGGAAATACAACAGACCTCTCCCCTGCTCTCCAATAAGCTCTCACTTGACACTACTGAATTCGAAAATGGCGGTAGTTTGGGGTCAGTGGAATTCATGCTACAGGGCCTCTAGCTCGGAGATGTCCTTGAAGCAACAGAGCTCTAATAGTTCGTTGTGTCACTGCGGTGCCAACTGTTGCTCAAAGCGCTGCTGCAGCTGCAGTATGATGCGCCAGAGCACATAGCGTCGAACACGTGGTCTTCCCTCTCGACAGTGCCACGTGGCCGTCAGAAGACCGGGCTACTCGCGACCGTACATTCTCTGCCTCTGCTATCAGTCATCCACAGTGGATACATTCCTGCCAAGTCCTCCTGCAGTATCCCAGGAGGAACATCCAGCTTCTCGTAGCCCTATTATTCGTCCTCGTTCAAACTCACTGAGTGGACCATAACGGTTTCTTTGTAACCTTAAAGGCATTCTTGAGCAACTTCATGCCACCACATCCTATCTGAAAGGTAACCAACGATCAAGAACGAAACGGCGTCTATTTGAAACAAACCTGGTGTGAGTCCTTATATTGGCGCTACTAGCGGCTCTCTCATTCGACTGGGACAAAATGTGAGGAAACATCATCTTTCAGATGTAAAAACACGTCAACCAACTTTCTTTGTGTCGCACAACTCCTTAACGGCTTTGCCGTGGTGGATACACCGGTTCCCGTCAGATCATCGAAGTTAAGTGCTGGCGGGCGTGGCCGGCAATTGGATGGGTGACCATCCGGGCGGACATACACTGTTACCATTTCTCGGGGTGCACTCAGCATCGTGATGCCAACTGAGGAGCTACTCTACTGAATAGTAGCGGCTCCGATCACAGGAAACAATCATAACGATCGGGAGTGCGGTGTGCTGGCAACACGTCCCTCCTATCAGCATCCTCATCTGAGGATGACATGGCGGTCGGATGGTGCTGGTGGGCCACTTGTTGCCTGAAGAAGGAATGCACTGGTTTCATAGCTTTTCCGTCAGGGTGTAGTAAAAGTAAGCATTTAAACTGCCCTACACCAAATGAATTGTCAGCCGCGGTGGCCAAGTGGTTCTAGGCCCTTCAGTCAAGAACCACGCGGCTGCTACGGTCGCAGGTTCGAATCCTGCCGCGGGCATGAATGTGTGAGATGTCCTTAGGTTTAAGTAGTTCTAAGTCTAGGGGACTGATAACCTCAGATGTTAAGTCGCATAGTGCTTAGAGCCATTTTAGCCAAATTTTAGCCATATCAAATGAAGATCTTGTCCTGTGACCCTTTCTTCCCGAAAAAGCCGCAATTACAATGCTTTTGTGTAAAAGTAAGAAAGAAGATATATCAGAGAAGCAATTGACGCACTTTTGAATGCTCCTCGAAATCACGGAGGCCTACAGCAAATGAGGTGACGATTGAGAATTTAAAGTTAAATGTATAACTTAGAATTTTAGGTAGCACTAGAGGATATTAGTTAAAAATTGAACTTTCAATTCTTAGTCAAGACCTAGTTTGCATTATTCAAATACGGACCAAAGTTCAAATGGTTCAAAATGGCTCTGAGCACTATGGGACTTAACATCTGTGGTCATCAGTCCCCTAGAACTTAGAACTACTTAAACCTAACTAGCCTAAGGACATGACACACATCCATGCCCCAGGCAGGATTCGAACCTACGACTGTAGCAGGCACGCGGTTCCAGACTGAACCGCCAGGCCACAACGGCCGCCCGGGTTAAAAGTTATCGATACCCTACTCTGTGTCTTACGTTCAGATAAATCATTTTACAAAGCATTTGACCTTTCTGTTTCCAAAAATTAATTGACAATGAAATATTACACCAAAGTAACTTGTACGCAGAATGGCTAGACTTTGAAAAGATGAACTTTTCGACACTTCATATACACAGTTAGCAGCAGCTGTTCTTGAAATATTTCAGTTTATCTCAGCAGTTAAGTTTTTCTAATTACCCTGATTAGTTTCAAGCAATTAAATCTTTGTAATCTCTCGGGAGTTTTCGTCGTGTTTAATGGAATGCTTCCCGGTGTTTTGCACAGGTGTAGATTTTATTTGGTGCACAATATTTCGACCTACGACCTAACGCCCTTCTTCAGGTGCTGCGAGTTTCGCTGTTAATGCTTACTCGCTGACTAGGCTTCAACCGTACTGTGAACTATTGCTACTATCACGCTGATATTTGTAGCTGAGTTCGATGCAAGACACTCCCTACCCCTTTTGATGCTCTTTTTATTTTTCAGAGCTCGCACTGATATCCCATGAAATGAAAATTCTCTCAGCGTTTCCCTGCTCTGTTGGATTTACTGGGTAGACTGTTAAAGAGTGAGTACCGCAACTCAGGTGTTACATAAGCTGAAACACCTGTCGCTGTTTATCAGGTATTCTGTCTTATTTATTTCGATACATTCCTTAAGTATTCAGTCTCCGAAACTTGTCTCGCCGTATTTTATTTCCTCATTGTAATCGAAGCAGTGCTCGGTGACAGCTGACTTGCTTTGTTGTTTTAATTGCGTGCGTGCCTGGTGATCCTTGCATCCCTCCTCCAGGGCTACCTTAAGATATACCACATTCGCATGGAATGCGATATACAGCCGGCTTTGGGAGACCTAGATCATCTTTACCATTAGAAATGCTATCTTCTCTCTTCCTTGAAGAGAGCGAAATACATTGGATGCTATGTTTCCGTAAGAGTGTACCAGTATTTCTGGATATTCTACCAGCAAAAGGGAAATAAGTGATTTTTCTCTTCTCTAGCTGGATCATACCCTCTTTCTCAGAGGTTCTTCACTCTGATTGCATCGTTCGGTCAATTTGATTGACCTGTGTACCCATTCGTTTGTAACAATATTCGTAGGTGTTGTAATTCCTCGACGAGTCTCTCCTCGTCTGGAAGTGTTCGAGCTCTGTGCAGCAGTATAGTGCACCAAAGAGGAAACTTCTGGGACAGAATAATTAAAGAGCCTATAGAAACATAAAAGTCAGAAACTTAATTCATTAAATAACGTGTGAGGTCCGCTACTCAGTTTATTAAAATCCCGCCGGGTATGATATCCACTAGAGCTGTATTTCAGGCTGAGGTGCTATTCCAGAACATGGAGAACATCGGCAGTTCTGTTCGCGTGTGAGGCGGAATTCACAGCTGACTGCGGTGACAGTGGGAGTTAGCACCTGGGAGGGAGGCGTGCCAGGGTGATCCGTGCAGTTGTGTGAACCGCTGCGAGAAGATGGCTTAGGCCTAAATCATCTGCCTAGTAAGCAGGTCACCTGGGTTCGATTCCCGTTATTAGTACAAATTTTCACTCGCCGCTCCACTCTATTTGCACAAAATATGTAAGCCAATTCTCTGGGCTAATCTTTCCACGGACCCAGACAATCTATACTACTATTTGTGCATCGAACCGCGACACAGGATGCCAAAAGTCTATACGATATTTCTGTGCCTATGTTGTTAAGAAGAACGGTGCATTGTTCCTTCTGCAATTTGGTATGTATTTGCAGTAAAAGGCAGCGACTTTCATTTAGTATTTCCTCCCCTGTAAGGGAAATCCATAATGTGTGTACAAAGGAGTTTGGTCTGGTCGTGAGTCTGCACGGATTGCCAAAGTGGTTAAGGCTGCCGCTCACATAAAGCGGGAAATCCGGTTTCGTGTCCCGGTCCCGCACAAATTTTCATTGTCGTCCGAATGTGCTTCATGTATTTTGAAAATCGTTGTACCCGTTTCGTGGATGACTGCGTAACCTTACACATTACGCCTCTGGGATTCAGAAAGACTAGTCGAGGAATGTACTGTATCATCATCCAACAATCACCATGGCTTTTAATCACACTTTACTGAAGGAAGTAGCGTAATCTGTGGAAATACATAGAAGTTTCGTAACTTCGTGACATCTCCATGACCTAATTTGGCCGACTGAGTAAGGATAATTCCTCATGATGACCACAGGGGGAATCGTAGAAAGGTTGAGTTAACATACAGTACAAATGTGATCCAGCAAGGTTGCCGTGAAGCATTTATTCGGGTGAGAAGGCTGTTCGCGAATATCAAGGCTTCGAATTAACGAGAAAGAAAGATTGTAGTTAATTAACATCTAAACATCATTGTTATGCAGACCACTGTGAAGTACGGGACAGAGGGTAATTTGCATTGTACTACATAATAAATCTCTTCCTGTTCCATTCGCGTATGAAGCAAGGGATGAATGACTTGTTAAATGCCTCTATGTGTGTTGTAATTATATTAATCTTGCCCTCGCGCTCCCTTCTAAAACGATACGTGAGTAGCTGTAGTACGTTTCTGTATTCCTTTATTAATACTGTTTATGTAAGCTACGTAAGTCTGTCTTCAAGTGTGCCAGTTCAAATTTCTGGCATTTCAGGTACGCTGTTTTCTGAGTCACATTATCCTGTGACCATTGGTGCTCTCCTCTTCAGTACACCATCAATGTCCCCCGTTAGCACTATTTTAAGTAGAACCCACAAACGTGATCAATATTCTAATGTGGGTCGCACGAGGGTTTTGAAAGTATGCTACCAATGAACCGAAGTGTTACACGTGCATAACTGGCGTCATTCCATTATGGGAATATGCGTAAGTTGACTGATTCCACTAGTTACTGGTTAATATTGTACTCACTGGATACTACTTTTAGCGTTTCGTGTAACGAAGAATTTTACATGAGTTGTCATCATTTGCGCCATGCCGGCGGCAAAGTCATTAGATGCATCACAGAAGTTCAGACAACACAAGGATATAGCAGAAAACCGGATGTGACATTTTCAGAGGAAATATTCCAGCATTCGCCTTAAAAGAAGTGTTCACGAAGCGGACCAATTGCCTGCAGTACCGGCTGACTCCACATCGTTCTGTTTCTACAGCAGCTGCGAAAGCTGGGGATCTCAGAGTGTGGTCCAGAACCTACTGTGTCGGACTCGGAGTGTATTGTGATTCGTCCTAAAAGTAACATTTGTAGTAAGATTAAACTGCAAATTGTGGAAACTATGTGAGAATGACAGCAAATGAAGTTGTATGTATATTTCCTTTCTTTGCGTTACAGCTCTTGTAGGTGTGGTTTACAATGACAAGATGGATTGCTTAACGAAGGAGGCCTATGTCTCTCGTCCTTATATGGATATTGCGATTTCACGAAAATGTTACGAAAACTGGTCGATTTTATTTTATCGTATGGCTAGGGCCCGCCGTAGGACAGACCGTTCGCCGGGGGGCGGTCTTTCAATTTGACACCATTTCGGCGACCTGCAGTCGATAAGGATTACAATGAGGACAGCACAACACCCAGTCTCTGGGTGGAGAAAATTCCCCGACCCTGTCGGGAATCGAACCCGGGCCCAGACGACTGACAATCCGTCACGTTGACCATTCAGCTACCAGGGGCGGACAACTAGTCGATGAGGAATGGACATTGGAATGAAATCAGTTGTCTGCCATAAAGAGCAGTGCTACACTTCGATACAGCCCTTAATTAGAGTTTCTTCCTAGTTCCGAAAGTTTGAGCCGACTACGAAATCGATAACTATCTGGATAGGAAGGCGTGCTGTTAGGTTATGTCAGCCCCGTAAACTTATCGAACCCGTAGAGGAGCGTAGAGTTAAAAATGAGATCAGCAGTACATTGCAGTTACTATAGCGCATATTAGACGTGCCATGCTCTATTAAGAAGCTTGACCACTGCGTGCTTACTAAAACAGTCTGTTTCCGGGCATGTTTTATCCAGCGACCAGTGTGTGAAAACACGTGTGGCAAGTTATATCACAGTAGTGCAGCTGCTGGAATGCTCAGCATAACCGGTATTTTACGTCAGAAATGAGTCCTCGGACAGCGAGACTACTTGCCAGACCAAACGGAAAATGGTTTCCTGTTTACCCACGCGCGATTCTTTCCTGGAAATGTACTGCATGCATAAAATTGATCTATTTCTTCGTCTCTTCTATATCTAGCGTATGCTTGTATTGTCTGCTTTGTGGAAACAGGCATCGTGTGTTAAGTGTGAGTACGCTATTAGCTTGAAGAGTAAATGTATTTCAACCACATAAAGAACAAGCTAGTTTTGGAATTAAATATACATAAATTATTCATTTTTAAGTCGGCCGCAAGTATAGAACAGTCTAGTGAGTATGCATAACCTCTCTGTCTGGCAGATCAAGCAAAGCTCCGCGTTCTGGCCCAGACTGTCCAGTTGGTACCGACCGACCGCTGTGTCATCCTCTTCCAAATGGCGTCATTCATTGAGTATGGAGGGGCACGGTGTCAGCACACCACTCTCTCGGTCGTTGCCGGCTTTCTTGGCTTTGGAGCTGCTCCTTCTCAATCAAGTAGCACCTCAGTTGGAATCACGAAGCTGATTGCCCTCCGTTCCAATCCTCCGACCAAGGAAAAAACCCTAGCAGTACCGGGAATCGAACCCGGCTCCTCCGTATGCCAACCAGACACGCTGTCCACTGACCTAAGGAGGGATGGGATTTATAGACCTTGAATATCCTGAAGAATCAGTTTAAAAAAATGGTCTGTACAACAAGATGGCGAGAAACATGTCATTGATCTACATCTACGTCATACTCCGCAAGCCATCGAATGGTGTGTGGCCGAGGGTACTTTTTGTACCACTAACTGAGCCCTCAAAACTCAGCTTCACTCGCGAAGAGCGCGTGTGAAGAATAATTGTCGGCAATCCTCTATTTCGGCTCTAATTTCTCGAATTTTCTCCTCGCGGTCATTACGCGATGCGTATCTGAGGGGATGTAATATGTTGTCCCGGAAAGTTCTGTCTTGAAATTTCAATAGCAAGTCTCTCCGCGATGTACATCGCCTCTCTCGTGACGTCTGTCAGTGGAGTTTGTTGAGCATCTCCTTAACGCTCTCGCGGCGGCTTAAACGATCCCGAGACGAAACGCGCCGCTCTTCGTTGGATCTCTCTCTCTCTCTCTCTCTCTCTCTCTTCTATCAGTCCTACCTCACAGGGAAGCCGGATAGATGAACGATACTCAAGAATCTGTCGAGCAAGAGCCTTATAAGCCCCTTGTTTTGTGAATGATTTACCTTTCCTTAAAATTCTTCCTAATACCCTGAGTCTGGCATCTGCTTTTCCTACTATTTGTTTTATGCGGCCATTCCACTTAAGGTATCTCTGGATAGTTGCTCCTAGATATCTTACAGTGCATACTGTCATTGATGTAATCTCCGTTACTATACTGAAGAATATAGTTGTATGTGTTCGGATTCCATTGGAATTCACCGGGATAGTGGGAAATTCAAAATTAAAGGAGGGGTGAGACTAGCGGATTCCACAACATCATTGCCTTATTCATAGCTCCTAAAATTTATTGCCTCTCTTCACTGGAAAAAGGGAGAAGCACAAATCTAATACATTAGTACCACTTGCATTTGGGCATTTGGCTGACGACACTATATTCTTTATCTGTATTACAGACGAGCTTCAACAAGGAATGGAACAATTTAATATTTTGAATAAAGACTGAATATCAACTATAATATTCCATCCAACTAACAGCAAGGAAAACTGTGTAATTCAAAGAGCAGTTGATAGGTTACATTTATTTCGGGTAGCTGTAGGCAACGACGTTATTGTCTGTGCAGTCTCAAAACTAAATGGGGATTTCAAAACGAAGCTTCCAATAAGCCTAAACATTTAGAATTAATGGGTATTACCAGTTTTGTCCTGTATCAATAAGACAGGAACTATTAAGGCGAAAACCGTACAGAAACTGAAGGTTGCTGAGCGTAGTAACGTATTTTCCAATTTTTTATTGGCAACCACAAATACCATTAAATGGGATAGTTTCTTCTGTCTTAGGGATACGACAAAATGTATAAACAGTGACTTTAGAAGGTAGAGAGAGGTGTGAGAAGAATGATTTTGTAACTCTTAACAAAGAAAAAAAAGGTTTAATGTCTGTTTTATCTCATCTGATTGTTTCTTTCTATGTCGCCTAGGTTAAACGTAAGTTACATATAACGTTCTCTTGAATGAATAATAGTCCATTTCAAGGTTAAATGTGTCTGAAAACTTATTCAAAATTATCTTTCATAAAAATTAATTGGAGAAATAACCAAGTAATGTTAAATTTGACCACCTTGAAAACGGAAGCTGTTCATGTTATGCGTTAATTTTGAGTGGCATTTCGCTGCAGTTTATTCACTGCCATTTTTAAAACTGAACGTGTGGAATTAAGAGACGAGGTCCGAATATTACATTAAATGAGATTTTCCTATAAGGGGCGCTGTTTAGCAATCACATGTGTGAGGTGCCAGGCAAATCCAACACCTTCCATGAAAACCCTGACATGATAAGCAAATCCAGTAGTATTTCACATAGCTCCGAATAAATCGTGACATTAAATTAACCAAAGTAATACGAGTAACGAGTGAGCAAATGGAATACCACAGACTAACTCAAGAATGCCTAAATGCATGTCGTACCTTCCCACCGTGAGACCGACGCAGTTCCGAGGGGAGAAACGAGAACAGAAGCCGAGAGCAGAACCGTGTTAAGCTAGAAGGCCCTACGATAAGGGACGGACTGGACACCCACGTCGCCAGCCTACCTCTAAGACTACCACCCGCACGTTTTAGCGTGAGACTTTTTCGCATCTCTGTTACGTCAAGGTTAAAAGGTTAAAAGCTAGAGCCCTTCAGAAAAACAGTTTAGATCTTACGATAACACAAAAAGGGCCACTACCACGCGCAAGTTTTAGCGTGAGACTTTTTCGCGTGTCTGTTACATTAGGACTACCCCCCAGCCCATGTTAAAAGATAGAGCCCTCCAGAAGAACGGTATAGACCTTACGATAAGGCTAAAAGGACCACACCAGCTGCAGGTTTTACCGTGAGACTTTTTAGCGTCTCTGTTACGTTGCAAACTTTAAAAACATTGCCCCACCATGAAAAGTATAACGTTTCTCATTGGATAGACAGAATTTTTGTAGGCGGAGCTTAAGGTTAACATTGAGACCCTGATTGGTCAGATGAAAACACAGCCAGATAGTTTGTTTTTAAATCAACTTCGGTAAATTGTAGGAAGGAGAAGCGAGTAGCTTCCGAGACGGCGAGGTGAGTGGAGCTGTGCTGAACCGGCCGCTGCCCTGACGCTGCTTAAGCACCGACAAGGTAATGAACGCACGCGATGCCGCATTTTTAGCGCATAAGGCTTCACTCAGAACTGCAGAAGTCTCATCTGTTACACCGCCTTTTCGCGTAATACTAGTGTCGATCGTTTATTAAAACTCATGGTGTTCACGTTTGCCACTTGAAGTAAAAAATCTGAAACGCAGTGATTTCTCTGTTATATAGTTATTGAGAAGCCACATCAGCCACTGTAATTCACGACAAGTCAGATAAGTAATTAAAGATAATTGAGGGTCACTGTAGACCATTTTGATAGTTTTCTCTTTTGTGAATCTTAATTTAATCCTAGATTATAGATGTGATATGGCATAGGTCATCCTTCGATCCATTGTAGAACTTGGAAACCCACTCAGCGAATATTCGTTCACATTTTTGTTGAACACAGTTGGTTTTTACCATCCTGTATTAAAACATTTCCTTTTATCAATAGTGCAATTTATAAACGGTGTTTTGTGAGTAGAATAAAATTTTGAATGGTAAACTTAACTGCTTTTTTGACGTTATTTTACCAGATAACTAATGATAGGAAAGCCTTGAACCCCTTCCACTACATTTAGTTAGTATTAAGATTCTTTTACATGGAGTGCAGTGGAGCTGACGCTGAGATCATTTAGTATTTGGTTATATCATCCCTAGTCTCACTGAACCCTTCTGAATTCTACATGCCATGTGTGGTCTGGCGTCTCCTTACCAGCAACAGGTCACAGGTTCAAACTAGTCAATTCCCTAAAAAACACGCTCAGAGCGTCGTTGCGCGAAAGTGGTAGGGAGACACGATATAGAACAATCAGACACCACCATGAATGTTTAGACGTGGTCGCGCATTTATTAAACAAAACGACTCTAAAAAGATAATGGTCCTAGATGATATTATTCAGTTCCATAAAAGCAGAATGAAAACCCCACTGATATTTAAAACATTTCATTTAAAGGATGAATATCCACTACAATCGTTACATTTATTTAGACTTATAATTTAAGCAAGCATTAAATCTTTTGTAAACTATGCATTATTCAAATGTAAAATCTTTTGTACACTATGTATCACAAAAAAAAACTTGCTATGTTTTAGGACACAGATGTAAAACTTCCAAGGAGTAATGCTACCATCTGATGATGTTTTCAGGCCCGAAACTAATAATGGTACAATAAAATCGTTTCAAGAATACTTGTGCTTTCTTGCAGTACTTCCTACAGTATAATTTACAGTGTAAGATTAATTTTATGATAACTTCTACATAAGGAAAAGTGGGAATTAGTTACTGATTAGTAGTAGTAGTAGTAGTAGTAGTAGTAGTAGTAAGTAGGCTGTATTAAAGTCGTGGCAGTGGAGTGAAGCGTACTGGAATTCTTACTAGGACCTGAGGATAAGAGGGAGACTAATTAAAACCTTAATGGAAACGAAGTAGTTGCAGGTGAAACGTGGTTACCAAGTAAATTGATGGCAAAGTCTTTGCTGGGTTCCAAAACATGAGAAAAGTCCTAGATGTCCTGTTACCCTTTCACGTCCTGATGTTAGCGTTTTCCGTGCATTCCTTTTCTCCCCGATTCAGCAGGGAACCACATTTGGCATCTTGCCAGCTCAAGTCTCAAACGCTTCGCCTCTGTTCTCTTTCGTTTTTCCCCACAATCCATGTTTTACTTCCATAAAAACTTCCATCCAAACGTAAATTCTGAAAATCATCAAATTAAAAATTGATACTAGTAGACCTATTTTGGCCAGGAATTCTGACTTTACCTCTACTAGGTTGCATTTTTCACGTTTCCTCCTTCATCTATCACGTACTATATTGCTACCAAGATAGCAGAATTCTTTCACTTTTTCTACTTCGTGGCGCTTCAGTCTGGAAGCGCGCGACCGCTACAGTCGCAGGTTCGAATCCTGCCTTGGGCATGGATGTGTGTAATGTCCTTAGGTTTGTTAGGTTTAAGTAGTTCTAAGTTCTAGGCGACTGATGACCTCAGATGTTAAGTCTCATAGTGCTCAGAGCCAATTGAACCATTTTTTTGTTCAAATGTTTGTGAATTTCTAAGGGAGCAAACTGCTGAGGTCATTGGTCCCTAGACCTACACGCTACATAAACTAACTTGTGCTAAGAACAACACACACGCACACCGATGCCCGAGGGAGGACTCGAACCTCCGGCGGGAGGGGCCGCGAATTCAGTGACTTGACGCCTCAAACCGCTCAGCCACTCCGCGCGGCAGTGTGGTATTCAATGAATCTTTCGTGTTCATGCCAATTTAGTAATGTTACTCATGAACATGATGTTGAGGACTTCACATTCTGCTGTCAGCACCGTCCATACTGTAACGCGATCCAAGTTTCACCTGTTGGGTGAGTATTAGAATATATATCTACATTGAGCAAGGAACGTTAGGGAGTGAGGCGTATGGTTTCTGTGTTTCCTGTTCCATTCGCGAACTGTAAATAAACTCCACTCTTAGTGCTTGGTATCTATAAATTGTGACTACTTCCTGCCAGTCTCTTATAAAGCCTATGTATGAAAAATGCATTTAATTTGCTTCTGTTGAAGAACAACTGTCAATCCTTGCTCCAAGAGTCGATCCCTACGTGCCTACGTAATGTGTCTACAATCAGTCCATGGAAGCTCCGGTGTTTTCCTCCCACGTCACTTATATAAATCGTCAATAGCAGCAGTTCAGTAACACTGGGGAATACCCGAAACTACATTCCCATCTGACGAAATCTCTCACTTAAGAACGACGCTGTGCGTGTATCGGTTGGGAAGCCCTCAGTCGTAAAAGTTGTCCGGCGTTGCGTAAGCCACTATTCAGTTGGCTAGGTCACAGTACGTAGCTGCATTAATTTGCTTCCGGAAGAGATTAAACGGAGGCGTCAATGGCTCTAACGCTTTTCCGCATGTTTTAAATTTCTTTTGTCCTATTTTACCGGTGTTAAGCCAAGGAACTCATATTCTGGAGGAACTGTGATCATTTCCCCGCCTCGCCATCTCGGTGTAGCTTTTCTCTCGCATAGGACTGTACAGGGGCCAAAATTCCATTAGAACTGCTGACAGCCTTGGGAGAGCCAGTCCTGACAAAACTCTACCATCTGGTGAGCAAGATATATGAGACAGGCGATATACCCTCAGACTTCAAGAAGAATATAATCCCATAGATGCGGAAATTACCGAACTATCAGTTTAATAAGTCACAGCTGCAAAATACTAACACGAATTCTTTACAGACGAATGGAAAAACTGGTAGAATCCGACTTCGGGGAAGATCAGTTTGGATTCCGTAGAAATATTGGAACACGTGAGGCAATACTGACCCCACGACGTATCTTAGAAGCTAGATTACGCAACCGCAACCTACGTTTCTAGCATTTGTTGACTTAGAGAAAGCTTTTGACAATGTTGACTGGACTACTCTCTTTCAAATTCTGAAGGTGGCAGGGGTAAAATACAGGGAGCGAAAGGCTATTTACAATTTGTACATAAACCAGATGGCAGTTATAAGAGTCGAGGGGCATGAAAGGGAAGTAGTGGTTGGGAAGGGAGTGATACAGGGTTGTAGCCTCTCCCCGATGTTTTTCAATCGGTATATTGAGCAAGCAGTAAAGGAAACAAAAGAAAAATTCGGAGTACGTATTAAAATCCAGGGAGAAGAAATAAAAACTTTGAGGTTCGCCGATGACATTATAATTCTGTCAGAGACAGCAAAGGACTTGGAAGAGCAGTTGAACGGAATGGATACTGCCTTGAAAGGAGGATATAAGATGAAAATCAACAAAAGCAAAACGAGGATAATTAAATGTAGTCGAATTAAGTCGGGTGATACTGAGAGAAATAGATTAGGAAATGAGACACCTAAAGTAGTAAAGGAGTTTTGTTATTTGGGGAGCAAAATAACTGATGATGGTCGAAGTAGAGAGGATATAAAATGTAGACTGACAAAGGCAACGAAAGCGTTTCTGAAGAGGAGGAATTTGTTAGTATAGATTTAAGTGTCAGGAAGTCGTTTCTGAAGGTACTTCTATTGAAGTGAAACATGGACGATAAATAGTTTGGACAAGAAGAGAATAGAAGCTTTTGAAATGTGGTGCTACAGAAGTATGCTGAAGATTAGATGGGAAGATCACATAACTAAAGAGGAGGAATTGATCTGAATTGGAGAGAAGAGAAATTTGTGGCACAACTTGACTAGAAGAAGGGACCAGTTGGTAGGACATGTTATGAGGCATCAGGGGATCACAAATTTAGCATTGGAGGGCAGCGTGGAGGTTAAAAATAGTAGAGGGAGACCAAGAGATGAATACACTAAGCAGATTAGGAAGGATGTAGGCTGCAGTAGGTACTGAGAGATGAAGAAGCTTGCACAGGGTAGAGTAGCATGGAGAGCTGCATCAAACCAGTCTCAGGACTGAAGACAACAACAGCACTGTACAGGGCGGCAGCCAGTCGAGCAATATTTTAAGGAATTTGTTTAAAAGAACTTATTTCAAAGTCTGAAACTTCTGTATTAAAATTCTTTTCTGCTTCTATTGCTGAATGAAATGGAAATTTGAAGCTCCTACGTTATTTAATTCTGAAACAGCTAAGTAAAACTGAATGTACTGAGCCTACTTTCTCTTTACTTATTCTTATAACACTGACCCACAATATTCTAGCGCACCGCAATCTGACTGCTCAAAAATATTACAAGCTGACTTCAAATAATTAATTCAAAAGAATGGCCCTGACTAAAAAGAAACATTAAGCATAACCTATACATTTCATTAAGCACTTACCTCACAAAAATCTTCATTACACGAACTACTGCAATACAGCGAGCGCCAATACTGCCAGCTACATAAAAGATTCTAACTGCTAAATTCACTAACTACTGATAGGCATGTGGTTAGCAGAGGAAAGATTTTGTTGCAAAACAAATAATGTATTTTTTACCTTAATAATGTGACATCCAGTTTAAACAAGAATGTAAATCGTCTTTGAAATCTAGTACAAAGGTATATAATCTTGAATAATATTCATTCTCCAAGTTGAACATGTACAGATCGTTAGCCTGCGCCAATACTTGAGACCCCTACCCTCCATCAATGCTAATTTTTCACATCTAACCACCATCACTTCTCACCGTTCACCACCAACTGCCCAACAGTATTTCCATCACTGCTGGCGACTAACTTCTAACTACTCATCACTGCTGGCGATTAACTGTCTGTACTCTGGAGTACTTTGGAGTCCAACCAACACATCTGAAACACCATTACCAAACGGTATTCTCGATTCATATGTTCGTGGATTCTTATGGCGACTAACTTCCAACAACGGTACAACCAGCCACAGAGTCTCTTAGAACGAAAGCGCAGTCAGAGATCGAATGCAAAGCGCTACACAGTGCTGTCAACACAGAAACAGCCCACTTACAAGGCCCAGTCAGATCTTTACAAGTTTTCTCCCAGAGCAGCTTCTGCTTTGCCTACGTGACACAAGTTGCCTGTCTTTCAGAACCGAGACAGTTCTGTCCTGTTAAAACTGCTGGCAAGAGACGCCTTGGACAATACGCTGAAATTGCTAGTGAATTCACACCATCGGTTTTAGGCGGTAGCGTGCGTGGGACACAGGTCACGTGTGAGGACGCTGAAGCTTTTCGCAGTGCAGAACACAGTTGCCTCTCTCTGTGTTGTGATCCAGTCCTCGAGCAGAACAGACTTCATGGGAAGCAGAGCCTTCTGCTCTGGTTTCCACGACCGGCCACCGACATAAGCTAACGTGAACCACCTACACTGGCCTAAACCTAGTACCTTCCGACCTTAGGCGCGCCCCTTGTGTACCGTACAATGAAATACGTTCTCTTCATTGTACCTAATTTCTTGTTCTATCGTTTAACGACAGCCATGGATGCCCACTCACAAGTCCTGACCGCTCCACCTCCTCTACAAAGTCGTCGCAAGCAGAATCAAGCAACCTTCTTCCCCCTTCCCCGCCATGAACATCACAAACGGTGGTCTCCGATTTTAACGCCCTCATTTGGTATGCAGCTCAAGAGGAATAGAAATTTATTCATGTAGTGAGTCATAGCAAAGTAATCGGGGTAGAGTTTCACCCTTTCAACGTAACACCTCGTTACATAATCTAGTTATCACACTTTTAGTAAGAAAGCTTTACACCACCCCCATGACTTTCATAGTTTCTGTGTTTTTTCTTTTTTTTCGATATTACCGTTCTTGATATTATTTTCACCACGGAAAATGGCTTCGTACATCCAGCTGTGTAATGGAGGTAAGATTAATCCCGCATCTCATTGCAGTTGGGTACAACGTGTTTTGTATGCTATTTTGAACGGTACATTCCATATTGTGTTCACTATTCAGTCTGCCAACGTGCCTCGAAGTTACATTTCCAGCTTAAGGTACCTTGATACTGAAAACCAACAAACAAAACTCGTAAGTGTAGTAAGTTTGTCAAACTTGCAACTGACGTTGTAATGCTATTGTAAATATAATACTACCATTAATCTGTATATTTTACAATTTTTTGTTTCATAATAATTCTGAAAAATTAAGCAAATACTGTAACGAGAGTAAGCTTTTGTTAAGCGTAGTTTATCTGTTTAAAATAACCTCTTTGATGTAGGTGGAATAAATGTATTAAAACATATTTTGTAAATAATTATGTAATATTTCAAGTACAACTGTAATTAATTATGTCAAATTTGTTTGTATATGCTGTCATACAATTGTAGATGGTTCATACTTAGGGTTTTTGTAAGCAGAAGCGTAAATTGAAAAGGTGTAGGGATGACAGGTAGAACGAAACTCCGTTCTGTGGCGGAATTGAAAAGGTGGTGGGGCGAGCGAGTGACATTTGGCGCACAAGTGGCTCAGACAGTCGGTAGCTGCCCTGCAAGTGGTGAACACGCATTACGTTGGTCAAGCACTAGAGTCCCCGAATTTACATGCAACACTGGGTTTTGGCCTCGGACGTGTTCTACATGATTGGCGCAGTACGACAATAAATTAATAGCTCAGAAATTTGTAATTTTATCGTCGCCACCAAGAGGAAGACAGAGCTATGTACATCAGGAGCCGTACCTGCGCAATGTTACTATGCAGCACCACCTAACGCCACCTTCGACATCAGTAACAGGCAAAGCACTTTATTTAGAAGTGTATCACAGTATGAACCATCCTTCTTCAATCAGTGGAATATAAGTGTTAAATGTACCATTGTGTTTAACCGTAATTTTCCTATTTCATTTACCTCAGTAGGGACCTTACTTAAACGAATTTATTCCGAGTATCCTGATGTTTATTGAAGCTTGAATAATAGTAAATTACTGGCAATAGCATTGTTTTGGTAGTAAATTCTGAAAATCATTATTAAATACTGGAAGTTTGCACGTATCAGTTTATGGGCCACCGCTTTGCGTGACCATGAGGATAAGTTTTCACTAGAATGTCTGAAAGTACAGTAACATAAGTGTTTAACTGCAACACTCTTAACAGTGTTGCTTCTCCATGTCAAGGAAAGTCAGACAAATATTGGTGTTAGTAAAACCTTAACAAATAACAGTCCTCAAGAAGTGAAATTTAGTCGTGTTAAATATTATTTTTGGTCATATGAGTGATAGCTATAAGTTTAATACTTTTTTGTATCCTTGTTGAAACATATTTGTGTCTTTTTTAAATAATTACTGAAGCATGGTGATAAATTCCATAAGTAACAGAATGTGGAATTAATAGTACTTACTGCCAAGTGACTGTAGTAAATGGAAATTAAGTGGTTGTGTTTGAATTACATAGTAAGTGAAAGTAGTTATTTATTCAGTGTCGAAAATTGACTTCATCTTTTTGGGTAGACACTGCGCCCGATCTGGGCTGGCGGCCGTTTTATTAAGCGAAACAGTTTATTGTTGTAACATGCTCTGTCCGATAAAAGGTTTCCAAAAGTAATTGTTTTTCCCACAATCTGTATGATTCGGAGAAAAATAATTCGATACTTTACCATTAGGTTGAACACGGTTAAAATCTCTCACCGAGAGTCGATGGTTTGCGGTGTTAGTGCTGCGTAATTTTGTGGTTGTGTTCCTGCCGCTACTTACTACACAGTTATGACATTCCCAATCGCGGATCTTCCGTCCATACAGTGGTAGAAGAACTTAAACGTTCTGGTACCGTATTGACTAGAACGCGAAAGTACCGTTGCAATGTGAGTTCGCCAAACTTCCACCTATTGTCCAATGTTGACAACAGTTTCAAATACTTGTAAATATACGCATTCGCAGTATTCTTTTTTTTTTCAGAAATGAAAATGGATTCTAGTTGGGAAGATGCATTACCACATTCTACTATAATTCTTGGTATAATTATTTGTCACGAAAATCTACTCAAGAAAGACGCATGTGGTCCAGAAAGTTTTTGTTACAAACAGAAACCCACGGAACTTATAATCCTGTATTGGAGGAGCTCTATACGGGAGACGGGAAAAAAGAACTATGGCAGTATGACACGTGGGCAATTCGAAGAACTCTTGAGGCTAGAGATACCACATATTCTACGAAAAGACATAAATTTCGGAGATTCAGTACCATCAGAAGAACACCTTCTTATAAGTCTTCGATGTTTGGCAAATCTGACAGTTACAAACGTTTAATGTACTCTCATGAACACCACTGACCTAGATTAGTGAAACCGTGTCTGTGGTGTGCTGGGATGCCGTAAATGTACTCAAGAATTTTGTAAAATTACATACTATTATTTTACTTTCTACACATGCACTTTTCGGCACATGGTACATATGCAGCTCCTTCCCTTCATCCTATTATCTGAAGGCAGGGAACTAAAAGTTACTGTTTAAGGTCTCTTATTACCATAGTAGTTGGCACGTGCTTCAACCTTTGAGTGAAGAACATTAGCTGCCGGAAACACTTAAAATACATACACCTAACGCCCAGATGCACAATACCTTGCCAGTATTTCCCTCTTAAAGGAAGCAACAAAAATATATTTTGTGACCCAAAATTAACATAGTAAATATCTGTACCTTAAATTTAAAATAAAATGATTTTTAAAATGAAATAATTTATTAATAAGAATTTTGAATCAGATCTGTAAGGGATCCGTGATCCCACGAGCATAGATATTAGTATCCGACACCCAGGTCGATAGCAGACTGGAGTCGAGTGTCGAGTGCTGCAGGAGGCAGATGAGTGTCGAGTGAGCTGTAGTGCTGGAGAGACGGGCAAGAATGGCGGATGTGCCGAGTGAGTAGTAAACGGTAAATTCACCGGAAAATGACAAATGAGCGCGTCCCCCTGATCGTCGTAGGGTTGACCCTCATCGATACTGATTAGCGAGTGATATCACACCAAAAGTGACAAGTGCCGAATTACGTGTTTCGCATTAACCGCGTCGGCAAGCAACAACAATGGATTGCAGTGAGGATTGTTGTGAATATTAAACATCATCATTGCGTGTGACGAAGTACTTTAAATCAGCAACCAATGAAAGATATAACCGTAATTAGACGTGTTAGGCGAAGGTAGCAAAAGCCTCAGAATTTGTGTGTTAGTAGAAAATACATATCAGTTTGTATTGCGCAACCCTTAAGGTTTTATAATAATAGACAAACTTTCAATCATTAACTATTCCGTCTCAGAAAAGCCGCACTCAGTTGAAATACCCTAGAAGCTACAGCAGAAAAACCGATAGCCTCTCATCTATTCAGCACACGGTCATATAATCGTAATAATTTACTGTGTGGCGGCTTCGGTAAATCACACAAAATCCAATGATGGACACAACGGGGCTGTTTCAGATGGATCCCACTGAGTTTTCATAACTTTAGTTTGTAATAAAAACAGAAAAGAAACAAAACAGACGACAACGCAATGCTCGTGAACCAGTTTTTATTCACTGACCATAAACTACTATCTGGAGATAAAACTTCCTTCGACTAATTATTCATATTCGCGATTTCTGATAGCTCTTGACAATAGACAAAAACTGAAAGTCAGACTTCGAGTTGAAAGTAGTTGGCAACCGAGTTTGTTGGATTTGGTTTTCGGTGTGAAGATGCCTCTAGACTGTACATGCATTGTCACGGCGTTGTCAGAAACGGAAGTTGCTAATATCATTGGTATACAACATAACGACGTCATTCGAACATTTAATAGCTTGCGTGAGACACAAACCATCAAAGGTGACCACACGGTCCGCTGTGTACACCACTGTCTGATGTCCGCCACCTGACAATTATATCTCGTATGAACGGCGAGCGTCATGCAACACCGCTGCGTGCTGCCTTTTCGGATTCAACTGGGACGGCTGTATCGACACAGACACTGTGCAATCGCTTCCACGCAATTACTTTGACCATTGTGTGTACATTACGAACAACAATGCAAAGAGGATACATTTTCACTTGGTAGCCGATTGCTCGCTGATCTGAAACACCCTAGCAGATCAAAATTGTTTGCCGGCCTGGGACTAGAATCTGGGATTAGGAGAATTTGTGTGAATTTTGGAAGACAGGAGATGTACCGGCAGAAGTAAAGATGTGAGAGCGGCCCGTGAGTAGTACTAGGATAACACAGTCAGTGGATCACTTGTCCGCGAAAAGCAAAAGTTCCAGCTTCGAGACCCGATCTGGCTTACAGCTAGGACGTGCAAGGACGCTTCAGTAGTACAAACACATTAGCATCGTGACGCGTGAAGAAAGTGGACAAGGGTTCAGCTGGTATTAGATTAGATTTACTTTCATTCCAATTGATCCATAGTGAGGAGGTCCTCCAGGACGTATAACATATCATAAAAACAACAACAGTACATGACAAATATTTACAACTCAAATAAGCCAATGTACCATTCCACAGGTCCCAAGTCGAATTTTTTAATCAATACTATATGAAAGAAACATTTCACAAATACTAAGGCAATGAATTTAAAATAAAAAGTTTATTTATTTATTTATAAGGTAATAAACTTGTAACACAACTACTACAATACTTATTTACAATTAACACGTTACTGCACTGAAAGTGTGTACAAGTTATATATACTGTCACCGATCATTCCTCACACACACCCTGCTTGGCCTCATCCGGTTTCCAGCTGTTTCCAAACCCTAAAGAACACCTTCGAGGACCTCACTTTGATAGAGATGAAGGGGTGCAAGCAGAGGTGAGGTTACAGGTCCGTCAACAAAATAGAACATTTTGTAATGACGGTATCAACAAACTGATTCCCCTTTCGTCGCCAGGGGACTAAGTTGAGAAATAAATATGTGGATATGAAAACTTAAGATGAAGAATGTTAATCAAATTTGTTTTATGTAAAAAGGTTCAACAGTTGTCACATAAAAAACTCGAAGGCATTACTTTGCAACATTTTCTGATATGATGGTATGAACTGAGTATAGTAGTAGGATTTCTCTACAAATTATGTTACTTGTTCAAATACGGTCTTAAGTATCACGCATATCTACAAGCGTGAGCTTAGATTCAATAGGGAACAGATGATAACAGAATGATTTCTATAACAATTAAATTATTATCTTAGTGGGTAATAAAAACAAAAACACAAACAAACAAAACAACCAGCACTTTTAGGTCAAGGGCGTTACAGGCCACTGATACAGGTTTGCATACCAACAACCAATGAAATTCAGGTTAAGAGAAGCCTAAAGGATTTATTGGTGGCTAACTCCTTCTACTCCATTGATGAATTTAAGAGTAGAACTGACGGCACTTTGAATAGTGGACATTACATTTCAGATGTGGTACGACCCGTGGCTCTACCCTCCATTCGATCCCTGTGAAACCCTACATTTCAGCAGGATAATGCACGACCGCAGGTTGCAGGTCCTGTACGGGCCTTTCTGGATACAGAAAATATACGACTGCTTCCCTGGCCAGCACATTCTCCAGATGACTCACCAATTGAAAACGTCTGGTCAATGATGGCCGAGCAGCTGGCTCGTTGCAATACGCCAGTCACTACTCTTGATAAACTGTGGTATCGTGTTGAAGCTGCATGGGCAGCTGTACCTGTACAAGCCATCCTAGCTCTTTTTGACTCAATGCCCGGGCGTATCAAGGACGTTATTACCGCCAGAGGTGGTTGTTCTGGGCACTGATTTCTCAAGATCTAGGCACACAAACTGCCTTTAAGTGTAATCACATGTCAGTTCTAGTATAATATATTTATCCTACGGATACCTGTTCATCATCTGCATTTCTTCTTGGTGTAGCAATTTTAGTGTAGTTACGTTACACACCACAATACAGAGCTTTCTAGCGGCAGAGGGCTGCAATGTACGTCAGCGATGAGGGAAAATCGACCGAGTAATGCGCATGACATGAACACCACAACCGGTCTTGAGAACAGAACGACGGAGGAATTGCTTTTCAGCACGCCCTCGTACATTCAAAGTCAGGACGGCGCTCGTAACCACGCCGTGATAAGCCTAAAACCGTTATCATTATCATCATTGGTGGTCAGCTTCGTAACACTATCACTATTTGCGAATCATATTTACTGAAATATCACGATTACTGCAGATGGTGTTGTTACACTATGTGATCAAAAGTATGCGGACGCCCCCAAGAATGAGGTGCATGTTGCTGCCACCTACTATCAGGTATTCCATATCAGCTATCTCTGGAGTCATTAGATATCGTGAGAGAGCAGAATGGGGCGCTCCACGAAACTCCGAACGTTGTCTGGTGATTCGGTGTCACTTGTGTCGTACTTTCGTACTCGAGATTTCCACTCTCCTAAACATCCATAGGTCCACTGCTTCAGAAGTGATAGTGAAGTGTAAACGTGAAAGGACACGAAAGCGCACAGGCAGGCCTCGTCTGTTGATTGACGGAGACCGCCGACAGTTGTAGAGGGCCGTAATGTGTAATAGGCAGACATCTATCCAGACCATCTCACAGGAATTTCAAACTGCATCAGAATCCACTGCGGGTACTTTGACAGTTAGGCGGGAGGTGAGAAAACTTGGATTTCATGGTCGAGCAGCTGCTCATAAGTCACACATCACGCCGGTAAATGTCAAACGACGCCCCGTTTAGTGTAAGGAGCGTAAACATTTGACGATTGATCAGTGGGAAAACGTTGTGTGGAGTGACGAATCACGGTACACAATGTGGCGATCCGATGGCAGGGTGTGGGTACGGCGAATGCCCGGTGGACGTCATCTGCCAGCTGGTATAGTGCCAACAATAAATTTCGGCGTCGGTGGTCTTATTGTGTGGTCGTGTTTTTCATGGAGGGCGCTTGCACCCCTTGTTGTTTTGCGTGGCACTATCACAGCACAGACCTACACTGATGTTTCAAGCACCGTCTTGCTTCCCACTGTTGAAGAGCAATTCGGGGATGACGATCGCATCTTTCAACACGATCGAGCACCTGTTCATAATGCACGGCTTGTGACGGATTGGTTACATGACTATAACATTCCTGTAGTGGACTAGCCTGCACAGATTCCTGACCTGAATTCTATAGAACACCTTTGGGATGTTTTGGAACGCCGGCTTCGTGCCAGGCCTCACCGACCGACATCGATACCTCTCCTCAGTGCAGCACTCCGTGAAGAATGGGCTGCCAGTCCCCAAGAAACCTTCCAACACCTGATTGAATGTATGCCTGCGAGAGTGGAAGCTGTCATCAAGGCTAAGGTTGGACCAACACCATACTGAATTCCAGCATTACCGATGGAGGGCACCACGAACTTGTAAGTCTTTTCAGCCAGGTGTCCGGATACTTGGTCACATAGTGTATCTAGGAGGAAATTCTATTCGGCAAATTTATGGAAATATGCAGGTATAACGGGCACTCAAATGAAAACCAGTTGAAAAAAAAAATTAATTAAACTGTTTACTATTTCGAATGCAGTCGTCATAACTGTTAATACATTTAGCCTCCTGTGAGACAAGACGGAGAATACTTTCATGGAAAAATGTTTACAATTGCGTACGGAACCATGATTGTACCTAAGAGTGCACCTTTTCGTCCGACACAAATCGGCGACCACCGGTGTCTTTCTCCAGAGCACCAAAAGTAATGGAATCGCTTAAGGAGAGAGCAGGACGGTGTACAATGTAGAGGACTTGCTCACGTGTTGTCAAGGTTGCTTCGACCACGCTGCAGAAGTTTCGCTAGGAAACCCTTAAACATCCTCCCTACAGTCCCAAACTCACGCCATGCTATTTCCATGTTTATGGTTCCTGGAGAAAGACAACGTGGCCGCCGATTTGCTTTGTACGAAGAGATGCGCTCCTGGATACGGTCATTAACGCCGTGGGCAACCGCCAACATTTTTCCAAGAAGGCATTGGTCATCTTGTGTCACTGTGGAATAAATGTATTAACTATATGGAGATTTCTTTTGAAATAGTAAACAGTTTACTTATACACTCCTGGAAATGGAAAAAAGAACACATTGACACCAGTGTGTCAGACCCACCATACTTGCTCCGAACACTGCGAGAGGGCTGTACAAGCAATGATCACACGCACGGCACAGCGGACACACCAGGAACCGCAGTGTTGGCCGTCGAATGGCGCTAGCTGCGCACCATTTGTGCACCGCCGCCGTCAGTGTCAGCCAGTCTAACACTGGTAGCATGACGCGACAGCGTGGACGTGAACCGTATGTGCAGTTGACGGACTTTGAGCGAGGGCGTATAGTGGGCATGCGGGAGGCCGGGTGGACGTACAGCCGAATTGCTCAACATGTGGGGCGTGAGGTCTCCACAGTACATCGATGTTGTCGCCAGTGCTCAGCGGAAGGTGCACGTGCCCGTCGACCTGGGACCGGACCGCAGCGACGCACGGATACACGCCAAGACCGTAGGATCCTACGCAGTGCCGTAGGGGACCGCACCATCACTTCCCAGCAAATTAGGGACACTGTTGCTCCTGGGGTATCGGCGAGGACCATTCGCAACCGTCTCCATGAAGCTGGGCTACTGTCCCGCACACCGTTATGCCGTCTTCCGCTCACGCCCCAATATCGTGCAGCCCGCCTCCAGTGGTGTCGCGACAGGCGTGAATGGAGGGACGAATGGAGACGTGTCGTCTTCAGCGATGAGAGTCGCTTCTGCCTTGGTGCCAATGATGGTCGTATGCGTGTTTGGCGCCGTGCAGATGAGCGCCACAATCAGGACTGCATACGACCGAGGCACACAGGGCCAACACCCGGCATCATGGTGTGGGGAGCGATCTCCTACACTGGCCGTACACCTCTGGTGATCGTCGAGGGGACACTGAATAGTGCACGGTACATCCAAACCATCATCGAACCCATCGTTCTACCATTCCTAGACCGGCAAGGGAACTTGCTGTTCCAACAGGACAATGCACGTCCACATGTATCCCGTGCCACCCAACGTGCTCTAGAAGGTCTAAGTCAACTACCCCGACCAGCAAGATCTCCGGATCTGTCCCCCATTGAGCATGTTTGGGACTGGATGAAGCGTCGTCTCACGCGGTGTGCACGTCCAGCACGAACGCTGGTCCAACTGAGGCGCCAGGTGGAAATGGCATGGCAAGCTGTTCCACAGGACTACATCCAGCATCTCTACGATCGTCTCCATGGGAGAATAGCAGCCTGCATTGCTTCGAGAGGTGGATATACACTGTACTAGTGCCGACATTGTGCATGCTCTGTTGCCTGTGTCTATGTGCCTGTGGTTCTGTCAGTGTGATCATGTGATGTATCTGACCCCAGGAATGTGTCAATAAAGTTTCCCCTTCCTGGGACAATGAATTCACGGTGTTCTTATTTTATTTTCCAGGAGTGTATTTTTACATCTTAATTACATTCGACTGCTCATTTTAAACAGGATTCGATATAGATGAACCAAATGTCTCGCTAAGATTCTTTGTTGAGATGTTGAGACACTGCGTCTTGTCTTCAACAGGGATTGGGTACAAAACATTCAAACACTCATAGACCCACATATGCAACAGCTGAAGTGTATAGAACCCTTATGAGGTCAGGGTAACAGAGTAATGCTAGTTTTTAGGTACACAGGAAAGTGGCACGAATGGTCACAGTCTTGTCTTTCAGAAGAAACTCGTAAGAGGCTCAAAGACAGAAGCCGTAGTTCTCCCGCGATATGTTAAAAATATTTCAAGAATCGTAATCCTGGACATAAACTACCAATATTCTTCTGCACTTTACATACGTAGTTAAAATCAGGAACATAGCAGTCCCCTTTCTTTAACTAAGGCGCAAAGAAGCTGGGGCCATGTACTCGTATGCTTGGGTCATGACTTAAAGTGGGCCGTTTTCTAGGGAATGCAGTCCGTGTTTCTTGAAGTTTATCGACACACAGGAGACTAAAGGGTATCAGTAGGTGAGTAAAACTACGGTAAATGATAAAATAAACCTGGAACGCTTGTTAAGAGGCTACAAGAAATCTGAAAGATAAGCAACTCTTAATTCTAAGAGGGCCTTCGAAAGAGTTTCTAGGACAAACGGTGTCTACGGTCAAATTTATTCACAGTAGACATGGTATACAAAATGAGCCCATGTTCCAATACAGCTCAACTGAATGATACCCAAAACAGGTCGTAGAAACAGGGGAGTTGGTGCATACGAGAGAAAGAAGATCAGTTTGAATGGTAACAGGCTTCACATTAATGTAAGAAGGCAGTGATTTACACTTTCGATGTTTTTGAAAAATAGTGATTTGACACACTAGGTGCATGCCACTTTTATAAAACTCTTTATCAGGGCGTCTTGAGGCACAATAAAAGGATGTCCAGTAGTTAATACCATATTTTTGCCTGAGAATGTTCTGTTGTTTCATCGTAACAAAATTTAGGTTTATGAAAGTGTTTGTACAAGGTGTTGCAAAAAGGTACGGCCAAACTTTCAGGAAAGATTCCTCACACACAAATAAAGAAAAGATGTTATGTGGACATGTGTCCGGAAACGGTTAATTTCCATATTAGAGCTCATTTTAGTTTGTTCTTCCACCTACGCTCAATGGAGCACGTTATCGTGATTTCATACGGGATACTTTACCTGTGCTGCTAGAACATGTGCCTTTACAAGTACGAAACAACATGTGGTTCATGCACGATGGAGCTCCTGCACATTTCAGTCGAAGTGTTCGTACGCTTCTCAACAACAGATTCGGTGACCGATGGATTGGTAGAGGCGAACCGATTCCATGGCCTCCACGCTCTCCTGACCTCAACCCTCTTGACTTTCATTTATGGGAGCATTTGAAAGCTCTTGTCTACGCAACCCTGGTGCCAAACGTAGAGACTCTTCTCGTATTGTGGACGGCTGTGATACAATACGCCGTTCTCCAGGGCTGCATCAGCGCATCAGGGATTCCATGCGATGGAGGGTGGATGCATGTATCCTCGCTAACGTAGGAGATTTTCATCGTTTCCTGTACCAAAGTGTTTGAAGTCACGCTGGTACGTTCAGTTGCTGTGTATTTCCATTCCATGATTAATGTGATTTGAAGAGAAGTAATAAAATGAACTCTAACATGGAAAGTAAGCGTCTCCGGACACATGTCCACATAACACATTTTCTTTCCTTGTGTGTGAGGAATGTTTCCTGAAAGTTTGGCCGTACCTTTTTGTAACACCCTGTATATAGCCACTGGTGCAGAATCATTATTTTCCTAACATGGCAGGTTTGTTTGACTAGCGAGAGATTGTAGCCGAAACAATGAAACTATTAATTTGATAGGCATGTATCTATCCCGTATAGACAGTGAAAAAAAAAAATGTTTTCGCGCTTGTTCCGTGAACGAAAAGTGAAGAAACAGCTAATTTACGCTGAAATCAAAAAATGTTCTCTGCCTCCTTCGCACATCACAGTGATTCACAAGCTAGACATGTAGATGTGGAGGGTCAAAATCAGTGCTTGCACTTGGCCTACTTATCTAATGTAGTTTCTTACTTTTAAATAAAATAACTTGTTGGACAGACAGCGGAGTAACTCTGTTGTGCATCCCCGCACGAAAAATACGTGCAATTCTACATCTACTTGATTACTCCGCTATTCAGGTTTATAGAACGAGTTACAGACTACTCCTCGACCGTTCTACTCTCGAATAGCACATGAGAAAAATGAACACCCAGATGTAAATGTCAGAGTTCCGATTTATTTTATTGCGATGGTCATTTCTCCCTATGTAGGTGCTAGGCAACAAAATATTGTGTCATTTGCAGGAGAAGGCTGATGATTGAAATTTCATGATAATATGTTGCCGCACTGAAGAGCATTTCTTTCAAAGATTGCCATCACACTTCGGGTATCGTATCCGTGTCACTCTCTTCGCTATTTCGCCTCCTTCAGTCCTGTCTGATAAGGATCCAATACCTTGCGACAGTACCTCTTCTAGAGGGCGGATGTAGAAGACGGCAGACGAGCGTGCTGTTTGGAGTTTCATCAGTAGATTTATTGCATCTTCTAAATAATCTGCCAATAAAACGCAGTCTCTGGTACGCCTTCCCCACAACGTTTTCTATGTGATAACTCCAATTATAGTAATTTGTAATTCTAATCCTTAGGTTTAGGTGTGAGATTTATCGTATAACTAAAATTTAAGAAATTTTCTTTAATACCATGTGGAGCACCTCACACTTTTTATTGTCTAGGGGCAATTTCCACTTTCTGGCTATACTGATTTTGCTAATGCAAAACTCAGCGTGCTCTTTTCTCGTAAGATATTCTGGGAATCATCGAAGAATGGCAACAGGCAGATTCCATATCCTTACATTTGCGGAAATCGTTTAACACATTGCCCAACAGCAGACCGTTACCGGAGGACGGAGCATAAGGAATGTGTTCGTAGATATGTCACTGCTCGATTTCGGGAGGGCGACGGTTCAAATCCACGTCCGGCCATGCAGATTTGGGTTTTTCTTGATTTCCCTCAAGTCGCTCCAGGTGAATGCTGCAATGATCCCTTTGAACGAATACGGCCGATTTCCTTCCTCATCCTTTGGCCATCCGAGATTGTGCTCGTCTCTAATGACCTATATGACGACGGGCCGCTAAACCTCGATCTTCCCTCTTTCCAGTACATTGTCCTGGTCGGCCAGTGTTCAAGTTAGACAAAGTTATAATCAGGGGCGCTCCAGCGAAGTGTGATACAACCGTCTTGCTCTTCCTGCAGATAAACGATCTCATGATTGGTGCGAGCAGCAGTCTGACGTTGTTGGCTGGTGATGTTGTAGTGTACGGGAAAGTGTAGTCGTTCAATAACTGTAGGAGCGTTCTTGATTACTTACAATTTGTATGTGGTGTGTAGAATGGCAGTTGGCTCTAAATGCGGGAAATGTAAGGTAAGTAAATGAGTAGGAAAAACTATCCTGAAATGAAACTTGCTGGCAGAATAGAACTGTGTGCCAGAACGGGACTGGAACCTGAAAACTTTGCCCTTTCGGGGGGTAAGTGCTCTACCAACTAAGCTACCCATCCTCGCAAGTTGGCTCCTGTCAGTACCTCATCTCTTACCTCCCAAACTTCACAGACGTTCTCCTGCGCAACTTGCAACAACATTTCTTCCAGAAGTGCTAATACTACAGGTTTCCCAGGAGAACTTCCGTCAAGTTCGGAAGGTAGGAGATGAAGTAAAGCTATGAGGACCGGCCGTGGGTTGTGCGCGGGAGGCTCAATTGTTAAGGCACTTGCAAGCAACAGGAAAAGGTCCCGGTTTCGAATTCCGGTCCGTTATACGGTTTTAATCTGCCAGTAAGTTTCCTATGAAACGCACATCCTGCTGCATAGTGAAAAATCCAGTCAGGAAGTCTGTAGTCTAACGCTTGAACATCAATGGTGTACTGTTTGACACAGTTACGTCGCTTAAATGTCTAAGAGTAACTAGAAAATATAAGTTGAAGCAGATGAGTAGGAAAACAAACCTGTAATGTTCGAATATCAGTGGTGTCGTGTTTGACGCAGTCACGTCGATTAAATACCTAGGCGTAACGTTGCAAAATGTTAAGAAATGGAATGAGATCGTAATGTCGGTAGTAGAGAAGGCTAAAGGTCGACTTCGATTTATTGGGATAATGAGCGTAGCTCATCTATAAACGAGATCGCATACGAAAACTGTGAGAAATTTTTGAGTACTGCTCGAGTGTTTTGGATCTCCACCATCCCTGATTAATAAACTCGAAGCAATTCAGAGGCGTGCTGGGGTGGATTTATTATTGGTAGGTTTGACCAATATGCGGAAGTTACAGTGATGCTATGTGAAGTCAAATGGGAGCCCGTCGAGGGAACATGACGTTCTGTAAGCGAAACACAGTTGAGAAAATTTAGAGAAAGGTCATTTTAAGTCAACTATAGAACGATTCTACTGCCATCACATACATTTGGAAATTATATCTCATACTGAGGCATACTTTACTACGTTCCATTTGCGGATGAATCGGAAAAGGTAATAATTAGTTGCGATACTGGGTAACCTTCACCGTACACCGTATAGTGGCTTTTGGAGTATGTATGTAGACGTAGAGCATGTATGCGTCCTGATCTGCATATGGCTTTACTATGTCTAGTAAATGAAAGCATCACCTGCAAACACAGTAAGAGACACGCTCAAATTGTGTCCTAAATCACTTATCTAATTTAAGCACAGGGCAGGACCTGTAACATTTCTTTGGGAATCCCAGACATCACTTCGATTTCACTAGATGACCTACAGTCAATTTATGAAGGGAAATTACAAATCCAGTAGCACAAGTCGAACGATATTCCATAGGCACGCTATTTGATTAGGAGTCACTTGTCAAGAATGGAATGAAATCTAAACACTCGGAATCAACGTGAGATCCTGTATCGATAGCACTCATTACTTCGCGTAAACAACGAGCCAGTTTGTTTCACAAGAGCTATTTCTTCATATGAGTGCTGATTACATGTAGAAAGATAGTTTTCAAATGGTTCAAATGGCTCTGAGCACTATGGGACTCAACTGCTGTGGTCATTAGTCCCCTAGAACTTAGAACTACTTAAACCTAACTAACCTAAGGACATCACACACATCCATGCCCGAGGCAGGATTCGAACATGCGACCGTAGCGGACGCGTGGTTCTAGACTGTAGCGCCTAGAACTGCTCGGCCTCTTCGGCCGGCAAAGTTCTAACACAGTATATGTTCCAGTGTCCTACTGTAAGTCGATGTCAGGCTTTGGGTCTATTATTCAGGGAAGTACTCTACTTCCATTTTTGTGTGCTGGTATTACAAGAGCTGTGTCGGCTACAGGGAGCCGGTGTTGTTGAGTACCTGGCAGTAGTGGCTTTATACACAAGTGTAGCAAAAAGAAATGTCGGCTTCCGCCTGACTGGACGCAGAGGAAAGAGCAGCCCAGGTCAGATCAGATCGGCAGCGAGCCGTGGCCGAATGTCGCCGTCCTACGCTGCGCCACGTGGCCTGCTGACCTGTAACCGGCCCAAAGGACAGACTCTGCCTTTGGCGGCGCGGCAGCCCTTTGCCGTTCGACAGTCGCCGGCGGCGAACACACAGCACAACCTGTTGCTAGGCAACGCCACAAGTGACTTCTCTCGATGCTGTCGATCGTTTCGACCTCATTTCGTGACACCTGCCGTGTTCTGGCGGGTTATTTCCTTAGAATACTGCCTCTAGTTCACAGGATCGAGTCGCTGTGACCACCTCACATTTTTCCATTTCGTAATTGAGTGAAGTTGTGGATGGTAGTGTTCCTCAAAGAGGAAGGTAACGTTATCACTACCCCAGGGAAGTACGCTCCTGGCCATTAAAATTGCTACACCAATAAGAAATGCAGATGATAAGCGGGTATTCATTGGACAAATATATTATACTAGAACTGACATGTGATTACATTTTCACCCAATTTGGGTGCATAGAAATCAGTACCCAGAACAACAACCTCTGGCCGTAATAACGGCCTTGATACGCCTGGGCATTGAGTCAAACAGAACTTGGATGGCGTGTACAGGTACAGCTACCCAAGCAGCTTCAACACGATACCACAGTTCATCAAGAGTAGTGATTGGCGTATTATAACGAGCCAGTTGCTCAACAAACATTCACCAGACGTCTTCAGTTGGTGAGAGATCTGGAGAATGTGCTCGCCAGGGCAGCAGTCTAACATTTTCTGTATCCAGAAAGGCCCGTAAAGGACCTTCAACATGCGGTCGTGCATTATCCTGCTGAAATGTAGGGTTTCACAGAGATCGAATGAAGAATAGAGCCACGGGTCGTAACACATCTGAAATTTAACGTCCACTGTTCAAAGTGCCGTCAATACAAACAAAAGGTGACCGAGTCGTGTAAGCAATGGTACTCCATACCATCACACCGAGTGATACGCCAGTATGGCGATGACGAATACACGCTTCCAATGTGCGTTCACCGCGATGTCGCCGAACACGGATGCGACCATCATGATGCTGTAAAGAGAACCGGGATGCATCCGAAAAAATGTCGTTTTGGCATACGTGCACCCAGGTTCGTCGTTGAGTACTCCATCGCAGGCACATCTGTCTGTGATGCAGCGTCAATGGTAACCGCAGCCATGATATTCGTGCTTATAGTCCATGCTGCTGCAAACGTCGTCTAACTGTTCGTGCAGATGGTTGTTGTCTTGCAAACGTCCCCATCTGTTGACTTAGCGATTGAGACGTGGCTGCAGGATCCGTTACAGCCATGCGGATAAGATGCCTGTCATCTCGACTGCTAGTGATACGAGGCCTCTGGGATCCAACACCTTCCTGAACCCACCGATTCAATATTCTGCTAACAGTCATTGGATCTCGACCAACGCGGGCAGCAATGTCTCGATACGATAAACCCCAATCGCGATAGGCTACAATCCGACCTTTACCAAAGTCGGAAACGTGATGGTACGCATTTCATCACAACAACGTTTTACCAGGCAACGCCTGTCAACTGTTGTTTGTGTATGAGAAATCGATTGGAATCTTTCCTCAGGTCAGCACGTTGTAGGTGTCATCACCGGCGCTAACCTTGTGTGAATGCTCTGAAAAGCTAATCATTTGCATATCACAGCATCTTCTTCCTGTCGGTTAAATTTCGCGCCTGTAGCACGTCATCTTCGTGATGTAGCAATTTTAATGGCAGTATTTTATAACAGAATCGCTACTGTTCTCCATGTGTCTCATTTAAATTCTACAGGGGGTGGACAAAAATTAGGAAATACCGAACTGAAGCTGGACTCATCACTGAAGATAATTCTACGCCAATCAATGAAATTCCAGGCCGAAGACGTATCTGGCGGTGGGATACCAATCTGAATGTCACCTTCCGTACTTCCCGACAACCATGAGCCAGGGTCTGGGTTGCCATTTCTTTTCATAGCAGGACTCCTTTTGTTATCATCCCCGGCACCCTCGCTGCACAGTTGTACGTCGACGTTATTCTACACCCGTTCTGTTGCCCTACATAGCAAGGCATGCTAGGCTTACGTTTCAGTAAGATAATGCCCGCCCGCACACGATGGGAGTTTCTGCTACTTGTCTTCAAGCTTGCCGAGTCCGCCCCTGGTAGCTGGGCGGCTAGCGCGACAGAATGTCAATCCTACGGGCGCGGGTTCGAACCCCGGCTGGGTCGGATATTTTCTCCGCTCAGGGACTGATTGTTGTGTTGTCCTAATCATCATCATTTCATCCCCGTCGACGTGCAAGTCGCCGAAGTGGCGTCAAATCGAAAGACTTGCACCGGGGAACGGTCTGCCCAACGGGAGGCCCTAGTCACACGACATTTACATGTATGCTTGCCAAACCGTACCTCGGTTAGGAGGCCGTCGGAATTCTCCCCAGGTGAGATCGTTTGGAGCAGAATCCTCGAGCAAGCTCGAGAATTTGATTATCTAACGTGCCAATTTGACAGAATTTAGCACGATATCCCTCGACATATAAGAATCGAGGGGCATGAAAGGGAAGCAGTAGTTGGGAAGGGAGTGAGACAGGGTTGTAGCCTCTCCCCGATGTTATTCAATCTGTATATTGGGCAAGCAGTAAAGAAAACAAAAGAAAAATTCGGAGTACGAATTAAAATCCGCCGATGACATTGTAATTCTGTCAGAGACAGCAAAGGACCTGGAAGAGCAGCTGAACGGAATGGACATGATCTTGAAAGGAGGATGTCAGATGAACATCAACAAAAAGTAAAACGAGAATAATGGAATGAAGTCGAATTAAATCGGGCGATGCTGAGGGAATTAAATTAGGCAATAAGACGCTTAAAGTAGTAAATGAGTATTGCTATTTGCGGAGCAAAATAACTGATGATGGTCGAAGTAGAGAGGATAGAAAATGTAGACTGCCATGCGAAGGAAAACATTTCTGAAGAAGAGAAATTTGTTAACATCGAGTATAAATTTAAGTGTCAGAAAGTCGTTTCTGAAAGTATTTGTATGGAGTGTAGCCATGTATGGAAGTGAAACATGGACGATAAATAGTTTAGAGAAGAAGAGAATAGAAGCTTTCGAAATGTGGTGCTACAGAAGAACGCAGGAGATTAGATCACATGACTAATGAGGAGGAAGTGATCTGAATTGGAGAGAAGAGAAATTTGTGGCACAACTTGACTAGAAGAACGGATCGGTTGGTAGGGCATATTCTGAGGCATCAAGGGATCACCAATTTAGTATTGGAGGGCAGCGTGGAGGGAAAAATTCGCAGAGGGAGACCATGAGATGAATACACTAAACACAATGAGAAGGATGTAGGTTGCAGTGGATACTGGGAGACGAAGAACCTTGCACAGGATAGAGCAGCATGGAGAGCTGCATCAAACCAGTCTCTGGAGTGAAGATTACAACAACAACAACAACAACATCATCCCTCAGAAGGGCATTGAGGAGCCGTACCAATTAATACTAAGCCGAATGACTTTTTGCATAAGGACCAGAGGTGGACCAAAGCGTCATTCACTTGCTGAACTTCCTCTCCAATACTTCATTCAGTTTTTCTGAAATTGTAATCGGTACGTCACCTCTACCGATTTCCGGCCCATTTGAATAATTCCTTCATCTTCTCGAAAACAACACGGGGTTGTGCTCGCGTCTTTGCGACTTGAGTAACATTTCCGATTAGATACGTTACTTTCCGTGTCCTCCGAGATCTAGCAGGTGTCTGGTGATATGAGTAAAGCCTTCGGGAACTCGTAGACTGTCACAATGGCCAAAGTTTTCACTGTACAGATTTTTGAAATTTAATCATCAAATTCTGTGAAAGCTTGCCATACGTAAGATGCGTGCTGCGGTTTAAAAGGAAATTGCGTGCCTGCTCGGCAGCGTGTTTCCACGAAAAACTGAAATGTTGGCAGCGGTTTTTTATTTTTTTGTTTTAATCTCCTGATACATATTGAATTTCAGGCCCTCCGTCCGCTGCGTTGCTGCAGATTTCATTTCCCAGTAATCACATTGACCACGGTTGGTTTGATATGACACCGCAGTAACGGGAAGTCAAGTCACAATTCTCTTTATCTAATACAAAATTATATTATATAACGTTCTCGTGTAGTTTTGCTAACAGAACCCTCTTTCCGTCTCACAAATGTAACTTCTTTATGTACTACTACGTAGTTGATAAAGCATGAAATGACTAAGATGACTCTGAAATAGAGAGAGGAAGAGAGAGAGAGAGAGAGAGAGAAGAAGAAGAAGAATTAATTGAGAAAGCCTGACGAGTGCGTACCGCCACTGAAGGAAGCGATGCTCCATTGTATTTCATCACAGATGAAGGTGAATTCTGACATACTTCTAACGGTATCGCAAACCATACCATTAGGTTTTCCCTTGGTCCGTAGCATAACAAAATTCTCTCTTGTCACTACTTCATATCAACGTGATCAGTTTGAACATACATGGGACCACAAATATAGCGAATCTAGCAAATAATGCACAAGATAGTGGAAACTATAGTGCAGGAAATTCAGAAAAAAACTTTTCAACTAGTCTTACGAATTATTATTAATTTTGAAGAGTAAGTTCTGTGTCTGAAACCAAATGTATAGCTATTTGTATGGCTGTTACCCCGATGGCACGGTGTTCAGTATTTCTCTACAGTTCAGTACGTCATATTCTTGACGTCTGCGTGGTCATCTCACTACATCCACTTTGCCTCTTCACAAGTTTTTGGTCTTTTTTTTTTTAACTGTAAGCTCACCTGACAAAAACGTAGTCATCCCTGAAGAAATCACCACAAGCATTATTTAACACCGTGTAGTACAGTCCATGGGTTTGATAAACGCCGTAATCCGGTTAGGAAGTGAATCCAAAAGGATGTGTAGGTACGTTGCACCCAGGTTAAGACACTCACTGTGGATTTGACAGAGCAGTAAAACCAAATTACGGGTACTCTCGTCTCGCTGTTCAAACAAGTTCCACAGATTTTCTTTGGCATTCAAGTCAGGTGGTTTTGCAAGCTAGTCAAGATGTAATGGGGTGGGGGAGTGTTCAGAAAACCAGTCATGTATCCTTCCAGCCCTGTGGACTTTGCTCTTGTCGTCTTGAAAAATAAGGTTATCATTAACATACTTATCATTCACCTTTTGGCTAAAAGGCAACACCTAATTATTCAGAATGTTTCAATAAATATGCTGGTACTTGTTAGTGATTACCTTAGTGAGCTGGACCAGTTTACGATGAGAAGAATACCATCAAAACATCACAGACTCACCTCGGCTTTCATCTGACCATTTACACATTCAGGATGAAAGCTTAATTTGGCCTTTGGTACACTCGACGACCTGCGTCATTTGAATGCAGGCAAAAACGTGACTCGCCAGAATACACTATATTCCGCCAATCAGCTACTGTTCACGTTCGATAATTTCTTGCCTATTGATGATGAGCAGCTACATGCGCCTGTGCGAGAAATGGCCTCTTGCAAAGTGACCGACTCCAAACGTTCATTGGAGCAGTTACCGTCGTAATGATCGCTACATAGCACGTTGTCATGGATCTACAGCGGTTCCTGTCGGGTTTGAAAACGATTTTGATTCAGAAGCCTCGAAACGTGTCTCCGTTCCCTCTGTCACATTGTTTTTCCGAACACAGTTGTGACGTTGTGATTTGTGGTCACATGTGTTTGACCACTGCTTGTAGATTCATCGAAAGTCCGCCGCGAAACACCAACAAATACGGCAACCTCACACGCCGTTCGACTATGGGCACGGTGATATATGATTGCTCCTTCAAGCCACTCTGACCCATCCTTGAGTTTGCCCATGCTTACGTACAATGTCCGCTTGAAACACAATGTCTCACTGATCGCTGTTTCCTCATGCTCATGTGGAGGCGCAACTCCTGCTGTGGAACACCTGACTTGGTCTCTGTATCACATGCAAAGGCTGGACGATTCACTTGCCGTGTCCACTGGGCTGACTGTGTGTGTTTGCTGTCTTGTTGCTATCTGTGTTGCCAACTACCGAGGTCCATTGTTCTCTGTAGCGTTGCCAACTTACAAAGTGCATTGTCCTTTCTTTTGTGCTCTGGTGGCTTATGTAGTTCAGTTTTCTTTGGTGTGTGCGCGTGAGTGCGTGTGCATCGCTTAGGGCAGAGGCTAGAAATGAATGGGCGGAAAACGCTAGTATAGGTCTTTATCGAGATGTGTTTTATTTTTATAATGGGACTGGTTCTGATAGTGGGAAGGTACTATACGTGCAAACCAAGTTGACGCTCTTCACTGAGGCTGATGGGAGCGACAGTAAATGGGAATTGCCATTACGGTTGCTCCCACCAGCCAATGCGCTGAGTATCAACTTAGTCTGCGTATGTAGTAGAGTGTTTGTGTTGTAGATTCGGACGGCTTTGTTAGACATACAACAATTAAATGCAGATTAAGATAAAAAGCAATATGAGCAATTTCTGACACACATTCCCGTATTGTCCCAATTGTAGTAAACACATTTAATATACAAAAATATTCAGAACTATACTAACACGTGTCTGTTAAACAGGCTGTATCAGGAGGTGTAGTAAATATTTCAGGAGGTGGTGGTTTGGGCTAGTCAGAGTAAAACTTTACATAAAACAGGAGGCCAATTTAATTTGATTACATACTCTCACCAGACTGTAGAATGTAATCCAAATCGGAGTCTTGGTGGCCAAGGAACGTCACTCCCGATTCCTCTTTCAGTGAATTTTATGCTTCGGTGATGTGTCACCTGGTGACTAGAATATGCAAATGCTCCTTCTCGCTGGAGATCAAAACCATCCTTATTACCACATGAACGTCTACGTCATACTCCGCAAGCCTCCAAACGTTGTGTGGCGGAGGGTACTACTATCTGGTCCCGCCAGCTCTGTTCCATTCGCGAATAGTGCGTGTGAAGAATGAGCCTCCAATTTCTCGAATTTTCTCCTCGTTGTCAAAACGCGAGGTGTATGGGAGGGAAAGTTTTCCGACTCCTCCTGAAAAGTGCTGTCCTGAAATTTCAATAGTAAATCTCCCCGTGATGCACAACACCTCTCTAGTAACGTCTGCCAGTGGAGGGTGCTTAGCATCTCCGTGACAATCTCTCGCCAGCTAAACGATCCCGTGACGAAACGCGCCGTTCTTCGTTGGATCTTCTCTATCTCCTCTATCAGTCCTACCTGACAGGGATCCTAGACAGATGAACAATACTCAAGAATAGGGCGAACAAGCGCCATATAAGCCACTTTTTCGTGGATGAGTTACATTTCCTTAAGCTTCAAAAAATGGTTCAAATGGCTCTGTGCACTATGGGACTTAATTTCTGAGGTCATCAGTCCCCTAGAACTTAGAAATACTTAAACCTAACTAACCTAAGGACATCACACACATCCATCGCCGAGGCAGGATTCGAACCTGCGACCGTAGCGGTCACGCGGTTCCAGACTGTAGCGCCTAGAACCGCACGGTCCCTTAAGATTCTTTCAATGAATCTGCGTCTGCTATCTGCTTTTCCCACTATCCGTTCTACATGATCATTCCACCTACGGACGCTTTGGATAGTTACTCCTAGCCGCCCAGTGTGGCCGAGTGGTTCTAGGCGCTACAGTCTGGAACTGCGCGACCGCTACGGTCGCAGGTTCGAATCCTGCCTCGGGCATAGATGTGTGCGATGTCCTTAGGTTAGTGAGGTTTAAGTAGTTCTAAGTTCTAGGGGACTAATGACCTCAGAGGTTAAGTCCCGTAGTGCTCAGAGCCATTTGAACCATTTGAAGTTACTCCTCGATAATTCACGGCAGACGCTGTCTTTAGTTGTTTGTCATCAATAGTGTAGCTGTAGAGTAGTGGATTTCTTTTTCTATGTATGCGCAGTATGTTACATTTATTTACGTTCAGGGTCAACTGCCATATTCTGCACCATTCATCAATTCTCTGCAGGTCGTTCTGCAAATCTTACTATGTTCTGGCGTTGCTACTTTGGTGAAGACAACTGCATCATCTACAGATAGCTTTAAAGCGCAACCAATGATTTCTACTAGATAATTTTCACATATTGTAATCAGAAACGGTCGTATCACACTTCCCTGTGGTACTCCGGATATTACGTTCATATTTGTCGATTTATTTCTGTTAAGAGCGACGTGTTGAGTTCTGTCTGCAAGAAAATCTTGAATTCAATCACAGGTCTCCTCCTCTATTCCGTAAATTCGTATTTTGCTCATTAAACGGCAGTGGGGAACGGTGTCAAATGCCTTACTGAAATCAACGAACACGGCTTCAACCTGACCGTTGTAGTCCACTGCGCTGTGGATCTCGTGCAGGAGCAGAAAGAGATGAGTTTCGCAGGATCTCTGTTTGAGGAATCTATATTGATTTTTATACAGGAGATGTTCATAATCCTTGAGCATAAAACATGGTCCATATTCAACGATATAGGTCTATAATTGTGTGGGTGTGTCTTATGGCCTTTCATAAAAAAGGGAATGACCTGCGCTTTTTTCCATTTGTCGGGTACCTTTCCTTGCTCAAGCGATCTACGATTGATTTCTGCTAGAAGGGGAGCAAGTTCTCTCCGATATTCTTTATAGAATCTGATAGGCATCTCATCTGGTCCTGAAGCGTTTCCACTACTAAGCGACGGTAGCTGCTTTTCAATTCCGCGAGCGGTCATCTCAATATCTGCCATTTCGATGTTCGTACGACGATTGAAAGGAGGGACAGTGTTACGATCTTCCGCTATGAAACAACTTCGGTAGACCGGATCCAGTATTTTCAAAGTGGTTCAAATGGCTCTGAGCACTATGGGACTTAACATCTATGGTCATCAGTCCCCTAACACTTAGAACTACTTAAACCTAACTAGCCTAAGGACAACACACAACACTCAGCCATCACGAGGCAGAGAAATCCAGTATTTTGGCCTTCTCTCTGCTGTCTTCCGTTTCGGTGCTAGTGTGGTCGCTGAGAAAATGAATAGATGATTTTGACGTACTTACTGATTTTACATACGACCAAAATCTCTTAGGGTCTATACTCAGGTCGATTGACAACGTCTTACTTTCAGAATTATCGAACGCTTCTCTCATTGCTCTCCTTACGCTCATTTTCGCTTCTTTCAGCTTTTGTTTGTCAGTTAGGTTTTTACTTCTCTTGAATCTGAGATGAAGTGCTCTTTGTTTACGTATCGCTTTTCTAACACGGCTATTAAACCATGGTGGATTTTGCCCATCCCTTAAAACGTTACTCAGAACATGCTTGTCTAGGACATATAGAACGATGCCTTTGAATTTTTCCATTTGTTCTACACATCATCGTCCTCATCGCCGATTATTTGATACTGACTGCTGAGATATTCTGAAATTTGTATCCTGTCAACCTTGCTGAGCAAATACATGTTTCTACCTCTCTTAACATTCCTTGTAGGATCCGTCGTCATAGATGCTGTCACAGCCTTATGATCACTGATACATTCCTTTGCGTTAACTGATTTGATGAGTTCAGGTCTGTTTGTTGCCAGGAGGTCTAAGAAGTTGCCCTCACGAATTGATTCTCTAACTATCTGCTAAAGGTAATTTTCGGACAAGACATCCAGAACAAAGCTACACAATTCCCTGTCTTGGCACCAGTTTTGATGGCATAACACTCCCAAATGGAGTGACAAAGCCATTTTCCCTCGATACTTCGTGATTTTTCAATCTCGAATACTTTCTCATTTTTAATGCAACAAAAGGACATGAAATTAAAAATGTTGCTGAAAATTGCAATGCGTGGTGAATGAAAATATTTTCTAGCGTTAAAAAACTACGAACAGTAAAAATGGTTACATTATATAGAACCGTTATATTTTTGTTTCCTCTCTCATTTACGTTGCAGTAGTGCAACTACAAAGATAAGTATAAAACCAAAATTTACTCGCTTTTGAGAAAATTTCTGCTGATCAAATAACAACATACATCTGCAGCCAAATAAAAAGTTACATAGTTTAGAACCCAAGCAGGATCTCGGTCTGTCTATCTGTCTGTCTATCTCTTGCGAAATTAGTTAAACATTCCTCATAGTTCTGCGTCAAGTTAGCAGAGATATTGGGGTTAGACTAATCTGTATTATTTTCAGTGTTTGGGTTAACACTTGCATTTCACAATTTTGTTTTTAAAAGTTTCTTCTTTTGACTCCACCCTTTGTCAGAAGCGAGGTTCGTTACAAGCAGGCAGCATCCAGAGTCTGGGCGTCGATTAGGTTGGCAATTGGCCGCAGCCTTGGTGCCGGCACCAGGACGACGTTCTCTTTAATTGACTTGTGGTCCCGACAGTGAACCTTGGATCATAATGGCGGCGCGCACTTAGTCTATATTACGAGCCTACCGTTAGAGAGCAGTTCTCCTGTTGAAACGAAGAGATGGAGTATGCAGACATTTAAAAGACCTCGCGAACTCTCTCATTCCACGTCGCATTAAATTCCCAGTGACCACTATTGTCTTTATGAATTCCTATCTTAGTGGCTTCTTCGTCTTTGTCGCATTAAAGGTTTCCTGTTTGTTGTCGTGCAATACGTTTCTTTAGTTTCCTGGCTATTTACTTTGGATCTGAAGTTATTAAGGATCAAATAAAGGTAGCGAAGGGTTATCTACAATTTATAGAGAAACAATACTACAGTTGTAATTGTTGAAATACATGACAGTGAGTCAGTGGTTGAAAAGGTAGTTAGTGTTGTAGGCTAACTTCATGTTATTCAAACAACAAGTAGATTAAGGAGTAACTGAAAAGCAAGAGGAACTTGGAAAGGAACTTTTGGGAGAAGGAATCTAAACTTGAGGTATGCCGATGACAATGTTATTTTGTCAGAGACAGCAAAGGACTTGGAAGATCAGCTAAACAGATTGGATAGTTAGTCACTTTCAGCGCGCTGGATGGCAGTAGACAGCAACTTACTATGATGTAATGAGATTACAAAACCGTGAAAGTTGTACAAAAGTTTTCTTTCATTTAAGTAACCGCCTGTTTCGGACTTTTTTCTATTCTCAAGCCATCCACGTAAGGCCTACCAAAAAACCATAATGTGTGTACGCTGGCTACATTGCTTGTATGGTTGACTAAGTGTAAGATACTGTTTGAGTACGACAGTCTGCTGCTGCGTACAGCATGGAACGGATAGTATCTTGGCCGGCCGCGGTGGTCTCGCGGTTCTAGGCGCGCAGTCCGGAACCGTGCGACTGCTACGGTCGCAGGTTCGAATCCTGCCTTGGGCATGGATGTGTGTGATGTCCTTAGGTTAGTTAGGTTTAAGTAGTTCTAAGTTCTAGGGGACTAATGACCACAGCAGTTGAGTCCCATAGTGCTCAGAGCCATTTGAACCATTTTTGGATAGTATCTTGAAAGCAAGTTATAAGACGAATATCATAAAACGTAAAACAAATACATTGCAGTGTAGCCGAATTCACTCTGGCGATGCCGAGGAAATTAAATTAGGATACGCCGCGCTATAAACAATAGATGAGTTTTATTGTTGCGGAAACAAAACATCTGACGTCAGACTGGCAACAGGAAGAAAACTTTTTCTGAAAAATAAAAAATCAAGTACAAATATAAGTTGTTACAATTCGTTTCTGATTATATTAATCTCTGGTGTGGCTTTACATGAAAATGAAACGTGAAGATAAGCGACACAAACAGGAATAGTAATTTTTGAAATGGGTTTTTTTAGAAAAATGCTGAAGATTAGATGTGTAGAACTAGTGCCTAAGCTCAGTGCATAGATACTGAATTTAACTGGAGACCAAAGAGCATTATTGCACAAATTGAATAAGAGGAGGGTACGTTGACAGGACTCATTCTGAGGAAGCAAGAAATAGTTAATTTGATAGTTGTGGTAAGGACAGAGGGTAAAAACTGCTGTAGGCACCCAGGCTTGAATACAACAGGCAAATTAAGATGGATGCAGGTTACAGAGAGCTGGAGCAATTAGCGTAATTGGGAGTAACACGATTGACTTGCGCGTTGAGTTACATAAATCTAGTGTTAGGATTAAAGACTACAAGACCACTATCCTGAATCACTTGATGAATCTGTAGTCTTCGCCAGAACAGCGTCTCAGTAAGGATTTGGGCGTTTGTGCTGGAAACAGGCCAGTTCCCCAGTGCCTGTTGCTCGCTGGTGTTCGCAGGTTAGCCTCGTAACAGTTCCCACGACACTGTATGCAATTAGAGAGACATACGTTTCCAAAATGAATGAAGGTTCCTATGACTCATCGACGCCAAATGAATCGTTGTTTCCTCCCGAAGGCAGTATTTTATTCTCCTAGAATAATGTTCGTGGTAGTCAGCATGAAAATCGTAAGCCATTAGCTTATCACGTCTCGTTTGCGGCTCCTAACGTTCGTGTGATGTCTCGCTCCATATGTAAGCCTGCTGTCTCCACTGCTGGGACCAAGGCTGCTCTGTGCTTGCCTCCGCGTACGGCCGCCGGGGCAAAGAATTCATCGTAAAAGGGATGTTACAAGTCTACTCGTTGGCGTAGTACTCGCCGAGTGTTGTCGCTGTCTGGTTTCATGTACACTACCCTCCATAAGCTTGGAAACACCCAGTAATTAGAGACTATGGAAAGAAAATACAGTATAAAAATGCGTTTAGTTGTTTTCCAAACGTTTATTAAGCTCAAATAATATACAGGAAGATGCAACAATGAAATTTTCGATTCCTCAAAATAGCCACCCTTTGCTTTCATCACTGCCTTGCACACTCTCAGCATGTGCTGCGTCAGTTTTGCCAAGGTTGTAAGGTGGCTATAATTTCACATCTTACAAGAACCCATCCACATACTTTGCCGTGATCTACAAACACAATTATGCATCATGTGATAGGTTGTACATCGTCTATATGAATATACACTCCTGGAAATGGAAAAAAGAACACATTGACACCGGTGTGTCAGACCCACCATACTTGCTCCGGACACTGCGAGAGGGCTGTACAAGCAATGATCACACGCACGGCACAGCGGACACACCAGCAACCGCGGTGTTGGCCGTCGAATGGCGCTAGCTGCGCAGCATTTGTGCACCGCCGCCGTCAGTGTCAGCCAGTTTGCCGTGGCATATGGAGCTCCATCGCAGTCTTTAACACTGGTAGCATGCCGCGACAGCGAGGACGTGAACCGTATGTGCAGTTGACGGACTTTGAGCGAGGGCGTATAGTGGGCATGCGGGAGGCCGGCTGGACATACCGCCGAATTGCTCAACACGTGGGGCGTGACGTCCCCACAGTACATCGATGTTGTCGCCAGTGGTCGGCGGAAGGTGCACGTGCCCGTCGACCTGGGACCGGACCGCAGCGACGCACGGATGCACGCCAAGACCGTAGGATCCTACGCAGTGCCGTAGGGGACCGCACCGCCACTTCCCAGCAAATTAGGGACACTGTTGCTCCTGGAGTATCGGCGAGGACCATTCGCAACCGTCTCCATGAAGCTGGGCTACAGTCCCGCACACCGTTAGGCCGTCTTCCGCTCACGCCCCAACATCGTGCAGCCCGCCTCCAGTGGTGTCACGACATGCGTGAATGGAGGGACGAATGGAGACGTGTCGTCTTCAGCGATGAGTCGCTTCTGCCTTGGTGCCAATGATGGTCGTATGCGTGTTTGGCGCCGTGCAGGTGAGCGCCACAATCAGGACTGCATACGACCGAGGCACACAGGGCCAACACCCGGCATCATGGTGTGGGGAGCGATCTCCTACACTGGCCGTACACCTCCCGTGATCGTCGAGGGGACACTGAATAGTGCACGGTACATCCAAACCGTCATCGAACCCATCGTTGTACCATTCCTAGACCGGCAAGGGAACTTGCTGTTCCAGCAGGACAATGCACGTCCGCATGTATCCCGTGCCACCCAACGTGCTCTAGAAGGTGTAAGTCAACTACCCTGGCCAGCAAGATCTCCGGATCTGTCCCCCATTGAGCATGTTTGGGACTGGATGAAGGGTCGTCTCACGCGGTCTGCTCGTCCAGCACGAAGGCTGTTCCAACTGAGGCGCCAGGTGGAAATGGCATGGCAAGCCGTTCCACAGGACTACATCCCAGCATCTCTACGATCGTCTCCATGGGAGAATAGCAGCCTGCATTGCTGCGAAAGGTGGATATACACTGTACTAGTGCCGACATTGTGCATGCTCTGTTGCCTGTGTCTATGTGCCTGTGGTTCTGTCAGTGTGATCATGTGATGTATCTGACCCCAGGAATGTGTCAATAAAGTTTCCCCTTCCTGGGACAATGAATTCACGGTGTTCTTATTTCAATTTCCAGGAGTGTATAAAGGATACTGACATTGTCACGTACGCCTAGTATATAATTGTCAACGCTTATTGCAAGAAAGGTGACGGAGTATCTTTATCATCATACTAGTAGAGGTTGGAACGCCGGTGGAGACGAAACGGCAGGCAGATCTCAAGCTCTGTGTGGAAGGCCCGCACAGGTGTTGGTCCTGCTTTGACATAGGAAGTAGCTAGACGGACGTCGTGGTACTTGAGCTCTGGAGCACAATAGGATGACGCCAGGCCGCTATTGTAGCAGGTGTGGAAGAATAACCGGATAATACTTCCGAACGCTGAAAATCTTGGACGCAGGTGAGAGGAACGACGAAGCGGCACCTCGGAAACCGCGCAGGCTGCGTTATTTCCGAGGATTTTTGCTCAGAAGCGTACCATTGTACGAGTCTAGGGTTTTCCTCACAAACGTTCCGCGCTGGACGACAAAAGACTAAAATATGGTTGGTCGGCGTTCGGAAGAATCTTTAGAGAGGGAGAATATTCCGTGGTTTCGGGAATATGATTCGTTTTCATAATTACGATGGTGGGGAGCTGAGTCTTGCTGTGAGGTCAGCGGTGGAGAGACGAGGTCTTCCGTTGTGAGCGCCCGTGTGTGACGGTCGCTCGATATCAGCTTTGTTGGTGCAGATGGACTTGCTGTCTTTGCTCTCAGGAGAGTTTATAGTTGGGCACTGTACTGTTGCGAAAGTATACAATTGTGGACTTCACCTACGGGTTCGATGTCGTCGTTGAGTACGCAGCGTTCAGTAATTGAGAGTACTTCCTCTGCCTATACTTACGGTGAGACGTTATCCGAACTCCGTCCTTCTGGCTGGGAGTTCGCGTTTCTCGTCTGTAGAAAACAGAGAGGAGAAGACAGTATTAGAGTATATTAGTCAGAGGACCGCCTTCTGCCGTCCTAGTGTTTCAAAGAGCTTATTTGTGGCTGGAGTTCTTCCATCATCGCAGACGAGTACGGGAACAATCACTTTGACGCACCGGACGCAGTACATACGGTGATATCGCAAACTGCTTCGGATTATTAGGGCTATAAACGTTAAACAGCTGTGATCATGTTAGTGTATTCCCACTGAGGTTCCACACCACCGTAGATTATCTTTTAAAGTAGCTTCTTATAGTGTTTGGTATGTAGATGATGTCAGTTATTTCGCGTTGTTCATATTAGACTGCACAGTCATAATAAGGACAGAGTTGGGGGATTTATTAGTAATTTTACTTAGGAAATGTAAACTTTCTTATCTAAAGGTCTTTTTTTAATCTACAATAAATATACAAGCAGGAACAACGTTTATCATTTAGTAGGATTAGTTGACTTCATTATTCATTTATGTTTAGATTGTAATTTATAGAATCAAATCCTAATATCTGCTTCATTGGGTAATCCGACAGGGCCAAATCTTCATTTAGCGTTTATTATTTTCCATTGAGGCACATTCATTTTACACCCCCCAGGAGTAGCACCTTGGAAGGTTTCAGTTGGAATTAACCTCCATTCTTGGTGCAGTATCTCCCACAATTGTGACCCACTCATGAATTTCCTTTTTCGGGTCCTCCTGTCCAATTCATCCCACAGCAGCTCGATTGGGTTACAATCACGGGATTGGGGCAGCCATTCCGCGTTTTTCAATATTTTACGAACCTCTAGAGACTTTACATAGTTCTGACACAAGCGAGACGTATGTTTCGGGTCGTTGTCTTGCTGCAAGACAAAACCTTTCCCAATCAAACGCAAACCAGATGTCTTATCATGCCGCTGGAGAATGGTATGATAATCCGTTTGGTTCATTTTTCCGTCCATTTTCACCAAATCTCCGACTTTATTCCTTCCAAAGGATCCCCATACCATCACAGAACCCCCTCCGTGCTTTCCATTTAGAATTACTCACTGAGGATTCAAGCGGTCATGAGGTAAACGGCGTACAAATTGACGGCGTTTACTTCAAAAAATTTCGAACTTGGATTTGTCTGTGAAAAAGACCTGTTCCCAATTCCCCGCTGTCCAATGTTGGTGTGTCTTAGCCCATTGCAGTCCTTTCGTATTGTTAACAGGGCGCAACAGTGTTTTCCCTCTTGCTAAATAACCTCGGAGGTTGTTGTCTGCCAGGCGTCGTCTCACCGGTGTATCCCTTGTTGCGTTTAGTTCAGCAGTAAATTCACGGACAAATTTTAATCTGTTACGTTTACTGGTTACTACCAAATACTTTTCCTAGCTTACTGATTTTTCCTGCGTGCTCCTGAACAAGGACGATCTCCATAGGAGCCTGTTTCTCGATGCCGGTGTACGGATTTTACAACTCCGCTGATGTAAGGCATCAGTTTCTTTGCTGTTTGTCGGACACTATTGCCTTCTTGGTGCAAAGTGATTATCATTGCCCGTGATTCATAAGGAATCTGGTACTTTGGGGCCATTTTCAATTACTTTCGCTGCGTGTTTATACCTTTATGCAAACGCAACTACAAGTGAACAGTAATGTAAACAACGTACGTGTACATAGCCATGCGATCTACTCGCTCCACCTGGCGTGTTTAGTAGAACTGCTTGGACAAGTAACGTCAGTTTACATTCAACGGAGGAATATTAGTTTGTTCCAATATACATGTACACTACTGGCCTTTAAAACTGCTACACCAAGAAGAAATGCAGATGATAATCGAGTATTCATTGCACAAATATATTATACTACAACTGACATGTGATTAAATTTTCACGCAATTTGGGTGCATACATCCTGAGAAATCAGTACCCAGAACAACTATCTCTGGCCGTAATAACGGCCTTTTGATACGCCTGGGCATTGAGTCAACCAGAGATTGGAACGCGTGTACAGGTACAGCTGCCCATGCAGCTTCAACACGATACCACAGTTCATCAGGTGTAGTGAATGGCGTATTGTGACGAGCCAGTTGCTCGGCCAGCATTGACCAGACGTTTTCAATTGGTGTGACATCTGGAGAATGTGCTGGCCAGAGCAGCAGTCGAACTTTTTCTGTATCCAGAATGGCCCGTACAGGACCTGAAACATGCGGTCGTGCATTATCCTGCTGAAATGTAGGGTTTCGCAGGGATCGAATGAGGTGTAGAGACACGGGTCGTAACATATCTGAAATGTAGCGTCCGCTGTTCCATGTGCTGTCTGTGCGAACAAGAGGTGACCGAGACGTGTAACCAATGGCGCCCCATACAATCACGCCGGGTTATACGCCAGTATGGCGATGACGAATACACGTTTCCAATGTGCGTTCACTGCGATGTCGCCAAACACGGATGTGACCATCATCATGCTGTAAACAGAACCTCGATTCATCCGAAAAAAATGACGTTTAGTCATTCGTGCTCCCAGGTTCGTCGTTGAGTAAACCATCGCAGGCGCTTCTGTCTGTGATGCAGCGTCAAGGGTAAACGCAGCAATGGTCTCCGAGTTGATAGTCCATGCTGCTGCAAACGTCGTCGAACTGCTCGTGCAGATGGTTGTTGTCTTGCAAACGTCCCCATCTGTTGACTCAGGGATCGAGACGTGGCTGCACGATCCGTTACATTCATGCGGGTATGATGCCATTCATCTCGACTGCTAGTGATACGAGGCCGTTGGGATCCAGCACGGCGTTCCGTATTACCTTCCTGAACCCACCGATTCCATATTCTAACAGTCATTGGATCTCGACCAACGCGAGCACCAATGTCGCGATACGATAAACCGCAGTTGAGATAGGCTACAATCCGATCGTTATCAAAGTCGGAAACGTTATGGTACGCATTTGTCCTCCTTACACGAGACATCACAACAGTATTTCACCAGGCAACACCGGTCAATTGCTGTGTGTGTGTATGAGAAATCGGTTGGAAACTTTCCTCATGCCAGCACGTTGTAGGTGTCGCCTCCCGCGCCAACCTTGTGTGACTGCTCTGAAAAGCTAATCATTTGCATATCTCAGCATCTTCTTCCTGTCGGTTAAATTTCGCGTCTGTAGCACGTCATTTTCGTGGTGTAGCAGTTTTAATGGCCAGTAATGTATATGTACAGTAATTAACTGTACAATACTGTAAGTGTCTTTATTAACTGTTATTTGATCTTGCTATTCCGTATTCTAACCAACACTCATATAGATCACTTACATCTTGCTCCGTGGTAATACGCAGGATGGTGTTTCTAAACTTATGGGAGGGCAGTGTAGCTCCCCTACTTGTCTACCTCGTCACAAAACTCATTAGTTCCTTATTACTACTGCAAATTACGTCCAACTGAACCTGCTCATTGCAGTCCAGTCTGGGTATCCCACTACAATAGGCTTGTACTCGCCTGAATGAAAGTTCTGTTTTTCCTGCCACCATACTTCACTAATTTCCACTTCTTGTGGCGTGAGCCTAACCACTTTTCTTTTCCGCTTGTTGTAATCACCACGCTCGGACGAGCTGCAGAGCTGCATGTCGTCGATAAATCCATTGAAAGACAAAAAAGAAGAAGAAAACGAAGCACCAAGGAGGAGTTATGCAAATGGTTCAAATGGCTCTGAGCACTATGGGACTTAACATCTATGGCCATCCGTCCCCTAGAACTTAGAACTACGTAAACCTAACTAACCTAAGGACATCACACAACACCCAGCCATCACGAGGCAGAGAAAATCCCTGACCCCGCGGGGAATCTAACCCGGGAACCCGGGCCAAATTGGTTCATACTGGTGTAGACGGAAAATGCAGAATTCTAAACTTCGATGGCAGATCTACATCTACACGGATGCTCTACAAATCAGATTTAAGTGCCTGGCAGAGGGTCCATCGAACCAACTTCACAATTCTCTAATATTCCAATATCGTATAGCGAGCGGAACGAATGAACACCTGTATCTTGATGGATGAACGTGTGACGCAGCGGCGCAGTTTCACCGCGAAGGTGGCAAGTTGGGACATGTCGTTATCAGGTCTTTGCGAATTTCGTGTACTCAGTTGGTCAATAACTATGCCTCGCAGACAGGTATTTGAGCAATATACGCAGATATCAGCATTTGAGAAAGGATGTGTACTTGGGCTCAAAGAAGCCGGTTGGAGTAACAGGCGAATCGTTTGACATTTGAATTGGAGGAATGTCACTATTCCAAGATGTTGGGAAGAATGGGTGAACCTTGGCAGAAAACAGCGTTAAGAAGGAAGAACATGAGGACCGAGCAATCGTGAGAGCGGCACTCATAGCCCCGGATTCATCACTATCATCGATCCGACGTACGACTGATACTTCATGGCAAGTCATCCTCGGGTTGCTCATCAACAATGCAATTCCCGCCCGCACACGGCTACAGTTTCTACTGCTTGTCTTCTTGCTTCCTACCCTATCTAGGCCAGCGAGGTTGCCGGATCTGTCCGCAATTGGAAATATTTGGAGGATTATGGACAGGGGTCTCCTATCAACTCGGAATTGTGACCACATACCCAATTGGACAGAATTTGGCACAATATCCCTCAGGAGGAGGCGCTACAGTCCCTCAATCACTGCTAAGATCTGCTTGCGTAAGCGCCAGATAAGTAGTAACGCATTATTGACTTTCTCACTTTATGAAGCCCTTTCTCGTGAGTAAATCGCCCAGTTTTTCTGAGACTGATATCATTGTCCGGCTCTACATGTACATTTGCCGATTTCCTCCCATTCGGATTACGCATTCATGGTGCATCTTCTACAGTATAAGCTGAGTGTATCGTGAAAAATATGCCCTTGCACGGCGAAACTGGAATTTCAAGACATGCTTTCCAGTGCTTTTCGATGATCCATTCCCTTCCCTGGAAAGATAGTAGACGTACAGGCTTGTATCACTGCCATGTTTCGTTTAGAACTATAGAACTTAACTGTGTTGCCTGCTCGCTTTTAATGCCTAACAGAAAACAGAACCCCATTCAAAAGAACTTGAAGCGCACGTGAGGAATGTGAACGTTACGCGTGCTTGAATTTGTAAATCTGATAATATTTTCATTACGTGGGGAAAGAAAATACTACCATAGCGTCTACCAATATTAACAGAAAGTACTTCTCTAAATTTGCTCTTAACTGTATCAAATTTAGCTCTCTACATCTACATCTGTACTCCGCAAGCAACCTTACGGTATGTGGCAGATGGTACTTTGTGTATCAAGTATTAAGAATTACATTTCATTTCGTTGTCTACATTTGCTGGCAATGTAGGTATTTAATCGTTCCTTGCTCCATAGCTGGATCCACGATTTAAGAGAAACTCTGCGTTTTTCAAATAAGTAATGCCTCTGTGCTGAAAGAGTACAGTGTCTTTCTTGGCTTAGCTTGGTGTAGCCAGTGAGCATTACCTTCTAGTATTATCGTTGTTACCTGTCTTTTCTGGCATTATGGTGTAGCGCTAGCAATGCGTGCACTAGCCACCACGTGGGTTCAGCAGTGGTTTTGCAGTTAAAAGATGCGATCGGATGAGTTGACATGCGGGTAATGAGTCACAGGAAATGCACTTGAAAGTTACATTGGAAAGTGTTTAATTTCTTCTACTGGGTGGTATATTTTTTGGACTGTAAAGAGTGATTAAAAGATGTTAACTGGAGAATTTTTCGTGCTATGCGAAAGTAAATCGACGGGACCAGTTGTCAATTTACGCAGGTGAAGATACTCACGATATACAAGGAAACCGACTCCGGTCTAGGCATCCTCCACTAAAGACCGCACAGGCGCAGCACCAAACCAACTTTAAAATAAATGACCGATGGAAATAGGAATGGGAGAGCAGAATAGCAGTAAACTGCCACAGTATGCCATGCATCTTTAGTAAACCAAAAGGATTTGATTGCCCTCGCAAAGTTTGGTCAACTCTTAATCGCATCAGTACTAACTGTGGGAGATGCGCCGACTCCTTACACAGATGGGGTAAACTTCCTTCGGCCGCTTGCGACTGTGGTCCTGAGAGACAGACGGTCAAACACATCGTGCAGGAATGCCCACTAAGGGCATATGAGGGTGACCCACATGACTTCCTAACGGCGACCCAAGAGGCAATCGACTATTTATTATCTAAGCTGGACGTCTGCTTGTGATTGCTCTTCTGTGAGTGTAAATTTACAATTGGTGGTGTCCTTATAAACAAACTGTTATTTATTGTTCTGTTTATACATAATTGATTTTTTTAAATCATGTTGTTTCTGTAATTTTTACTGTGATCTTATGAGCCATACGCTAAATAAATAAATAAATCCACTGTTACAGTTGATACTAGCATGCAGAATATAATTTTTCATCATTGGACTAAACTTGATGCAAACAAACACAAACGCGAAGTTTGGTCAGCAACCGTAGCACATGTGCACTTGTGCTACGCTCTTGGAAGCAGGTCCTTCTTATGTACCAGACACATTGCGTTAAATGAAACTTCAGAATTTTCTAATGTCTTAACGGCCATCAACGTGTTTCTTAATCACACTTAGACCTAATGTATGTAGTTTCTATTTCAAACATCGTGTACGGTCACTGTATTATTGTGCTTGGATTGTTGTGCGGTAAATACGCAGTGTGGAAATGGCTGACACTGCTCCGTAGTCAAACACAGGCGTGGAAAACCGTTAAAAAGTGGAGACAAACACGTTGTTCTTAATACTTTTCTCAAGTTTAGAGGAAAAATCAGCTTTGAAGTTTTGCGAGTAACTGTATTTACTAGTTAAGTGTTTCAAAAGCGGCTGCATAGCTGAATATAATGGTTATGCAATAGAGTCCATGGATCAATGGTTCAGATATCGCTTTGACCTTTCTGTTTTTCGATCAATCTGGAATACCTACATCTTTTTAATCTAAAATTCGTCAAATGTATGCTCAATAACACCAATCTAATCATCATTTTAATGAAAACCGCACATGTTCTTGTATCTAGTTACATATTGCATGAAAATTTCAAGTATTACTGGAGTATAAATTGCTAATGACCAATATTTTCTAAAAGATCTTTAATAAAGTTTGTTTAAATTAAAAAAAAAGTAATTTTGACGTCAAAAACGAAAAATCAAATACTCTTTATTGGAATTTTGTCCATTGTTTTATACCACAGATGTGAGCCACATAAGCCAGAGTAAAGCGTCGTGAAAGCATGGAAAACAATTTTTATAACGTTGATCACTCTGCATTTTTACAGTTGTCATTGTACCATTGCCAGATGAATCCAATACAGCTGATCTGTAGCCAAGTTAAGGGATTTGTTGCGAGAAATAAAAAGGCATTTAAGCTGCCAGGCTTACAGGAACTAATGGACGATGCTTTGTCACACGTTATTGCCGAAGCTGGCGGGATACAGAGCGGCAAGTCATAAAAGAAGAAGAGGAAATGTGGCGCTTTTCGGACTTCGTGGATTCTGTTGTTGATCGTCTCTTTATCAACGTCGCAGGGGACAGTTTCAGTACTGAAGTGTATTTGCCGGATTCAATATGATTATAAGATGACTGACTATAATACCGTCACTGGCTTCAATATTTAACTTAAGGGCAAAATCCTTGCAATACGCTTTTACATCACACATAACTCGCTCAGAAAAATATGCTGTATTTAAGCAAGGAATTTCATCACTCGTCTTTTTAATTACAGCACTACGGGGTGTTCAAAAAGTCTCCCCGCAGTGCCGTATGATTTTCACCTGCCTGAGTTACTTCCCATCAAGTGGACTCTCCCAACATTCCTCTGTTTCGTTTATCTCAGCCAGCGTCATTAGTATCGTTGGTGTGTGTCGTTACGTGTTCACGTGAACGTTTAAGTATAGTCCATTTGTTCGTTTGTTTCGTGTTTGTCACTGTTAAAATGCTCCCCATTGAAGAGCGTGTGTTTTTAGTCGAACAAGTGTTCAAAACTGGCGGTAAATACACAGTTTCAGTTCGTCAAACATTTAATTCAGTTTTCCCGGAGACAACACTCCCACATCGCGATACTGTGCTAGGTTTGATTAACAAATTTCGAAGTACGGGTTCAGTGACAGATGCACCGAGCAGTGGTCGTCCAAGCGTTTTGTCTGAGAATAAACTACTCGATATTTCCGATAAAATCTTCATGAGTCCGAACAAGTCAGTAAGAATACTCACCCAAGAAATCGATGTTAGTGTGGTACCGGACCACACAGCTGTTAAGGAAAAAATTATAACTTTTCCCATACAAAGTGATAGTCGTGCAAGAACTCAAAAATACTGATCATGGCAAGAGACTGTAATATTGTCAATGATTCAAATATTTCTTTCGACAAAATAGAAGGGATATTCTTAATGAAACGTTTTTCACTGATGAGGCGTGGTTTCCGGGTACATGAACTCGCAAAATTCTCGTATATGGAGTACTGCAAATCCATTGTGTATTCATGATGAATCACTTGATTCTGTGAAAATATGAGTTTGGATTGCAATTTCTAGACGTCGGATTGTGGGTCCCATATTTTTCAACGAAACAATAAACCCACAACGATACTGCAGTGATTTCCTGTACCCATTCATAGGAGAACATGTGTTAAGTGTAATATTGAGCGGCTATTCTCAACAAGACAGTGCAGACGCGCATACAACTCGCGTTTCAATGTCACTGCTTGCTGATGCTTTTGGTGATCGCATAATTTCACAGGGACTTTGCCCTCCACGATCGCCTGACCTAATACCACCTGAATTTTCTGGGGTGCAGCGAAAGCCACTGTCTATAAAACACCGTCCAAAATCCATCGATGAACTGAAAACTGCAATATCCACTTTCACTGCTTCTGTTACAGAAGAAATATTACAGCTTTTGTTTGGAAACATGATCTAGACGAACTGAATTGTGTATTCAACAAAAGTGTATTTCACTGAGTTTCATTTCGGTATATTCACTGTGGCATGCGGCACAATCATACGGCACCGCGGAGAGCCTTTTTGAACACCCCGTATATAAGAACAAGAGCATGCTATGCTTTCCGTCTGGTCCCCTGAGAAGCGTGCGGCATTGCTGGGATTCTGCCGAATATTATTTCATTCTGTTTAAAAATTAAATGACATTCGAAGCTCTATTGTTTGTCTGCTCGTGTGTTTTAACGCCGTAACTGCAACTGCCCACATCACTACAGGTTAGTTGGACCAGGCGGCTGGCCAGCGATGTCCAAGTTAAATGCGCCGATAAAGTTGTTGTCCCACATTACTGCTCAGTCGATGTGGGCGTAATCCCGCGCAGCATAAAAGGCACCTTTATTATAGTACTTGACTATACACGAGAGAGCTTGGCTTCCATTTCACGTGAAACGAAATCCAATGAGATTTCAGCGAATGCGGAAGAATACATTATGTATTGTTTACATCAGGTTTATTCTTATGGTGAACACAGTATAATTTAGAGACGGTCATACAATATTTATAATCAGATTCCAGCTGAACCAACGTGAACAAAATGCCAACTTGCGGCTGCTCTTGGATAAAAGGATTGTACAATGTATCAGTGCGAGTCTGTTACATTAAGGTATTTGTATGAGTTGACAGAGTCCAACTGTACCTCATTAGTAAATTGTTGTCATAGGATGTTGTGAAGCGCGCAGCTATACACTTATGGATATTTTAAGTAAGTTGCGAATCTTTGCTACACTTGGAGATTTCATTATGTAATTTTGTACATTTAGCAAAAATGAAATAAAATAAAATAAAAATAAAGGCGTTCAACGCAAACAATTACCTCAGTGTAAACTTTGTACGGACAAGGGATGGAACGATCATATAGGCTTAATCGCAGATAAAGCGGGTGCAGATTACGGTTTATTGGTAGAATACTAGGGGAATGACATCCGTCTACAAAGGAGATTGCTTAAAAATCACCGCTGGGACCGATCCTAGAATATTGCTCAAGTGTTTGAGTCCCGTACAAAATAGGGCTAAGAGGGGGTTATTGAACTTTTAGAGAGAACTCTGGCACAGATTTGTTTCACCTATCTGAGAGTGTCATAGAGATGCTGAAGGAACTTATGTGCCAGACAGTAGAAAAAAGACTCAAACTAATCCGAGAAAATCTAATTATTCCAAGAACGAACTTTAAATAAATCTAGGAGCATACAACTTCCTACGTATCGCTTCCGTAGAGATCTTAAGGACAAGATTAACTTAATTAATACCACATAGAATGCCATTGAAACAGACATTCTTGCTGCTCTCCGTATGTGAATGGAATGACTAAAGACTGGTATGCAACCTCTTAAAGGTAGGAGGCAGCAGAGTTTGTTGAGACCGACACTTCTCTACTCCTGGAAGCATGGAATCCACATCTACATACATACTCCGCGAGCCACCGTACGGTGCCTGGCGGAGTGTGATTAATTAACTAAATGTACGTAATCTTTTATTGCAGATAAATGCTTTTCAGAGCTATTTATTGGTTTTATACGACCATTACAGGCACGTCGTAAACGGTAGGCATGCAGTTTCACCCTTTTCCGAGTACGATCTGTTTGTAAGGAGTCCCCTTTCTGAAGATGCGATTGCTTCAAATTAAGTGAACTATAGTGGTCCGAAAATGGGAAGCGAACTTACACTTCCGCAAGTAGTTCCTTCCCTCGTTTAGTATTAGTATCATTAACAGGTCTATTTTGAGTCTTTTAAAGGAAATTCTTTTGAACACTTTGGGTCTGGGATACGTTTCACTGCGGCCTGTATTGACAAATTAGCGCGATAGGTAAAGCGTAACCACAATAATTAATTAAGTACAAAATATGCTGGTGTGTAAAAAGAGCAAATATCGGCAGTATTGGCAGGTCGTGTTTCTCATTAAAGCATTATTAATGCCAGACACATCGATATACCGAAGATCTCTTATTACAGAAACTGCTGTATCACCGTAATGAGTTTCTGCTCCCTCCCGTGCAGTATAGCCACTGATGCCGAATACAAGCAGGTAAACACAGCTGCAGTGCGATATATCCGCCGCTCCTGTGATTAATTAAGTTATGGATTTAGAGTATCTTTTGAATGAAACCATAGACGATTATACATCATAACGTAACTGTGATCGTTACTCCTACTGCTAAAAAATCTCCTGTAAAGATATGAGCAGAATTAGGACACGGATAGCCTGTTCAGATCATTTCCCTGTAATTAATGACCTCTGTCAAACGGGTTAGTCTCTCATCAACCGTAGTCCAAAGATCTATACCAAGCAAAGTGGCGCAGTGGTTAGCACACTGGGCGCGCATTCCGGAGGACGGCGCTTCAAATCCGCTTCCGGCCAACCAGACTTAGGTTTTCCGTGATTTTCCTAAATCGCTTCTGGCGAATGCCAGAATGGTTCCTTTGAAAGGGCACGGAACATTTTCTTCCCCATCCTTGACACAATCCGAGCTTGTGCTCCGTCTTTAATGGCCTCGATGTCGACGGGACGTAAAATCCAATCTTCCTTCCTTTCAAAGATCTGTGATGGTGTTGTCAGATTTATGAGTGAAATATTGTAACGCCGGACTAGAAAAGTGTAGCTAAATAGCTGGCTAATTCGTTCGTTTTCTCACTGTCAACTAACCCTTTAGGATGATTTTTTCGCTTGCATATGAATCCTATGGGCAACGGCCTTGCCGTCAGATCACCGAAGTTAAGCGCTGTCGGTCGTGGCCGGCACTTGGATGGGTGACCATCCAGCCGCCATGCGCTGTTGCCATTTTTCGGGGTGCACTCAGCCTCGTGATGTCAATTGGGGAGCTACTCGACCGAATAGTAGCGGCTCCAGTCAAAGAAAACCATCATAACGACCGGGAGAGCGGTGTGCTGACCACACGCTCCTCCTATCCGCATTCTCAGTTGAGGATGACACGGCGGTCGGATGGGCCACTTGTGGCCTGAAGACGGAGTGCAAATGAATCCTAAGGTGTAATGTGTTAAGGTAACATCATGAACCCATACGGCCATCGTTCGGCAATTGAGATCACGGTGATGTAACAATTATAGTGAAGTGTTTCCAAACCAGCCTTCTGTTCATAACAGAGGGAAGCACACGAACCTCGAATTTTCTTCAAACAAATCTTTGAAACTTAAGTACAATGTAATGCAAGCATCTAGAATAAGATATTCACCATTGGAAGAAACTACCAACGAATGCTGTATTTCTATACATGTTGTTTCCTTTTTTTAAATTTGGCGGTGGGTATTTTCCACAGAGTACAGCCATCATTGCTACACAGCACGTTATTAAACAAAAAAAATGTTCACTGACGGAAAATGTTATACCATGAACAGTGTGATCGAATTCTGCTAAATTGATACTCTAGTATTTCCATGAGCTGACAGAGATCTTACCCTTACGCCAACTTATATTCAGTACAGAAAAAAGTCATTCCTTCACGCGAAGAATGGTAGGAGTACACGACGGCTTTTGTGTGTCTAACGTTTCTGTAACTTTTCAGGTTGTTGTTGTGGTCTTCAGTCCTGAGACTGGTTTGATGCAGCTCTCCATGCTACTCTATCCTGTGCAAGCTTCTTAATCTCCCAGTACCTACTGCAACCTACATCCTTCTGAATCTGCTTAGTGTACTCATCTCTCGGTCTCCCTCTACGATTTTTACCCTCCACACTGCCCTCCAATGCTAAATTTGTGATCCCTTGATGCCTCAAAACATGTCCTACCAACCGATCCCTTCTTCTAGTCAAGTTGTGCCACAAACTTCTCTTCTCCCCAATCCTATTCAATACCTCCTCATTAGTTACGTGATCTATCCACCTTATCTTCAGTATTCTTCTGTAGCACCACATTTCGAAAGCTTCTATTCTCTTCTTGTCCAAACTAGTTATCGTCCATGTTACACTTCCATACATGGCTACACTCCAAACAAATATTTTCAGAAATGACTTCCTGACACTTAAATCTATATTCGATGTTAACAAATTTCTCTTGGGAACTGGTACAGTTCGAGGTACTTCCGTCATTTACCATTGACGCCATACCACAGAGAATTGCGTGGTCTAGAGCCAGAGTTAACTGGGGCACTGAGAGGTATTCTGTGATTTTCGACTGTGTATCTAACTTCCGTTTGCGGGCGTCAGAGCGACCAGAACGTGGATAACCTCTTAAAGGTTGCAGGCAGCAGCGTTACTTGACATCTATATTTCTATACCCCTTGGAAGCTTGAAATCGACTTCTACATACATAATCCGCGAGTCACCGTGCGGAGCGTGTTGGAGTGTACCCTGTATCATTAGTAGTCGCTCCGTTTCCTGTTCCACTTGCAGATAGAGGAAGGGAAAAACGACTGTCTATATGTCTCCGTATGAGTACGAATTTCTCGAATCTTCGTGCAACTTATGCAAAATATATGTTGCCTACAGCAGAATTCTTCTGCAGTCAGCTTCAAATTCCGGGTTTCTAAAATTTCTCGATAGTGTTCTTCGAAAAGAATGTCGCCTTCCCTCCAGGGATTACCCATTTGAGTTCCCGAAGCATCTCCGTAATAATTGCTTGTTGCTCGAACCTGCTCGTAACAAATCTAGGAGACTGCCTCTGAATTGCTGCGACGACTACCTTAAATCCGACTTGGTACGGATCCGAAACACTCGAGCAGTACTCAAGAATATGTCGCACTGGTTTCCCATATGCGGTCTCCTATACAAATTAACCACACGTTCCTAAAATCCTCTCACAAAACCGAAGGCGACCATTCGCCCTCTGTATCAAGACCCTCACATACACGTTCCATTTCATGTCGCTTTGCAACCTTACATCCAGATATTTAAACGACGAGATTGTGTCAAGCAGGACACTGCTAATGCTGTATCCGAAAGTAAGGATTTGTTTTTCCTACTCATCCGCATGAACTTACATTTTTCTGCATTTATAACCAGCTGTCACTCATCACAACAAGTAGAAAGTTTGTCTGTCAACTGTTATTATCCTGCAGTCTCTCATCTTCGACACCGTCCCTTACACCGTATATCATCAGCAAACAATCACAGATTACTGCGCACCCTGTCCGCCAGATCGTTTATGTATATGGAAAATAATAACAGTCCTATCACATTTCCCTGGGACACTCCTAACGATACCCGTTTATCTGATGAATATTCCCCATCGAGTTGGTTCTATTACTTAAGAGTGCTTCGACCCACTCACATATCTGGTAATCTGTGCCATATGCTTGTACCTTCGTTAAGTCTACAGTGTGGTTGTTGTGGTCTTCAGTCCTGAGACTGGTTTGATGCAGCTCTCCATGCTACTCTATCCTGTGCAAGCTTCTTCATCTCCCAGTACCTACAGTAACCTACATCCTTCTGAATCTGCTTAGTGTATTCATCTCTTGGTCTCCCTCTACGATTTGTACCCTCCACACTGCCCTCCAGTACTAAATTAGTGATCCCTTGATGCCTCAGAACAAGTCCTACCAACCGATCCGTTCTTCTGGTCAAGTTGTGCCTCAAACTTCTCTTCTCCCCAATCCTATTCAATACTTCCTCATTAGTTATGTGATCTACACATCTAATCTTCAGCATTCTTCTGTAGCACCACATTTCGAAAGCTTCTATTCTCTTCTTCTCCAAACTATTTATCGTCCAAGTTTCACTTCTATACTTGGCTACACTCCATACAAATACTTTCAGAAATGACTTCCTGACACTTAAATTTATACTCGATGTTAAGAAATTTATCTTCTTAAGAAACGCTTTCCTTGCCATTGCCAGTCTACATTTTATATCCTCTCTACTTCGACCATCATCAGTTATTTTGCTTCCCAAATAGCAAAACTCCTTTACTACTTTAAGTATCTCATTTGCTAATCTAATTCCCTCAGCATCACCCGACTTAATTCGACTACATTCCATTATCCTCGTTTTGCTTTTGTTGATGATCTCATATCCTCCTTTCAAGACACTGTCCATTCCGTTCAACTGCTCTTCCAAGTCCTTTGCTGTTTCTGACAGAATTACAGTGTCATCGGCGAACCTCAATGTTTTTATTTCTTTTTCATGGATTTTAATACCTACTCCGAATATACAGATTGAATAACATCGGGGAGAGGCTACAACCCTCTCTTACTTCCTTCCCAACAACTGCTTCTCTTTCATGTCCCTCAACCCTTATAACTGCCATCTGTTTTCTGTACAAATTGTAAATAGCCCTTCGCTCCTTGTATTTTACCCCTGCCACCTTTAGAATTTGGATGAGAGTATTCCAGTAAACATTGTCAAAAGCTTTCTCTAAGTCTACAAATGCTAGAAACGTAGGTTTGCCTTTCCTTAATCTTTCTTCTAAGATAAGTCGTAAGGTCATTATTGTCTCACGTGTTCCAGTATTTCTACGGAATCCAAACTGATCTTCCCCGAGTTCGGCTTCTACTAGTTTTACATTCGTCTGTAAAGTATTCGTGTTAGTATTTTGCAGCTGTGGCTTATTAAAGTGATTGTTCGGTAATTTTCACATCTGTCAACACCTGCTTTCTTTGGGATTGGAATTATTATATTCTTCTGAGGGTATTTTGCCTGTTTCATACATTTTGCTCACCATATGGTAGAGTTTTGTCAGGACTGCCTCTCCCAAGGCCGTCAGTAGTTCCAATGGAATGTTGTCTACTCCGGGGTCCTTGTTTCGACTCAGGTCTTTCAGTGCTCTGTCAAACTCGTCACGCAATATCACATATCCCATTTCATCTTCATCTACGTCCCCTTCCATTTCCATAATATTGTCCTCAAGTACATCGCCCTTGTATAGACCCTCTCTATACTCCTTCCACCTTTCTGCTTTCCCTTCTTTGCTTAGAACTGGGTTTCCATCTGAGCTCTTGATGTTCATACAAGTGGTTCTCTTATCTCCAAAGGTCTCTTTAATTTTCCTGTAGGCAGTATCTATCTTACCCCTAGTGAGATAAGCCTCTACATCCTTACATTTGTCCTCTAGCCATCCCTGCTTAGCCATTTTGCATTTCCTGTCGATCTAATTTTTCAGACGTTTGTATTCCTTCTTGCCTGCTTCAGTGTGGTATCGTATCAAATACTCCTCGGAGATCTAGAAATATCGAATCTGCCTGTTGCCCTTCATCCATAGTTCGCAGTATATCGTGCGAGAAAAGGGCATGAGTGATGCTTTCTAAAGCCGTGCTAATTCGTGGACATATGCTTTTCTGGATCTAGCAAATTTCGCAAATTTCTTATATTCGAACTCGCAATATGTTCTAGAAATCTGCAGTACATCGACGTTACTGATATTGATCTGTAATTCTGCGAGTCCGTTCTCTTGCCCTTCTTATGTACAGGAGTCACGTGCTCATTTTTCCAGTCGTTTGCGACTTTGTATTGGGCGAGAGGTCCGTGATGAAGCTAAATAAGGGACCAGGATTGTATTCTTCGTAAAACAGAAGTGGGTTTCTATCGGGACCTGGCGATTGATTTGTTTTCAGCTCTTACGCCAGGTATGTTGTTACTATGTCGTGCAAAAGCGACCCCGTGCGATGAAGAGTTATGGGATATGACAACAGGCCTGGTTTGGTATTTGTTGAAAGGAAGCAGAATGTTTGCCAGCATGTGGGAAACAAATAGCATATGCAAACACTATAATTCCACGCTGCGGTTCACGCCACAAACGCGTTTGGAAATTAATAACTCATAGACTTTCGTCGCCGGTCCCCTGATTTGTCATCCATCGAGCATAACTGGGATGTGACGGGAAAACTTATAGTTTCACATCAGCCCCCACCCAGCAATCTTCATGAACTGACGAAGCATGTGTTTGATGCATGCTAAGAAACTGGACTTTTGCTGGCTGTTTGCTTTATTGTCACAACGAATGTAAGAGCGTTTCCGGTCCCTCAGGGGGATCATGCTTCATAGTTCCGAACAGAAGTAAAGGTTAATCATTTAACGGCCTCTGTATGACAAACATCTCCACGACGTTTGATAGGTATGTTTGGTGTAACACTTTCCACTTCCGTCAGTATATAATGCAGTATAGAAAGTTGTATGTGGATTGCGTACAACCTACATAAATATGTGACAACTCCCTACATCTCGCATTTGAACTTGATTTTTTTAAGTTATTAAGCAGCACACTCTGGAGTAAAAATACAGTTACGAGCTAAGTTAACACGCAGTAAAAAATTGTATAGTGTTATTCGTATTTACTGTTTTGCATGTGTGCACTAATTTTCAAAATAATAAGTTGGGTGTGTTACAAGAAAAGTGAACTTATGATATTCTCAGTTAATGAATCACTTCTTTCCTAGGCTTTTCAATTCAACATCGACCCTGAGATGATGAGCTACGAATTTTTCACGATCGTATTTGACGACAAGACACCTTATAATTTTTCTGTCGGTAAAACAAAATCTTCGAGACTTTCTCAAGTGAATAATAAAATACTTCCTGTTATCTTTCCAACGTTCGTTAGTTTTATTTTCTTGAAGCATGTTACAATATCGGACTTCGGAATGGTTATGTTTCGAGCATACCAGTAGCTGCAGCGTCATCACAGTCGAGTTTATTTCTTTCGATGTTATTCCTTTCAATTTCCAATTTCCTATGCACGATGTCCATTTAAAACAGTGTATTTTCTATTGACTGTAACACGGTCTTAAAATTAGTTGCGATTAACTGTAGGAGGTGAAGCTGTGAGGACGGGTCGTGAGTCGTGCTTAGGTAGCTTAGTTGGTAGAGCACTTGCCTGTGAAAGACAAAGGTCCCGAGTTCGAGTCTTGGTCCGGCACACAGTTGTAGTCTGGCAGGAAGTTTTAACTGTAGGAGCTGTCCTCTACGTGTCCTCAAAGTAATGCGTGTTTTGTAGCCAAGGCGTCTACTGCACATGTGAATATGTTAATGGTAAGTTAATTTCAAGAAATATGATTGTCGTATTCATGAGGTAAGAAAAAGCCTCATATGCTGAATCAGTATATCCGTGATCTGTCACACTTTCTCTCGCAAGATTGTATACGTCGATGATATCTTTCTAATGGCTCACCGGAAAAGCCTCTCAGGGGCAGATAATGAGTCTGAGTGTGTTGCATGGTGTTTCAGGAATGTGAGAAACACATTCACAAACCACTGTAGTAGGTAATAAAGTGCAATAGCAATACAAAGTACCTAGTCCTTATTTTCGATACATGACCTACCGACGTGTGCCATGATTGCAAAACAGCTACAAAGGATATAGTGCAACTGGAATTCAGCTTATCCTTCGACTGAAACGTAGCCATGACGTGCACAACATGACATGTAAACGTAAACGTTTGTACAAATGTATTTTTATTATATATCGTGCACTGTAGGAATAACACCCTCTTTGGAGTGATTTGTGTGTTGACATGTACATTTTCACAAGGTGCTTTTTATCTGTTCCACCAGAAAGCTTTTGACAATGTGACTGGAATACTCTCTTCCAAATTCTGAAGGTGGCAGGTAAAATATATGGAGGAAAGGCTATTTACAATTTGTACAGAAACCAGATGGCAGTGGTTGAGAAGGAAATGAGACATGATTGTAGCCTATCAACTACGTTATTCAATCTGTATACTGAGCAAGCAGCAGAGGTAACAAAAGAAAAATTTGGAACAGGAATGAAAGTCCAGGGAGAAGAAATAAAAACTTTGAGGTTTGCCGATGATAGTATAACGCTGCCAGAGAAAGAAAAGGACTTGAGAGAGCAGTAGAAAGAAATGGATAGCGTCTTGAAAGGAGGACATAATATGAACATCAACAAAAGCAAAACGAGGATAATGGAATCTTGTCGAATTAAATCAGGTGATGTTGAGGGAATTTGATTAGGAAATGAGACAATTAAAGCAGTAAATGAGTTTTGCTATTTGGGAAGCAAAATAGCTGATGCTCGATGTAGGGATGATGTAAAACGTAGACTAGTAATGGCAAGAAAAGCATTTCTGAAAAAGAGAATTTTTTAACAACGAGTACAGACGTGTCAGGAAGCCCTTTCTGTGAAAATATCTGTGTGGAGTGTAGCCGCGTATGTAGGTAAAAATCGACGATAAACAGTTCAGAAGATTTTAAAATATAGTGCTACAGAAGAATGCTTAAGATTAGAAGGGTAGATCACGTAACTAATGCATAGAATTGGGGAAAAGAGAACTTTGTGGTACATCCTGGCTAAAAGAAGGGGTCGGTTGGTAGGACATGTTCTGAGGCATCAAGGGATCACCAATTTAGTACTGGATGGAAGCGTGTGGGGTAAAAATCGTAGAGGGAGACCAAGAGGTTATTACAGTAAGCGCGTTCAGAGGAATGTAGTTTGAAGTAGTTTCTCAGAGATGAGGCTTGCACAGGATAGAGTAGCATGGAGGGCTGCAACAAGCCAGTCTTTGGAGTGAAGAGCACAACAACAACAATTCTCCACCATAATGACAACATAGCATGAGTGATAAACTCACAATGGAACACGACTTATAACCAAAAATTTTGTCACGGTCAGAAGTAACAGTTTCATCAATCGGAACTGGTCGTCAATAACAGACATAAATGAATACGATCTTGAAGGTAAAAAGGTTTGTTACAAAGTGGTCTCTCCGTGGCAGAAATATGTTCGACGTTAGGGTGGCTAGTTGAGAAATAAAAATGTAGGCAATAATAATAGAGATGTAGAACGTTAATAACATTTGCTTTATATAAGAAGCTTTAAGAGTTTTCGCATAAAAAATTCGCAGGCATTACTTTTCAGCAAGCCCACGTTTATTCATTTCACAACTGTAGGACGCAGTAGATAGTCTTAGAATTTTCATTTCCGTATTGTTGACTGTCTCGTGAGAATATGGATATGTAACTTACGGTCCGGCCGTTGTGACCGAGCGGTTCTAGGCGCTTCAGTCCGCAACCGCACTGCTGCTACGGTCGTAGGTTCGAATGCTGCCTCGGCCATGGATGTGTGTGATGTTCTTAGTTAGGTTTAAGTAGTCCAAAGTGTAAGGGACTGATGACCACAGCTGATAAGTCCCATAGTGCTTAGAGCCATTTAAACCATTTTTTGATGTCCTTAGGTCAGTTAGGTTTATGTAGTTCTACGTCTAGGGGACTGATGGCCTCAGATTTAGGTCCCGTAGTGCTTAGAGCCATTTGAACCATGTGTAACGTAAGCAAAGGTGTGAAGAGTATGTGAAAATTGGGTGCAAAGTGACATTTTAGTACAGCGAGTGTATCACAGCGTGAGCTAATTTAACTCCGGCACCCTATAAAGAGGCATGCTGAGGAGCAGTTGTAACACGGACTACTCAGACGCATTAAGCGGCCGTGGTTTTTGTTAGGAGGGGACTTCTCGACAATTAAGGAAGCCAGCCAGCGTGCGCGACGCTTTGAGGCGTGCGTGGCTGCAAAGTGTTTAACGCCCCGCTAGTGACGTCAGCACAAGCGCCTTCCCCGCTCGCGTTAAGGGCATCGGCGCTACCGAATCGCTCCACTGTCAGTTGACCATCGCATTTAGTTCCTGTCACATCCGGCCCAGTGCTTTAAGATTTTAATACTAGTGACCAATTATCTACAAAGCGAGGAAAAATCGGTCCACTAGGAGTAAACTGCGCGATTCCTTCCATGGTAGCAGTACAGAGAAGCATTAACAGTACTTTCGTCCTGTACATATTTTCAGCAGAAAATACACGTCCAACCATGAAAATTGATCAAGATTGTGAGCACTGAATGACACTGGCCCTTCATAGTCAATGCAGTGAGAATTACTGGTAAATTTTATGTTGTTGAAATACTGACTCGTGTTCTTATTTCCATCCGATCACAGGTGAGTTTTGTTACCTTTACTCTTCAACAATACTTCTAGCAACCTGATCTGTGTTACTGCCATCACTCGATTAAGAATTCTGTACTGTGTAGCTGTAGTATAGACACTGCGAAAGAACTACACTATGCTACATTATTTTTTGCAAGACTAAATTCTAAAATAAAGGGAGAAATAACAGCATTTAACCCCAAATTTCGTAAACTGCGCAAGTTTGCTATACCTTTTTAACTGCTAATGTATGTGCTGCATGTCATTACATTATTACCTCAATGGCATCATTTGAAGTCCATTTTTTAGAAAAAAAGTTGCTATAGATATTTTTGCATTGTCAGTGTGCGAAGAATCGCGCGGCGAAATCAGAGTGCGTTATTTTTCCTTCCCTGTTCTCAGCGTAAATTATTTTCCTCTTAAGCTATAAAAATCAGAGTACGTACGCTTACTGTCGAGTTTATACAGCTATGTCACCCGCCTAACACATTCTCTTCTGCATATATGTTCGCTTATATTCCACTTCTTTTATCTCTCCTAACAATTTACACAGCCTAGTCACTTGCGGGGATACGGTCGTGTAACTTAATATACAGCTGCTGATATTATTTGTACACGTTAATATTTGAAAACGAGGTGGTCTTTACTTGTCGAAATATCGGCGGTTGTCGCGGAAGTTACGCGGCTTCATTTCTGTAAATTACCTGTGCATTCGATATGCCAAGAGAAGCTTAAGTTGCATAGTCACTGGCTTCCCTTACTCTTTCTCAGACCCTTCGATCTTCCATGAATCGCCAGAGTCACCTTAGCCTGTCGACTGCTTTCAGAAGCAGTGCCTCTTCATTCCAGTCCGGATCCTCGTCGAATCGTCTGTAGTTACAACTCACGTGTTCTGTGATTAATCTAAAAATCATATTAATAATAAAAATGAGAACTGTGTGAAGTAAACGCTGAATGGTCATCGTAGAATACACGTGACCACATTTTCAAGAACGAGCCAGTTATAACGGTAAAAATCCTATTTCCTTGCTTTTATAACTACACGGAGTCTACCACAATTCCTCTTAACTATTTCTATGAGTTGTAAAGTGGAATTATTTGATTAAGTTCAACATGGTAGGCAGTAGTTTTGTTTTGGCTGGTCAGTGTATTATTGTGTAGCGTAGCTAGTCAGCAGGGTGAAGATTCTCTCAACACGGGAATTGCGTACAAGAAGTTATAAGGAAAGTTGTCATTTTCGCGAAAATATGGCGTGTTTCAGCAACCTGAAAAAAAGTTAAGGCAATGACATGTTAGGATTTTAAGTAACAGGTCGAGTAAGCAGGTGTATCTAAAACGCGACAGTTAACACATATCAATAAAAGTGAAATTCACAAGTTTACGGAAGACAAGTCGGTAGCTCGTGCTCTAGTTGATGCCTATAGATCATGTGATCTGGGGTACGATTCTCGACCGGATCGTCTTTTATCTGCACCGGAACTGAATGTTGTGCTGCTCACATTGTTTCCTCACCATCGACGCACAGGTCGCCGAATTGGACTCAAATAAAAGGAGTCGTAGTAAGCGACCGAACGATCCCGTACGGAGTCTCCGGGCCAAACAATGTCATACAATCACTTCATTATTACAGAAGAACAAAAGAATGCGCTACCTGCAATAGGATTAGCGTCAAACGTGGCAGATGGTTGTTTTTATCCAGAAAACAAAGCAAGCCGGTATCAGCTGACCACAACCGGACCAAAATCAATCCACACAAGGAACAGTGCATTTTCGTGGTTGTCAGCAGAGACATCAGGCATGTTAGATTTAGGAAAGACCGTCGAAAGATATTTTGAAATAGGGATTCTGAGGAAACTTGTTATCTTCATTCAAAATTGTTCTGGTTCCTTTCTTTTGACACAAGATATTTCAAAATGCCCCTGCAAATTTAGATAAAGCCCACTATTGGCTCTGTGCAGAATCTCTATACCAGCGACCATATCAGAGATTTCATGATTGCGTCTTGACACAGGTGGGCGCAGTACAGTTTTATTTTGCTTATAAGAGTCCTCGTTAAAACGAGTTTTAAATGTTCTGTCCAATGAATTGTTTTCTTACTGTCGCCACACATGATCCTTTAGATACCCGAATGTAGGTATTTATTTTTCTATGTGAAGTATTGTGTCGAACTCTCGCTTTGTTTAAATCATCTTTTAATTTCGTTTTAGCGTACGACTTTTCAATTTTATCATACATTGTGCAGCTATATGGTACGGAATTACGTTTCTTATTTAATTTCGGTTCTTGCTCCATTCTATAGACTCTCTACCTTGCTACAGAACCGCGCCGCTGCTACGGTCGCAGGTTCGAATCCTGCCTCGAGCATGGATGTGTGTGTTGTCCATAGGTTAGTTAGGTGTAAGTAGTTCTAAGTCTAGGGTACTGATGACCTCATATGTTAAGTCTCATAGTGGCTAGAGCCATTTGAACCATTTGAACCTTGCTACAGAGCGTTTGTACCCTTTTATTCTAACAATGAGCTTCAGTATGTTCTTTTCTAACCTTCTCTTGTGATTATGACGGGTGTAACGGTGGCGCAGCATTGAATGAGGTACGCATCCGTTTGTCTTATGACGATACACTATTTCGCATAGATTTTAGTGTCTACGCATGAACATTTCCTAAGTAATTTGGAAGTGGTTCAATAAAGGTAGCTGAAGACGGTGTTTTCCCATTACTATAGTGAATTCTACATTGATGCTCCTGGTATATATTTTCAAAATAACCTTCCCGATTTGCATTAAATAAAACGATAGCGTCAGGGAGTCTTTTATAATGCATGACACAGACTTTTATGTTTTGAAAAATTTTCCTTACAAATCGTTCAGGAAAGCCTCTGTAATGGCATCAGCTAAACTGTCGTCCAATCATGCCCTCTAGCTCTTTAAATGTAACAGAACTCACATGAAAGTATCAAATTCAGCAATACCGTAATCCCTCTTTCACTGGCTCTAGCACATTTTATTACACTTTGTTGCCTAATCGCAGTAGTTTCATGGAGATGCTTAAGAGTATTTAACGTTGTCGTCTGTTCTTGATACAAAACGTTTCTGACACTGTGTAGAGGGCAATGATTTTTTTTGCTTGTTGGAGAGGTAACGGATAGTTAATGTTATAGAAAATGGGACGAATTTTCTTATTCTCTATGTGTGACTGAATTTGGGTTGGTAATTGCGAAAGTATCCGTGACTTTTAATTAAATATTTCCTTCCTGTATCTGGACACATTGACATATTGTTACGTAGCTGACAACGTACAATTTTAGTAGTTCGTGTGAACTCTTGTCCTGCTGAAAAGCTGCTCTTCGCAATTGCACTTACGATTTACTTCGTTGGGTTTGATTTTTATACTGCCGTTGTTTATCTTTTTATTGTGAAATTACACTATCAACTTTGTACCGTCGTACATGTTTTTCTTCTTTTATCACTTAGTTGGACGTGATGAGAACCAGAATTACGGCTCGAAGTCGACTAAATAAAGCAGAGCAAGTGACCCAGACTTTTAGTCTTTTCTCACCAACAGCTGAGTAGTAATACGGTTCCCTTTATCTTGGGCTGATTGTCTCGCACCTCGGCTGTGTGGCGTGGCGGTCCCTGGATCACAGACGTGGCGTACAGCTCTGCAACGTGTCGCCCTGAGCGCCTGCCATCTTCAGCCGCCTTACACAACCGACTTGCCTGTTACGGTGTCACCACAATACCGCACGGGAGCCCCTAGTGACGCAACTCTGACCACAGGCTGCCTCCGCTAATTGTAAACTGGGCTGCGCCGAGCTGTGTCACGTAATATCTCGGCTTTTCTTCCTTGTTTCTCAGTCAACTCCAGCCGTCCCAACTTGGCCGAAATGCAATTGTGAATTCTGCTGACAATAAACTGTGTCTTGATCCTGCCTGGTGTATGAGCGCTTTATATCTACTGGAGAGTTAAATTGACGATGAATCGAAAATATTCAGTTTGCGGAAATATATGTCTCGGGAATAACCGGCTTCGTATTTTCGCGGCCGTAAAAGTTTCAAACATTTCAAGTGGGATAATTGAATTTCCACTTGGCAACCAGTCTTTTTAATTAATAAAGGACAGTTTCTAAACAATAACTAGGTATTACAAGAGCAACTACGGAAGTAAAAATGGCTGATAAAGGCTTTCTTTAGAAACTGAGCTGCTTGTTTCTACCAAACTTATTCCTCAGCCAGTTCGGCGCTTTTTTTTCTTTCTTTTTACCGTTTGTGTTCGAGGAATTGTATGCAGGCATAGAGTCGGACGATGTGTGACCATTAGCAAAACGTTATGTCAGTTTAACGTCAACCCAATCTGGTCCATAAATCGGCGCTTACTGTGAAAAGAAGAATGTCTCACCGACTTCGAGAGGGAGCACATACTGCACTTGGAGAAGGAGACCGGCAGTTCCGTTTACGGAAACCTCGGAAAGATCTACGCTGAAGCGCCAACGAAAATGGTGTAGGCATGCGTATTCAAATACTGAGATATGTAAATAGGCAAAATACCGCGTTGCTGTCGGCAAGGACTTTGTAAGACAATAAGTATCTGGCGCAGATGTTAGATCTATTAGTACTGCTAAAATGGCAGTTTATCAAGATTTAAGTGAGGTTGAAAGTGGTGTTATAGTCGGCGCATGAGAAATGGGACACAGCGTCTCCGAGGTAGCGACGAAGTGGAGATTTTCCTGTACGACCATTTCACGAGTGTATCGTGAATATCAGGAATCCAGTAAAACATCAAATCCGCCATCACCGCGGCCTGGAAAATGTTATGCAAGAACTGGGCAAACGACGACTGAAAGGAATCGTTCAACATGACAGAAGTGCAACCCTTCCGAAAATTGCTGCAGATTTCAGTGCTGGGCCATCAGCATGAGAACCACTCAATGCAGCTGTTATATATGAGGTGGAACTATGGGCCTCATGAAAAAAGGGTGATCCTGTTGAGTCACGCAGTGACTCTTAGTCTGATCACGATGTGTTGCCGTTAATTGCACGCGTTGATCACGTAGGCTGACGTGAGGATCAATGAACTATACTTGACAGGATGTATCTGGAACATCTTAGGTAATTAGAATGTAGTAGACAGGAATACAATTAAATGCACTCCGTCTTCAGGCCACAAGTGCCCCATCGGGACCATCCGAGCGCCGTGTCATCCTCAGTTGAGGATGCGGATAGGAGGGGCGTGTGATCAGCACATCGCTCTCCCCGTCGTTATGATGGTTTTGACCGAAGCCGCTACTATTCGGTCGAGTAGCTCCTCAATTGGCATCACGAGGCTGAGTGCACCCCGAAAAATGGCAACAGTGCATGGCGGCCTGGATGGTCACCCATCCAAGTGCCGGCCACGCCCGACAGCGCTTAAAATACAATTAAATACCTAGCTTTAATTCAGCATCAGCGGTGAACGTCAATCTTGACTTTGTGCAATAATATTTACAAGTACAGTTATAGACTGAACTGCGAATACTCCTTTAAAGTTCTGATTGCTTCATCAATTGTCAATGCATACGCTGTATGTGGCGCCTGGCTAGATCGTAGCTGCTGTCTTAGCTGTAGGCTATGCTAACTGGCGTCTCTGCAAATGAGATCTCTGAAGCTACAACTAGTGAACCATTCTGATTCAAGTCGGCTGTAGAACTGGCCAATGCGCTAGCTTGTCTCGTAAGACCAGCCGAGTGGCGGCGCTCGGTATGCTAGCGTCGACAGGGGCGATGTGTACTGACGGACCGCCGCCGATTTGAAGCCTACAACCTAGTAAGTGTGGTACCTTGCGGTGACACCACAGAAACATCACCGATACGTGCTTTCGGAGCCGAAGGCCTACTCGTGTACCCTCGATGACTGGCGCAACACAAAGTTTTATGCCCCGCATGGACCACCGACATTGGACTACTGATGACTGCAAACATGTTGTCTGGTCGGACGAGTCTCGTCGAGTGGATGGATGTGTAAGGATATATAGACAACGTCTTGAATCCATGGACCCTGCAATTCAGCAGGGGAATGTTCGAGGTGGTGCAGGCTCTGTAATGGTGTGGGGCGTGTGCAGTTGGAGTGATATGGGACCCCTGATACGTCTTGATACAACTCTAACAGGTTACACGTACGTAAGAATTATGTATGATCTCCTGCATCCATTCATGTCCTTGTGGATCCGACAGATTTGGTTAATTCCAGCAGGACAGTGCGACACCCCGCACCTCTAGAATTGCTGCAGGGTGGTTACAGGAACACTCTTCTGAGTATAAACACTTCCACTGGACACCAGACTTCCTAGACATGAACATCATTGAGCGTATAAGGGATGCCTTGCAACGTGCTGTTCAGAAGAGATCTCCACCCCTCGTACTCTTACGGATTTATGGACAACCCTGTAGGATTCATGGTGTCAGTTCCCTCCAGCACTATTTCAGACATTAGTCGAGTCCAAGCCACATCTTGTTGCGGCACCTCTGCGTGCTCGCCAGACCCCTACACGATATTAGGCAGGTGTACCTGTTTCGTTGTCCCTTCAGTGTAAATCTGGATGAACGGACGGTGGAAACTTGAGCCACCGTCCTCCCGAGGGCCTTAGTACTACTCCTTTTAGTGCGATACTTTCTGTAACACGAGCGTATTTTACTGTGTACGACTTCGTACACGGTAGTAAGGAGAGGTGGTCTACATTGTGGTGTAGCAACTGTCGTCGTAGCAAAGCTGGACAGGAGCAACCAACAAGTTAACAACTCTCTTTGTACCGAAGCACGAACGATGACGGCGGTGCTGTGACTAGGCGCTGTCTGCATGGCCTCACTTAGCGAAGTGACTCCGTGGACGTATGGGATGAGTGGCTGCCGTCTGCCGTCCTATATTGCGACGGCAGAGGGAGCTGGTGGTGCAGAGCTCCCGCAACCGAGGATCAGCGGGCGCGGCTGACTGGGTCCGCCAGATCCCGCGCTTTGCAAAGATGCACTCACCCGGTGGTGAATTTCTTCTCACACGGACACCTCCTTGAAGTTATTGACATGCAGTTCACAGCCACAAAAAGCTATAGAAAAAACAGCTCTACACATCATAATCGCAAGTCGCACTAAAATTGCTTTGTTGGTGGAAGGAATAGTTAAATGAAAGTATTTATATCCGTAATACTTCACTCTATTACGACAAAATTGCATACAACAGTTACTTCCAAGACTCACTCTTACAAGCCGCGTGGGATTAGCCGAGCGGTCTAGGGCGCAGCAGTCATGGACTGTGCGGCTGGTCCCGGCGGAGGTTCGAGTCCTCCCTCGGGCATGTGTGTGTGTGTGTGTGTTTGCCCTCAGGATAATTTAGGTTAAGTAGTGTGTAAGCTTGGGCACTGATGACCTTAGCAGTTAAGTTCCATACTATTTCACACACATATGAACATTTTTAAGGTGTACGAAGTCTGAAAAGTTCACACACGCACCTCATTCATAACCATAGCCAATTTATGGTAATTCTTCACCGAAAGCTTTCAAACGGATTGTCTCTTTCAAAATTACTCGCTCATATGCTGCTAATATCAGCCTCATGGAACAAATTGGTCAAGTTCGCGAGTAAGAAACACGCCACGCAGTGGTTAGTTGTCTAAATGTCTCCAAACATTCTGAATGTCACCCTGCACATGAAGTCGAATTCCCTTCCACACATTAGGGAACTTCTCAAACGTTTTGTTACGGAAATATTTGAAGGGAGCACATATCATTGGCTGTGTTCACTATGCGATCGAAGCTCTGACCCTCCTCTCTCTACACAAGAGAAGTTTCTAGTTCCCCCCCCCCCCCCCCCCCCAAAAAAAGCCCCAAACATGCTAATTTTTGCTTTTCAGAGATATATCACAGCCAGTCGGAAAACAGCATCCAACCCTCTCAATCTCGCGCATATGTACAAAACCAATCAAAATTGGTCACTGAACAAGAAAAAAAGTAACACAACTAAATTTTGAAAATCCACAAATGTGAAATTCATTCCTTTTCAAGAAAACTATTGTTCCGAAATCATATTTTCATTTTCACAGTACCATAAACTGACGAAATAGTTTATAATAAATTCTCCAGTTTGAATTACTAACACATACGTCATTCTTAAACATTACTGATGAGACCAGTTACTTCACTGCAAAATATAAATCTTTACATAAAGCACTATTTCATATTTACACCTTCTTTCGGCCTCATAATCAAACACAATAATAGTAGCTATTAAGGAGCAATAGAAAAATAAAAAAATAAACGAAAATAAAATTAACAGGATTTTAACTGCAGCTCCAACACGGTCCGTCAGTTAGTGACATCTACCATATCGCATAGGAACTACATACTCGACCGTATGAGCCACCTGTCTCGCTCCTCACGTCTGATCACTGGGTATGTCCTTTCTGAACAGGCATGATGCGACGCGCAACGCCTCACGCTATCAGCATAGAACGGAAACATACAAATCCATTACCATTGTAATGGCTGGGAGGTGGTATCAATGCTTGGTATCACCCGTTTTATAGCCATTAAATTGTGTAAAATGAAAATAATGGTCCAGCACTGTGTGTACCGTCCTTCCCCGTCTGCCACACATACTTCGCACCTCACTGCGCATCACTGTTAGAAAACGTCAACGGCCGTGTCGAGGTGGATGCATCGGTTCCCGTCAGATAAACAAAGTTTGTCGCCATCGGGTGTGCTCACTGCTTGGATAGGTGACCGTCGTAGCCAGTACTTTGATGGGTTGCTGTCCGGGTACGTCGCGTTTTCTTGACAATTATCCTTTTGCCTATATATTAGAGGGGACAGGGGGTGGTGGCATAAGATTCCTGATTACTAGTCTTTTCGCTAATGTCCTGGATTCATATCCAAACCTCTCCACAGTGTCTAATGATGTGAGAGCATGCGACATTGATGATTAAGATCCGTCCGTCGAAGGGAGACATGAAGCTCGATGGTCCGAGTGGTGTTCTTCGACAGTAGTCTACGGGCCGGAACCGGGTTCAGCCGGTCCCTTCTCTATAATCTCCAACACGTCACTACACTAAACATACACCACTATAATCATCTACACTTAACGGATACATTTACACACTCACGTAAGATTCTTGGGGGACGGAGAACAGGAAAAAGCTTTCCACTTAGATGGCGGAACCTTGACTTCTGGGTCTCCCAGCTTGTCATGCCAAACGATTTTACTGTACTGTTAGAAGAAAAATAAGGAAAGGTCCAAGGATCAGTGTTACGTTTCGTCGACGATTCGTTTGGTAAGCGATGCAGCACCATGAAAACTCTCATCCAGTTCCACTGGCGGGAGGTGCGATAGAGGTGGTGTTCCTCACAGGCAGGTTTGCTGTTAAAATTCAGAGAGCGTACCTTCCGTTACGTGTCAGACAGTTACTTTCTCAGAGATACACGTTGCGAAACGATTATACAACAATTTCACAAAATTCCCAGATAATTCTCAGGCTTATCAGCAATCGTCTTTCTACACCTACCAGGTTTTAAATTGTAAGACATTTCCAGGGGCAGATGTGGACTCTGACCACAATCTATTGGTTATGAACTGCAGATTAAAATTGAAGAAACTGCAAAAAGGTGGGAATATAAGGAGATGGAACCTGGATAAACTGAAAGAACCAGGGGTTGTGCAGAGTTTCAGGGAGAGCATAAGGGAACAATTGACAGCAGTGGGAAAAGAAGTACAGTAGAAGAAGAACGGATAGCTCTGAGGGATGAAGTAGCGAAGACAGCAGAGGATCAAGTAGGTAAAAAGACGAGGTCTAGTAGAAATCCTTGGGTAACAGAAGAAATATTGAATTTAATTGATGAAAGGAGAAAATATAAAAATGCAGTAAATGAAGCAGGCAAAAAGGAATACAAACGTCTCAAAAATGAGATCGACAGGAAGTGCAAAATGGCTAAGCAGGGATGACTAGAGGACAAATGCAAGGATGCAGAGGCTTATCTCACTAGGGGTAAGATAGATACTGCCAACAGGAAAATTAAAGAGACATTTGGAGAGAAGAGAACCACGTGTATGAATATCAAGAGCTCAGATGGCAACCCAGTTCTAAGCAAAGAAGGGAAGGCAGAAAGGTGGAAGGAGTATATAGAAGGTTTATACAAGGGCGATGTACTTGAGGCCAATATTATGGAAATGGAAGAGGATGTAGATGAAGACGAAATGGGAGGTAAGATACTGCGTGAAGAGTTTGACAGAGCACTGAAAGACCTGAGTCAAAACAAGGCCCCCGGAGTAGACAACATTCCATTAGAACTACTGACGGCCTTGGGAGAGCCACTCCTGACAAAACTCTACCAGCTGGTGAGCAAGATGTATGAGACAGGCGAAATACCCACAGACTTCAAGAATAATATAATAATTCCAATCCCAAAGAAAGCAGGTGCTGACAGACTTTAAAATTACCGAACTATCAGTTTAATAAGTTCAAATGGTTCAAATGGCTCTGAGCACTATGGGACTTAACATCTAGGGTCATCAGTCCCCTAGAACTTAGAACTACTTAAACCTAACTAACCTAAGGACATCACACAACACCCAGCCATCATGAGGCAGAGAAAATCCCTGCCCCGCCAGGAATCGAACCCGGGCGTGGGAAGCGAGAACGCTTCCGCACGACCACGAGATGCGGGCGTTTAATACGTCACAGCTGCAAAATACTAATGCGAATTCTTTACAGACGAATGGAAAAACTGGTAGAAGCCGACCTCGGAGAAGATCAGTTTGGATTCCGTAGAAATATTGGAACACATGAGGCAATACTGACCCTACGACTTATCTTAAAAGATAGATGAAGGAAAGGCAAACCTACGTTTCTAGCATTAGTAGACTAAGAGAAAGCTTTTGACAATGTTGACTGGAATACTCTCTTTCAAATTCTGAAGGTGGCAGGGGTAAAATACAGGGAGCGAAAGGCTATTTACAATTTGTACAGATACCAGATGGCAGTTATAATAGTAGAGGGGTATGAAAGGGAAGCAGTGGTTGGGAAGCGAGTGACACAGGGGTGTAGCCTCTCTCCGATATTATTCAATCTGTACATTGAGCAAGCAGTAAAGGAAACAAAAGAAAAATTCGGAGTGGGTCTTAAAATCCATGGAGAAGAAATAAAAACTTTGAGGTTCGCCGATGACATTGTAATTCTGTCAGAGACAGCGAAGGACTTGGAAGAGCAGTTGAACGGAATGGACAGTGTCTTGAAAGGAGGATATAAGATGAACATCCACAGAAGCAAAGCGAGGATAATGGAATGTAGTCGATTTAAGTCAGGCTAAGCTGAGGGAATTAGATTAGGAAATGAGACACTTAAAGTAGTAAAGGAGTTTTGCTATTTGGGAAGCAAAATAACTGATGATGGTCGAAGTAGAGAGGGTATAAAATGTAGGCTGGCAATGGCAAGGAAAGCGTTTCTCAAGAAGAGAAATTTGTTAACATCGAGTATAGATTTAATTGTCAGGAAGTCGTTTCTGAAAGTGTTTGTATGTAGTGAAACATGGACAGTAAATAGTTTGGACAGGAAGTGAATAGAAGCTTTCGAAATGTGGTGCTACAGAAGAATGCTGAAGATTAGATGGGTAGATCACATAACTAATGAAGAGGTATTGAATAGAATTGGGGAGAAGAGGAGTTTGTGGCACAACTTGACGAGAAGAAGGGACCGGTTGGTAGGACATATTCTGAGGCATCAAGGGATCATAAATTTAGCATTGGAGGGTAGAGTGGAGGGTAAAAATCATAGAGGGAGACCAAGAGATGAATACACTAAGCAGATTGAGAAGGATGTAGGTTACAGTAGGTACTGGGAGATGAAGAAACTTGCACAGGGTAGGGTAGCATGGAGAGCTGCATCTAACCAGTCTCAGGATTGAAGACCACAATCACAACAACATCTACCTCTACATGGATACTCTACAAATCACATTTAAGTGCCTGGAAGAGGGTTTATCGAACCACCTTCACAATTCTCCATTATTCCAATCTCTTATAGCGCGCGGGAAGAATGAACACCTATATCTTTCTGTACAAGGTCTGATCTCCCTTATGTTATTTGGGTCATCGTTCCTCCCCATGTAGGTCGGTGTCAACAAAATATTTTCGCATTCGGAGGAGAAAGTTGGTGTGCGGAATTTCGTTAGAAGATTCCTCCGCAACGAAAAACGCCTTTCTGTTAATGTTGTCCAGCCCAAATCCTGTGCCATTTCTTTGACACTCTCTCCCATATTTCGTGATAATACAAAACGTGCTGCCTTTCTTTGGTTTTTTTTTCGATATACTCCGTCAGTCCTGTCTGGTAAGGATCCCACACCGCGCAGCAGTATTCTAAAAGAGGACGGACAAGCGTAGTGTAGGCAGTCTCCTTAGTAGGTCTGTTACATTTTCTAAGTGTCATGCCAATAAAACACAGTTTTGGGTCACCCTTCCCCACAACATTTTCTATGTGTTCCTTCTAACTGAAGTATTTCGTAATTGTTATACCTAGGTATTTAGATGAACTTACGGCTTTTAGATTAGACCGTTTTATCGTGTAACCGAAGTTTAAACCGTTCCTTTTAGCACTCATGTGGATTACCTCACAGTTTTCGTTATTTAGGGTCAACACCCACTTTTCGCACCATTCAGGGATCTCTTCTATATCGTTTTGCAGTTTGTTTTGATCTTATGATAACTTTATAAGTCGATAAACGACAGCGTCATTTGCAAACAACCGAAGTCGGTTCCTCAGATTGTCTCCAAAATCATTTATATAGATAAGAAACAACAAAGGGCCTGTAACGCCAGAAGTCACTTCTGTTTTACTCGATACTTTCAGTCAATTAGTACGAACTGTGACTCTCCGTCAGAAATCACAAATCCAATCACATAACTGAGACTATATTCCATAAGCACGCAATTTCACTACGCGCCGATTCTGAGCTACTGTGTCAAAAGTCTTCCGGAAATCCAGAAATACAGAATCGATCTGAAATCCCTTGTCAACAGCATTCAACACTTCATGTGAATAAAGAGCTAGATGTGTTTCACAGGAACGATGTTTTCTAAACGCATGTTGACTGTGTGTCAATAGACCGTTTTCTTCGAGGTAATTCGTAATGTTCGAACACAATATATATTCTAAAATCCTGCTCCATATCGACGTTAAATATATGGGCCTGTAATTTAGTGGATTACTTCTACTACCTTTCTTGAATATTGGTGTGAGTTGTGCAGCTTTGAAATCTTTAGGTACGGATCTTTCGTCGAGCAAGCGGTTGTATTATGATTGTTAAGAATGGAGATAATGCGTCAGAATACTCCGAAAGGAACTACGAGCCGCTTGTGTGGTACAGTATCAAAAGCTTTCTGGAAATCCAGAAGTACGGAATCGATCTGAAATCCCTTGTCAATAGCACTCAACACTTCATGTGAGTAAAGAGCTAGTTGTGTTCCACAGGAAAGATGTTTTCTAAACCAATGTTGACTCGAATTATTTGTGGATAAAGCTGGAGAGAGGTTACCCGAAATGCACGCCATTTTCCAGGCATCATCATTAGTGCAGTAAAAATAACGGTTACAGTATGTAGCGCATATATTCGGTTACGTCGAGAAACTTAACCGTTGCCAAGTATTCGTTACTCTGTCACGTATCAATATTGCTTTTAAATTTATTGTGGACCTTCCTGCGACCATTATTGCCGACATAAAAAACACTTCGCTTTATTCCCTGACTCTTCTCTGAAAAAATTCACGCCGTTTGCTTCTTTTCCGAAAAATATTTACTGCACTACACAGTGAGAAAAGGCGCTAGATTACTGTGAAAGTGACTCATGTGAGCAGGACAACGAGACGTTGCAAAAATAAAACTCTACCTTCCATTTCGGCTCGGAACATAATTTAATTTTGGAGTCCAATAGAATATTTTATAAGAAATGTAGATGGGTCAAATTAGATGATGGTGGAGAGCTACAGTTGCCCTACTGGTGAATCACGTCATTTACGTTTCGCGCACGGCGTTTGAATTTGCAGGACTACCGAAATGCATCTGGGAGAAATGTTCTGACTCCTTACGAATACTACTGACTCAGCCCGCTTCTGGCTCATCTGCATACAGAAACACTGAATACATTAGATAAATCTGCCTCCCGTTACATAAACCGTAAAGTGACTTGTGCGCTATAGGTGTTGATATATGCAGTAAAGATAAAACGGGAACTGAACGTCAAAGGAAGGCTGTATAAATCGGTGCTTCTAGGAAGCAGCGAGGCAGACGCACAGGACGCATTGCGTAATCTTTCCGCACGCGAATGGCTGACCGCAGCCGAATTTCCGCCATGCTGAGAGGTCCTCCCGTTAGGTCGAGAGAGTCCTTTAGCTGCAACGTTGGCTGCACTGATAGGGGAGTGAAAGACGGCCTGGAGCTGTACCCTTGGCGCGGCACACTCTTGACTCATTTCCGCCAGATGGCTGCTCTTATATTGGGAACGGTTTACATAGGTCCCACATTACTGTCACCGTAATTTGCCTCCTTATTATAAATATAGAGCTCTTTTCCCCCGAAATAATAAGCTCTGAGGCACTGCCATTGCAGTTATTTCTAGTTGGCAGAACTCAGCTCTCGCGAATCTGAACCAGGCTCGTTACGCGATGTAAACTATCCAGTGACGTCATAGTAACTGTAGCCATGATGAGGAGTCCTTAACGATATGTATATTCTCTCTCTCTCTCTCTCTCTCTCTCCCTCTCTCTCACTCCCTCCCTCTCTCCCTCCCTCTCTCAGGAAACAGCAACAAGTAGAGTTTTATTTTCGTGAAATATTCAGTTGTCGTAAGCTAATTTTCCAATATCAGGACCATCATAGTAAGACGGTGAGTGCTTCATTATATTGTAGCGTTACTGAAAACAGGAACTTTTTGACCCAATCGGCCAATACAATAAATACTAAATGTTTTTGCTACAGCTTGCGTGTTACAGAAAGAAAAAATGGATACTAATTTTACGAGCGTATTCATATTGCTTCGTTTAAAACGAGTGAGAAATCGCAACGAAAACTATCATTTGTAACACCTTCTTTTCCATATACGTAGAATACATTCAGAAGGTGCCACAGTAAAAGGATTTTTATTATCTATCACTTGAATTCTGGGGACTTGCCGGTTGATTAACCACAGAAGCACTGCAATACAGCTAGGCTTGCTATTATTTTTAAATACTTTTTCCTCACACAGTTCCATATCACGTGCTATTAAACAACTGCTTGAGAGCAAGCCAACTTCCCTGATAACGTTCACAACGAGCTCGCCACACAAAGTAAGTAAATCAAGAGCGTGCCAGGCCAAGACAAGAGTTGGCGCAAGTTCACGATGGCACACAAAATTAGTTGCCACTTGTAAACTCCTGCATTGTTGTCATAGCAAAAGCTAGTTCCTACAATGTTGAAACGAATGAATATGCTCTCCTGTGCTATAACACAATTAGAGTGGCCTAGATTTCTCACTGCCGGACTTAGCCCTTTTTAAACCGCAGCGTTCTATGTTCAATAGTGTCAGCTGTTTCGGTGGTGGATTTTGGAAGAGTATTACGGCTATCATGTTGATTCATCCTCATAACTATCTGCCTCATATCGTACTGTATTGGCCGGCCGGTGTCGCCGAGCGGCTCTAGGCTCTTCAGTCTGGAACCGCGCAACCGCTACAGTCGCAGGTTCGAATCTTGCCTCGGGCATGGATGTGTGTGATGTCCTTAGGTTAGTTAGGTTTAAGTAGGTCTAAGTTCTAGTGGACTGATGACCTCAGATGTTAAGTCCCATAGTGCTCAGAGCCATACTGTATTCTTGTGATTGAAGCCCCACGAATATGAATCTACGTTGTTCATAGCCTCTTAAAATCAACCTCTTCTTTTAAACATTTTGAAGTTGTATGCTTGTCGCACAATCTTCTGCACTAGACGTTCGTGTGAGTCAACCCTAGCTAAAACAACACCTTAAAAATTAAAGTAAACTGAAATCAGTTGTTTTATGGATACGTTTGACTTGAAAGATATGAGTCTCATATTGTTTCCCAGTTGCTGAAATTGTTGATTCCACCCGTAATTTTCAGTTTTGCAAGAGTAATACACATCGTCTTACTTGGAATGGTGAATTGGGCTACGATCTACCTGAATAATTGCTTCAGATCCAGCGATGTACTGTGTTCTGAACACCGTCGAATACACACGGAATAAGAGTGAAGCGAGTGGTCTATAGTGGAAAAGTAGATGCCAGACTGAGACTCATTGGGAAAATCTAAGAAAATGTAAGTCATCCAGGAAAGAAGTTACGCACAAATCACTCCCTCGATCAATTTTTGAGTATTTCTTACCATTCTGGGACTTCTTTTTTAAAAAGTTAGAAAAATAAAGGCATAGAGAATCCAAAGACAAAAGGGCACGTTTTGTAACAGAATCGTAAAGTAAGCACGAGAGCTACATAGTTGCTCGACAGATTCCAGAGGCAGACAGTACAAGGGAGACTTTTGTCAGTTACGGAGAACTTTACGACTGAAGTTCCAAGCGCATACGTCTGAAGAGGAGGCAAGTAATATTTAATTTGCTCCCACAAACTTCTCGTGAAACACACACACACAAGAAAACAGACACAGTAACGGTGGTGAGAACGTTGATGATGACGACGACGTGGATAATAATTTTTCACACTGACTGGAACGAACACTTCGTCCCTGAACCATGGACGTTGCCGTTGGTGGGGAGGCTTGCGTTACTCAGCGATACAGATGGGGGTACCGTAGGTGCAACCACAACGGATGGGTTGCAGGTGCAACATTCTGGATGATTAACTGATCTGGCCTCGTACCACTAATCAAAACGGCCTTGCTGTGCTGGTACTGCGAATGGCTGAAAGCAAGGGAAACTACAGCCGTAGATTTTCCCGAGGGCATGCAGCTTTACTGTATGGTAAAATGATGATGGCGTCCTCTTGGGTAAAATATTCCCGAGGGTCTCCAGGCGGGGACTACTCAGGAGGACGTCGTTATCTACAATTAAACAATAACTGATGATGGTCGAAGTAGAGAGGATATAGAAGGTAGATTGGCAATGGTAAGGAAAGCGTTCTTGAAGAAGAGAAATTTGTTAACATCGAGTATAGATTTAAGTGTCAGGAAGTCGTTTCTTAAAGTATTTTTATGGAGTGTAGCCATGTATGGAAGTGAAACATGGACGATAAATAGTTTGGACAAGAAGAGAATGGAAGCTTTCGAAATGTGGTGCTACAGAAGAATGCTGAAGATTAGATGTGTAGATCACATAACTAATGAGGAAGTGTTGAATGGGATTGGGGAGAAGAGAAGTTTGAGGCACAACTTGACTAGATGAAGGGGTCGGTTGGTAGGACATGTTTTGAGGCATCAGGGGATCACAAATTTAGCACTGGAGGGAAACGTGGAAGGTAAAAATCGTAGAGGGAGACCAAGAGATGAATACACTAAGCGTATTCAGAAGGATGTAGGTTGCAGTAAGTACTGGGAGATGAAGAAGCTTCCACAGGATAGTGTACATGGAGAGCTGCAGTAAACCAGTCTCAGGACTGAAGACCACAACAATGACAACAGAATGAACAAGTAAAACACTGTGCCTAACTTGATTTATGCAAACGAAAGACAGCCCCACGTCATGTTAAGTGACAGAGAATGCGAGAGAATGCCAGTACCTCCTTGTGGGAAAGTCAGAAGCCTGTGCCACATGAGAAGTGGGGAGATCATGACAGGCAGACGCGGCCGCTGACGTGCAGCGAGCGCTCTTGAGGCCTCGCGAGTAATCCAGCCCGGAGCAGAGGCAGCGGCACGTCGCCGGCACGTCGCAGCTACTCCGCCGAGAATAATATTTTGGAGCTCACGTCACACAGACGGTCGCCGAGGACAGCTCACATAAGTGGAAAACGGCTCTCCCTCGCACACCTACTTACGTTCCTCTTCAGCTTTGAAATTTGTGTTGGAGGAGACACCCGTCTTTCCCTTTGTAATGCTATTGTAAATACGAGGTGCATTCAAGTTCTAAGGCCTCCGATTTTTTTTCTAATTAACAACACACCCGAAATCGATGAAACTGGCGTTACTCTTCGACGTAACCGCCCTGCAGACGTACTCATTTTTCACTACGCTGACGCCATGATTCCATGGCAGTGGCGAAGGCTTCTTTAGGAGTCTGTTTTGACCACTGGATAATCGCTGAGGCAATAGCAGCACGGCTGGTGAATGTGCGGCCACGGAAAGTGTCTTTCAATGTTGGAAAATGCCAAAAGTCACTAGGAGCCAGGTGAGGTGAGTAGGGAGCATGAGGAATCACTTCAAAGTTGTTGCGTGACGTTAGCTCGATGTGCAGGTGCATTGTCTTGGTAAAACAGCACACGAACAGCCCTTCCCGGACGTTTTTGTTGCAGTGTAGGAAGGAACTTGTTCTTCAAAACATTTTCGTAGGATGCACCTGTTACCGTAGTACCCTCTGGAACGCAATGGGTAAGGATTACGCCCTCGCTGTCCCAGAGCATGGACACCATCATTTTTTCATCACTGACGGTTACCCGAAATTTTTTGGTGGCGGTGAATCTGTGTGCTTCTATTGAGCTGACTGGCGCTTTGTTTCTGGATTGAAAAATGGCATCCGCGTCTCGTCCATTCTCACAACCGACGAAAAGAAAGTCCCATTCATGCTGTCGTTGCGCGTCAACATTGGTTGGAAACATGCCACACGGGCAGCCATGTGGTCGTCCGTCAGCATTCGTGGCACCCACCTGGATGACACTTTTCGCATTTTCACGTCGTCATGCAGGATTGTGTGCACAGAACCGACAGAAATGCCAACTCTGGAGGCGATCTGTTCAACAGTCATTTAGAAATCCCCCAATACAATTCTCTCCACTTTCTTGTGTGAGCCCGAGGTTGTTTCGGTTTGTTGTCACACGATGTTCTGCCTTCATTAAACTGTCGCACCCACGAACGCACTTTCGACACATTCATAACTCCATCACCACATGTCTCCATCAACTGTCGACGAATTTCAATTGGTTTCACACCACGCAAATTCAAAAAAAGAATGACTGCACGCTGTTCAAGTAAGGAAAACGTCGCCCTTTTAAGTATTTAAAACAGTTCTCAGTCTCGCCGCTGGCGGTAAAATTCCATCTGCCGAACGGTGCTTCCATCTCTGGGACGTATTGACAATGAACGCGGCCTCATTTTAAAACAATGCGCATGTTTCTATCTCCTTCCAGTCCGGAGAAAAAAAATCGGAGGCCTTAGAACTTGAATGCACCTCGTATAATACTGCCATTAATCTGTGTATTTTAAAATTTTTTTGTTCCGTAATAATTTTGAAAAGTTAAGCAAATACTATAACGAGAGTGAGCTTTTGTTAAGTGTAGCTTATCTGTTTAAAAAAACCTCATTGACGTAGGTGGAATAAATGTATTAAACCATATTTTGTAAATAATTATGTAATATTTCAAGTACAACTGTAATTAATTTTGTCAATTTTGTACGTATATGCTGTCATGCAATTGTAGATGGTTCATACTTCCTTTTGTAAGCAGAAGCGTAAATTGAAAAGGTTTAGGGATCATTTGTAGAACGGAACTCCGTTCTGTGGTGGAATTGAAAAGGTGGTGGGGCGCGCGAGTGAGATTTGGCGCACAAGTGGCTCAGACAGTCGGCAGCTGCCCTGCAAGTGGTGAACATGCATTACGTTGGTCAAGCACTAGAGGCCCCGAATTTACCTGCAACACTGGGTTTTGGCCTCGGACGTGTTCTACATGATTGGCACAGTACGACTCAGAAATTTGCAATTTTATCGTCGCCACTAAGAGGAAGACAGAGCTATGTACATCAGGAGCCGTACCGGCGCAATGTTACTACGCAGCACCGCCTCACGCCACCTTCGACATCAGTAACAAGCAAAGTACTTCAGTTAGAAGTGTATCACAGTATGAACCATCCTTCTTCAATCAGTGGAATATATGTGTTACATGTACCTTTGTGTTTAACCGTAATTTTCCTATTTCATATACCTCAGTAGGTTCCTTACCTAAACGAATTTATTCCAAGTATCCTGATGTTTATTGAAGCTTGAATAATAGTAAATTACTGGCTATAGTACTGGTTTGTTAGTACATTCTCAAAATCATTATTATATGCTAAAATTTGCACGTATCGGTTTGAGGGCCACCGCTTTGCGTGACCATGAGGATAAGTTTTCAGTAGAATGTCTGAAAGTAAAGTAACATAAGTGTTTAACTGCAACACTCTTAACAGTGTTGCTTCTCCATGTGAAGGAAAGTCAGACAAATATTGGTGTTAGTAAAACCTTAACAAGTAACAGTCCTAAAGAAATGAAATTTAGTCGTGTTAAATAATAGTTTTGGTCATAAGAATGATAGCTATAAGTTTAATACTTTTTGTATCCTTGTTGTAACATATGTGTCTTCTTTAAATAATTTCTGAAGCATAGTGATAAATTCCATAAGTAACAGAAAGTGGGATTAATAGTACTTACTGCAAAGTAACCGTAGTAAGTGGAAATTAAGTGGTTGTGATTAAATTACGGAGTATTTATTCAGTGTCGAAAATTGACTTCATCTTTTTGTGTAGACACTGTGCCCGATGTGGGCTGGCGCCGTTTTATTAAGCGAAACAGTTTATCGTTATAACATGCTCTGTCCGATAAAAGGTTTCCAAAAGTAATTATTCCCACTGCTTTTCCCACAATCTGTATGATTCGGAGAAAAATAGTTCGATATTTTACCATTAGGTTGAACACGGTTGAAATCTCCCTCCGAGAGTCGATGGTTGGGAGAGTGCTGCGTAATTTTGTGGTGGTGTTCCTTCCGCAACTAACTACACAGTTCTGACATTCCCAATCGCGGATCTTCCGTCTTTACAGTGGTAGAAGTTAAACGTTTGGGTACCGTATTGACGGAAACGCGAAAGTACCGTTGCACCATGCCTTCTTTAAAAGAAGACAAGCTCCTTATCCGTCTTTGCCTGTTTACATATGTCCCCCAGTCGTACGTTGGGTAAGGTAAAGGGAATGAAACCTGAATTCGGTTGTGAAAACAGTACAGAAAATATAATTTTTTTTACAAACTCGTTGTAATGTAACACACTCTAAGACAAAAAGAAACGACGCACTACGACCGAATTATCCGAATGGGACTGAAATCAGTACATGTCGTGTACATGTACGAGCAAACAAAGGATTACAGTTTCTGAAAAATTAGACAGTTTATTCATGAGGAAGGGCTTTACAAACTGAGCAAGTAAATGACGCCTTGGTCCACCTCTGGCCCTTATGCAAGAAGTTATTCGGCTTGGTATTAATTGAAAGATTGTAGGATAACCTCCTGAAGGACATCGTAGCAAATCGTGTCCATTTGTGAGATACTCAAAATCCCGAGTCGGTTGGAGGGTCTCGTCCATAACGCTCCAAACCATCTTCACTGGGGAGTGGTCCGGCGACCTTGTTCGCCAAGGTAGGGTTTTTGAAGCACAAACTAGCAGCAGAAACTTCTGCCGTCTGCGAGTGGACTTTACTTTGCTGAATTGTAAGGCTAGGATGGCTTACCATGAAGAGCAATAAAACAAGGCGTAGAATATCGTCGACGTACCACTGTGAGGTTACGGTACCGCGGATAACAACCAAATGGGTCCTGCTTTGAAATGAAAAAGCAGCCTAGACCATCACTCCGGGTTGTAGGGCCATACAGGGGTCGCCTCTTCGTCATCGTGGCTCAGTTCAAGGCGGGACTTGTCACTGAATACAGTTTACTCCAATCAGTGACATTCGACGGCGAAGAGATTGAAGTGATTGAGGTACCACTTCATTTCAAAGCAGGGCCCCGGTTGTTATCGCCGGCCGGGGTGGTCGAGCGGTTCTAGGCGCTACAGACTGCAACCGCGCGACCGATACGGTCGCAGGCTCGAATCCTGCCTCGGGCATGGATGTGTGTGACGTCCTTAGGTTAGCTAGGTTAAAGTGAGTCTAAGTTCTAGGGGACTGATGACCTCAGAAGTTAAGTCCCGTAAAGCTCAGAGTATTTGAACCGGTTGTTATCCACAGCACGCTTACCGGTGGTACGTCGAAAATATTCTACACACCGTTGGGTTACCCTTAACATAAGCCATCCTGGGCTTACATTTCAGCAAGATAACGCCCGCCCGCGTTCGTGCAAGAGATTTCACTACTTGTCCTCGTGCTTCTAAAATCCTAGATTGGCCACCAATGTAGCTGGACCTCTCCCAAATTGATACCGTTTGGAGCATTATGGCACGATAATCTCTAACCTTCTTTTATTTGAGAGAACGATGATCGTATAAAATCCTTATTGCGTTATCAGGATTCTTGCCGTATTGAGTATCTACCGTTAAAATATGACATTATTTCCCGCTACTATGTCATTAGATACAAACTGGATAATTTAGTCTCTTGTGAGCAACGACATGCAAGTTACTAATAAAAGAGGACGGTTACCAGTTTTGTGCACGGTGTAAGCGACGTTGTCAGGACATATGAAATTCGTAATCTAGTAGAAGCGAGTAGCGCACTTACATTATCAGGCACACTTACGGGAAAACACGTGCATTATTTGTTTTTTAATAACTAACAGTTGCAAATTAAAAACGCGGTACAGAATGTAATATGTACCCTCGTGCTGAACGTCTCTCCGAAATTTGGTTTTGCTCTGTTCCAGTTTTCTATTCGTTTATTTCTAATTGTTGGCTATACAAGGAATCGATGTACATATTCGTAGAACTTGGCCGCTAATAACATTGAATTTATATAGGTAAAAAATAAACCACGTCTGGGAAAAAGCTTCTCCGGTTTTCCAGCTGCAGACCTGGTCTTGTTTATCAGGTTAACACAGTATTTAACAGGAAATCCACTGTCCTCCAATGTAGACTTAACACAGACGTAACACGAGAAATCGATTATCAGGAAACGTTATAATGGTGGGTCCTGCACTTACTGAAGTAAACGTAACTCCGCCGTGACGTAATAGTTCTTGTTTCCCATACACACACACACACACACACACACACACACACACACACACACACACACAAGCGCGAGCACGCGTGCATCCGAATATTACTAGGCTGTAGGGAAGCGGGAAACATTGATGTATGAGATGGTTTCCTGCGGAAGCATAAACAGTGTCATTTGTCTGCAACTGTTACGTGAACCTCGTGAAGAATATTATTAGTTCAAAGGAAGGTCAGTGCTGAACATTCCGTTGCCGGCGAGGCAATTAGAGACACAAGAGAAATGGAAGGAATTCAGCTGCGCCGGCCACTGTGGCAGAGCGGTTGTAGGAGCTTTAGTCCGGAACCGCACTGCTGCTCTTTAGTCCGGAACCGCACTGCTGCTATGGTCGCAAGTTCGAATCCTGCCTCGGGAATTGATGTAGGTGATGTCCTTAGGTTAGTTAGGTTGAAGGAGTTCTCAGTTCTAAGGGACTGATGACCTCAGATGTTAAGTCCCATAGTGCTCAGAGCCATTTAAACCATTTTTGTTAAGTCCCTTACTGCATAGGGCCATTTGAACCGTTTGAATTCGGCTGCGTCCATACATTCATCTTAAGCGATTTAGGGAAATGACGGTAAACCTAAATCCGCACGACAGGAGTGGGACTTGAACCATCGTCCTCTCGAATACGAGTCCAGTGTGTTGTCACTGTGCCATAATACGACTTCACTCGGTGTTTCATCATCAAACTTCAAAAACAGACTCAGCACAGTTGTTATATTTTAAAAATAAATCTTACCTCAAACTCCAGATGCAAAGCATTACTTTAAAATTATGTTCCATATAAAAGTATGTATTTTGTAGCAGAAATATCTTCGCACAAGAACTAATCATATTCATTTACTTTCTGGTACTTCATCTAAAATACTTTTTGAAGCTTAAATCTCCAGATCTGAAGACGAACTAGAATACTTCATGTAACCTTGTTCTTTTGCCACGATCTCAGGCTCTGTTCCTGAGACTTCCTACACAACACTCACAGCTTCATGTCAATGGATTCCGTCGTCACTTTTGGAAGAAAAGTGTCATATCTAGCCCCGAAAATCAATTTTTGCTTTCTTCCACTGCTTTATTACCAGCAGTTTTTCGTCGTATTAGGTTACATGTTATTCTTAATAACAACTGCCTAGCATCCATAAAGATACTGTAGAGTGTAACTTTCCTTAATAAAATGTGTAACATTACGATTACCTTGAATGAAGTCTGATGTGTGAAATGAGTACCGAACTCGAATTGTCGTGTTGCTTGTTGTAAGTGCAAGTGTTGTGCTTACTCTATGTTATTGTTAGGAAAACTTTACACGAATTATTGGACAATGCAGCTCCCAGTAGCAATGAAGAAATACAGTCACTGCAAAATACATTCAGCACCTTAGGGACTGAATCATCTGGCCCTGTTCAAAGCTGATAACTTTGGTACTTGTGCACATAACAAATAAAATAACTGTCTTACCTCTAAAGCAGCAACGGAGTGACGCGATATATTCTAGTCTCTCACAAAAATAGGAATGCTAGTTACAGGCTAAGCAGTGTGCAATGCTGGCCATAATACTTGAAATGCACATGAAATTCATTTGGATGATAAACGAGAACATTTAAGAAAGTTTAACTTCTTTAAAAAATATATATGACCTGGACTGGGAGGCGGTACTGATTGTGGTGAATTTCTAACACTGAGTTTTTTTTGCAAAATTATATTGCTAGTTAAGTTTGTCATTTCAATAACTTCTGACAATTGAAGCTACATTACTCACAACTGATTCACAAACAATGAGATTTAAACAGAAAGTATTACCTAACTTCATTAATCCAACATAAACGTAAATCATCAAACTACACATAGCTCTGTTAACAAATCTTAAAACATTACAAAAATGAAATATGTAACTAGCCTTTTTATCAAGACAGTTCACGTACATCCTGGGGTTACTCAACAATTTAAAATTATCAGCCAACTCGTCTATACTAACACGCTGGCAAAAACAAAAATCATAATTATTTAAATCTTTACCTTATTTGCCTGAAGACGACTGCTTCCATGTTCAACAATATTGACATACCTACATTAATCTAACTCTTGGTGGCTTGGAAAAGCACACCACAGAAACTGCCTACTTCATCTTTCCCTCACAGATAACTGAGAGCCCAGCGAACTCTTACGCCAACGAAGCAGTACAATATCTTTGTCTCTGCGGTCGCGCACAGTCAGCGATGCACATTATCGAGCCTTCAGAGACATTCACTGTTTATATTATACTAGTTTCATTTTAATTCATTCATATTATTATCTTATTCTGGTGCACATAAAAGTGTGCCCCAGTATACTCGTTTCAACAGAAGTGCTATAATTTTAAGCCAGCCACTAACGTCTAGTCACTACTTAAAAAAGTTATACCATCCTACACATAAACAAACTTTCATATAATCTTGAGAAAAAAATTCGCAACTACATACCTACCTTTTCCGACAACAATAACATACCAAAGACACACTCTAACCTGTGGCACAAATTAGGGTGTGTTAAATCACCAGTAAGCATAGGAGAGGGTCTGCTGAATAGGAAACACAGATTTGATGGATTTTAATAATAAACTGTCCGTTCGATATCCGCTGTAAGAAGATGACGTTACGGCTGTAATAGAAATGAATAAACGTGTGACAAAGACTGTTCACTGAGTTTTAAGTGCCCAACCCCGATTTCGTTTTGCACCCTCAGTTGCATTAAGTTTCGGTTCTGCATCTGTAAGAGAACTGGATAACAGTGGTAAAATAAACATTAAGATATAACTTCTTACTTTGTAATTCTTACGACTGTACTGCTTTCCAACGTAAGAACTTTCTGTCTGTATCACTAATAGACCGCAACACGAGGAAAAATAGCAAGTAACGAAACTCCAGTAATTATGCGAGTACCGTGCAGCAGGGAGAATTTTGTTGTTGTTATCATCAGTGTGAAGCATGGTTTGATTCAGCTCTCCAGGCTAGTCTACCCTATGCGAGTCTTTTCATCCCCGAATAAATACTGCAACCTACATCCTTCTGAATCTGGTTACCGTATTCATCTCTTGGTCTCCATCTACGATTTTTATTTCTCACACTTCCCTTTGGTGTCCCTTTGATGTCTTAAAATGTGTCGCCCCAATCCCTTCTTTTTGTCAAGTAGGACCCCAAATTTCTTGTCTCCTCAATTATATTCAGTACTTCGCCATTAGTTACGTGATCGACCCACCTAATCTTCAGCACTCTTCTGTATCACCACATGTCGTAAACTTATGCTTTCTCTGTATCCAAACTGATTATCGCCCACGCTTCACTTCCATACACTGCTACGACACAGACAAATATCTTCACAAAAGACTTCCATAACAGTTAAATTTATATTCGATGTTAACAAATTTCTCTTCTTTAGAAATGCTTTTCTTGTCATTGTCAGTTTAAATTTTATATCCTTCTGCTTCGGCCATCATCAATTATTTAGCTGCCCAAAGAGCAAAAATTCATCTACTACTATTTCCTAATCTAATTCCCTTAGTACAACCTGATTTAATTCGACAACATTGTATTATCCTTGATTTGCTTTTGTTGCTCTTCATATTATATCCTCCGTTCAAGTGCTCTTCCAAGTCCTTTGCTGTCATCGGCAAACCTCAAAGCTTTTATTTCTTCTCTCTGAACGTTAAGTCCTAATCCAATTTTTTCTTTGGTTTCCTTTACTGCTTGTTCAGTACACAGATCGAATAACGTCGGGGATAGGCTACAATCCTGCCTCACCCCCTTCTCAACCACTGCTACCCTTTCATACCACTCGACTCTTATAACTGGCGTCTGGTTACTGTAAAGCTGTAAATAGCCTGTGGTTCTATGTGCTTTAACCCCGCTACGTTCAAGACTTCAAATGAGTATTCCAATCAATATTGTCAAAAGCTTTCTCTGTCTACTAATGCTACAAACGTAAATTTACCTTTTCATAACAGATCTTCTAAAATAAGCCATAGGGTCAGTATTTCTTCGCATGTTCCTGCATTTCTACATCTACATCGACATCTAAAACTACATGGGTACTCTCATTTAAGTGCCTAGCAGAGAGTTCATCGAAACTAGATTATTCCAATCTAGTGTAGCGCGCGGACAGAACGAACACCTATATCTTTCCGTAAGAGCTCTGATCTCCCTTATTTTATCGTGGTGATCGTTCCTCCCTATGTAGTTCGATGTCGACAAAATATTTTCGCATTCGGAGGAGAAAGTTGGCGATTGGAATTTCGCGAGAAGATTCCGACGCAACGAAAAACGCCTTTCTTTAAATGATGTCCAGCCCATATCCTGTATCATTTCTGTGACACTCATTCCCATATTTCGCAATAATACAAAACGTGCTGCCTTTCTCTGAACTTTTTCGATGTTCTCCGTCAGTCCTATCTGGTAAGGATCCCACACCGCGCAGCAGTATTCTAAAAGAGGACGGACAAGCGTAGTGCAGGCAGTCTATATTAGATTAGATTAGATTAATACTTGTTCCATAGATCATGAATACGACACTTCGCAATGACGTGGAACGTGTCAGGTTAATGAAAGATGTCTGTACAAGATATTACATTACACAAAATATTGCATGATACTAATGCTTAAGTTAGTTTTTTTTCCCTCCCTTAATTTATATCTAAAAATTCAGCCAATGAGTAGAAGGAGTTCTCATCTAGAAATTCTTTTAATTTATTTTTAAATGTTGGTTGACTATCTGTCAGGCTTTTCATGCTGTTTGGTAGGTGACCGAAGACTTTTGTGGCAGCATATTTTACCCCCTTCTGTGCAAAGTCAGATTTAACCCTGCATAGTGAAGATCATCCTTTCTCCTGGTGTTATAGCTATGCATACTGCTATTACTTTTGAACTGGGCTGGATTATTAACAACAAATTTCATAAGTGAATATATATACTGTGAGATTACCGTGAGGATCCCTAGATCCTTAAATAGATGTCTGCAAGTTGACCGTGGGTGGGCTCCAGCAATTATTCTGATTACACGTTTTTGAGCAATGAATACTTTTCTACTCAACGATGAATTACCCCAGAATATGATACCATACGAAAGCAGTGAATGAAAGTAGGCATAGTAAGCTAATTTACTGAGATTCTTATCACCAAAATTTGCAATAACCCTAATAGCATACGTAGCCGAACTCAGGCGTTTCAGCAGACCATCAATGTGTTGCTTCCAGTTTAACCTCTCATCAATGGATACACCTAAAAATTTTGAAAATTCTATCTTAGCTACAGACTTCTGTTCAAAGTCTATATTTATTACTGGAGTTGTGCCATTTACTGTACAGAACTGTATATACTGTGTTTTATCAAAATTTCAAGAGAGTCCGTTTGCTGAGAACCACTTAATAATTTTGTGAAAAACATCATTTACAATTACATCACTTAGTTCTTGGTTTTTGGATGTTATTACTATACTTGTATCATCAGCAAAAGAACTAACTTTGCATCTTCATCAATATGGAATGGTAAGCCATTAATGTGCTTGATAGCCCCCGAGTTTGAGGAATCAGCTGTTGTATTAACATTACATGAACCACTTATTTCAACTTTCTGCCTTCTTCCAGTTAAGTATGAATTAAACCATTTGTACACTGCCCCCCTCAAACCATAATGATTTAGCTTATCTAAAAGAATTCCATGATTTACACAGTCAAAGGCCTTTGAGAGATCACAAAAAATACTAATGGGTGATGTCCGGTTATTCAGAGCATTTAATATTTGATCAGTGAAAGCGTATATAGCATTTTCTGTTGAAAAGCCTTTCTGAAACCCAAACTGACATTTTGTTAGTACTTTATTTTTACATATATGGGAGGCTACTCTTGAATGCATTACTTTCTCAAAAAGTTTTGATGGAGCTGTCAGAAGAGAGATTGGGCAATAGTTGTTGACATCCGACATATCCCCCTTCTTATGCAATGGTTTTACAATGGCATATTTCAGTCTATCGGGGAAAACACCCTGCTCCAAAGAGGTATTACATACGTGGCTGAGAATCCTACTTATCTGTGGGGAACAAGCTTTAAGTATCTTGCTGGAAATGCCATCAATTCCGTAAGAGCTTTTACTTTTCAGTGAGTTTATTATTTTACTGATTTCAGAGGGAGAGGTTCGTGGAAATACAGTTGTTTCAAACTGCACAGGTATGGCCTCTTCTATTAGAAGCCTTGCCTCTTCTAGTGAAGATCTAGATCCTACTTTCTCCACAACATTTAAAAAATGATTATTGAAAATATTTCCATTTTCATATTGTTTGTTAGTACACTTGTCATTCAGTTTTATGGCTCTAAAGTCGTCCTGTGCTCTTGGTTGCCCTGTTTCCCTTTCAATAATATTCCAAATTGCTTTAATTTTATTATCAGAGTTACTGATCTCAGACATGATACACATGCTTCTGGACTTTTTTAGTAACTTTTCTTAGTACCACACAATAGTTTTTATAATATTGAACAATTTCGGGGGCAGTACTCCCTCTTGCTGTGAGATACAGTTCTCTTTTACGGTTGCAAGATATTCTTATTCCTTTAGTTAGCCAAGGTTTTTTATATGTTTTCTTGGAATTATGTTTCACTGTTTTCTTGGGAAAACAATTTTCAAATACCCTTAAAAATGTATCGTGAAATAAGTTATATTTCAAGTTTGCATCGGGTTCCATACACACTTCATCCCAGTCTAGCTCCTTTAGTCTTTCCCTAAAGTTTGCAGTATTTATATTGTTAATTGAACGGACTGCTTTGAAATTCTGATTTGATATACTGCATGGGGCTATGCCACGTACTGTATCCAGCTGTGCACCATGATCTGAAAGACCATTCTCAACAGGATAAGCATTTCTGTCTTAAACTTATCTTGGTCTATAAAAAAGTTATCTATCAATGTCCTGCTGTTAGTCTCGTTAGAAGCCTGTTACATTTTCTAAGTGTCCTGCCAATAGAACGCAGTCTTTGCTTAGTCTTCCCCACTACATTTTCTATGTGTTCCTTCCAATTAAAGTTGTATGTAGTTGTAGTAACTAGGTATTTAGATGAATTTACGGCTTTTAGATTAAACTAATTTATCGTGTAACCGAAGATTAACGAGTTCCTTTTAGCACTGATGTGGATGACCTCACACTTTTCGTTATTTAGGGTCATCACCCACTTTTCGCACCATTTAGATATCTTTTGTAAATCGTTTTGCAGTTTGTTTTAATCTTCTGATGACTTTATTAGTCGATAAACGACAGCGTCATTTGCAAACAACCGAAGACAGCTGCTTAGATTGTCTCCCAAATCGTTTATATAGATACGGAACAGCAAAGGGCCTATAACACTACCTTGGGGAACGCCAGAAATCACTTCTGTTTTACTCGATGACTTTTCGTCAATTACTACGAACTGTGACCTCTCTGACAGGAAATCACAAATCCAGTCACAGAACTGGCAATTTCACTATGAGCCGATTCTGTGATACTGTGTCAAAAGTCTTCCGGAAATCCAGAAATACGGAATCGATCTGAAATCCCTTGTCAACAGCACTCAATACTTCGTGTTAATAAAGAGCTAGTTGTGTTTCACAGGAGCGATGTTTTCTAAACGCATGTTGACTGTGTGTCAATAGACCGTTTTCTCTGAGGTAATTCGTAATGTTGTTAAGAATGGAGCTAATGCATCAGCATACTCCGAAAGGTTCAATATGTGTATACAGTGTGGTCCAGAAGACTTTCTCCGGAATCCAAAATAATCTTCCCTGAGTTTGGTTTCTACGAGGTTTTGAATTCTTCTGTAAACAGTTTGTGTTAGTATTTTGCAACCATAACTTATTCAACCGATGGTTCGGTCATTTTCACACCTGTCAGCAACCACTTTCTTTGGGATTGGATTTATTACATTCTTCTTGGAGTCTGAGGGTGCTTGACGTGTCTCATACATCTGGCACACAATACGGCAGAGTTTTGTCATGACTGGCTCCCCCAAGGCTATCTGTAATTCTGTCTTAGAACTTTCAGTGCTCTTCTCGTAGTATCACGTCTCCCAACTCTTCTTCATCTACGTTTTTCGATAATATTGTTTTCAAGTTCATCTCTCTTGTATAGGCCATCTATATACTCCTTCAATCTTTCAGCTCTCCCTTTCTTTGCTTAGGAGTGATTTTCCTTTTGAGACTAGGTATTCACACAGCTACTTCTCTTTTCGCCAAAGGTCTCTCTAACTTTCCTGTAGGCGGCACCTATCTTTCCTCTGGTGAAATGTCCTTCTAAGTCTTTACATTTGTACTCTAGCCATTTATGCTTAGAATCTTATATTTTAGACGTTTGTATTCCTTTTCGCCTCCTTCATTTACTCCATTTTTAATGTTATCTTCTCATCACTTAAATTCAATATCTCCTGTTCTATCCAACTGTCCTTGTCCTTTTACCTATTTGACCCTCTGTTGCCATCACTATTTCATCTCTTAAAGCTACCCAATATTTTTCTACTGTATTCCTTCCCTTTGTTCTAGTCAACCGTTGCCTAACGCTCCCTCTGCAACTCTAACACCCTTGGTTCTTTCAACTTATCCAAGTCACATTTCCTAAATGTCCTACCTTTTTCCAATTTCTTTAATTTTCATCTACAGTGCACAGTCTATAAATGGTTATAAGAATCAACATCTGCCCCTGGAAATGTCCTGCAATTATAAATCTAGTTCCGAAATATCTTTCTTACCATTACATAATCAATCTGAAACCTTGCCGTGTCTCCAGACCTCTTCCATGTATACAACCTTATGATTCTGAAACCAAGTGTTAGCGACGATTAAATCCTGCTCTGTGCAAAATTCTACAAGGTTGCTTCCTCTTTCATTCCTTTCCCCCAGTCCATATTCATCTACTATTTTTGTTTCCCTTCCATTTCCTACTATAGAATTCCAACCCCCCATCACAACTAAATTTTCATCTTCCTTAACTGTCTGGATAATTTCTTATCTCATCATACACGTATTCAATTTCTACAGCATCTGTGGAGTCTGTGGAGCTAGCTGACAATAAATTGCACTGCTGTGATAGGCGTGGGCTTCGAGTCTGTCTTGGCTACGATGATTCACTCTTTCTGGCGTTCATAGTAGCTTATCCGCATTTCTGTTTTCTTACTCATCATTAAACCCACTCCTGCGTTACCTCTATTTGATTTTGTATTTATAACCCTGTACTCACCTGACCAGAAGTCCTGTTCCTCTTGCCACCAAACTTCAGTAATTCCCACTGTATCTGACTTCAACATATCCAATCCCTTTTTGAAATTTTGTAACCTACCTGCCCCGTTAGGAGATCTAACATTCCATGCTCCGATTCATAGAATGCCAGTTTTGTTTATCCTGGTGACATCCTCTCGATTAGTCCTCGCCAGGAGATCGGAACTATTTTACATCCAGAATGTTTTACCCTAAATAACGCCATCATTACCAAGTTATGCAGCAGAACTGCATGTACTCGGGAGAAATTACAGCTATAGTTTCCCCTTTCTTCCAGCCGTTCGCAGTGCCAGCACAGCAAGGCCGCTTTGGTTTGAGGGGTTAGTTCGGGTTGGTTACACCAAACAACATCCATTTAGCAGCAGTTCATTTATTCACCTAAACTCATGCAAGGCTCACAAAGAACTGAACATGGCGCAACCGCCCAAAGACAATGCTCAGAGTCCAGAGACGAACGTATATCGGTGCTGGTGTCGACCTCATCGGCGCCACAGGTTGATGTTATAGGGCCAGATCAGTCAGTCATCCAGACTGCTGCCCCTGAAACTACTGAAAAGGCTGCTGTCCTCTTCAGGAGCAACACGTTTGTCTGGCCTCTCAACAGATAATCCTCCGTTGTGGTGGCATTTACGTTACGGCTATCTGTATCACTGAGGCACGCAAACCTCCCCACCAACGCAAGATCTATGGTTCATGGCAGGAGTAGGATCAAATTTGCAGGTAAATCGGTTGTACAGGTTGCTCAGCTGGGCATCGAGTCGAACTGGAACTGGGTGTTGGGTATGGGTACATCATGTCATGCTGCAACAACAGTAAGACGTAGTTCATCAATCATAGTGGTGACGTGCCAGTTTTTTGGCAATCTGCGACAACCAGTCTTCAATTGGAGTGAAATGTAGAGAATGTGCTGTCCAGGTCTACAGTCTAGATCTCGTGAATCGAGACAGATCAGGACAGCATCGGTAAGATGCGGTTTAACGTTATCTTGTTGAAAGATAACCGCCACAGATACCTCGTTGTTAGGGCATAGCCACCGGCAGCAACACGTCAGAAATGCAACGCTTGCTGCCCAAATTAATGGCTATGCGGACAAGAGGTGATGGTGTTGCATACAATATGACACAGAACAGCATAACGGTACTTCGTCTGTATGACGATAACGACTGCAGTCTGGCAACATTGGTTCTCCTCGGGGTCTCCTTACATGGATTCTTCGATCGTGATGGCATACACAGAACCAGATCATCTGGGAGGAAGACGTTGTGTCCCATGCATGTCCCGTCATGTGGATGGGAGTACAACATTGGCGCGCTCCTCTCTATTGCCGTGACAAGCGGAGTGGCCACACACGTCCCCGTGCTTACAGTCCAAGATGCTCCAAACATCTTCGCATTTTCAGAGGGTATAACGTTCTTGCTACCACCAAGCCCACTTCCTCACTCAACGTGCTCCATGTGGATGGATGATTCTGCACCGCTTCTCAAATTCCAGCCCATATGGCCTTAGAGAGCGTGCATGACTTTGCGTATGGCCGTCGCGAACCCATTGCTTCCATATTCTTGAGGCGGGTGCTGGATCCGGACCGACACAAGCAGCAATATAGCAGGGAGATCAATTACAGTCTCGGACGGATTATCCGAACGGGACGGAAATCGGTGCATGTGATACAGACGTACAGGCAACCAAATGGTTGCAATTTCAGAAAAATTAGACAATTTTTTCATGTGAAAGAACTTCACGAACCGATCAATTCACTAACGCGTTGGATCATCACTGACCCTCCTGCAAGCAGTTACTCGGCTTGGTATTGTTTTATAGAGTTGCTGGATGACCTCCAGAGAAACCCCATGCCGAGTTACGTCCAACTGGCGCCTCAGATCATCAATATCCCGAGCTGGTTGGAGGGCCCTGCCCTTAATCTTCCAAATGTTCTCAATTGGGTAGAGATCTGGCGAACTTTCTCACCAAGATAGGGTTTTGCAAACATGAAGATAAGCAGCAGAAACTCTCGCTGTGTGCGGGCGGACATGTTGTTGTTGTCTTCAGTCCTGAGACTGGTTTGATGCAGCTCGCCATGCTACTCTATCCTGTGCAAGCTGCTGCATCTCCCAGTACGTACTGCAGCCTACATCCTTCTGGATCTGCTTAGTGTATTCATCTCTTAGACTCCCTCTACGATTTTTACCCTCCACGCTGCCCTCCAATACTAAATTGGTGATCCCCTGATGCCTGCCGGCCGCGGTGGTCTAGAGGTTCTAGGCGCTCAGTCCGGAACCGCGCGACTCCTACGGTCGCAGGTTCGAATCCTGCCTCGGGCATGGATGTGTGTGATGTCCTTAGGTTAGTTAGGTTTAAGTAGTTCTAAGTTCTAGGGGACTGATGACCACAGATGTTAAGTCCCATAGTGCTCAGAGCCATTTGAACCATTTTGAACCCTGATGCCTCAGAACATGTCCTACCAACCGATCCCTTCTTCTAGTCAAGTTATGCCACAAACTCCTCTTCTCCCCAGTTCCATTCAGTACCTCCTCATTAGTTATGTGAACTACCCATCTAATCTTCAGCATTCTTCTGTACATTAGCTTGGTGAAATATAAGCCTAGGGCTGCTTGCAATGAAGGGCAACAAAAAGGGCGTAAGATTTTTTGACGTACCGCAGTTCTATAAGAGAGGCCCGGACAACAATGGGGCCGCGTGGAGTGGCCGAGCGGTTAGAGGCGCCATGTCACGGACTGCGCGGCCCCTCCCGCCGGAGGTTCGAGTTCTACTTCGGGCATGTGTGTGTGTGTGTGTGTGTGTGTGTGTGTGTGTGTGTGTTGTTCTTAGCATAAGTTAGTTGAAGTAATGTGTAAGTCTAGGGACCGATGACCTCAGCAGTTTGGCCCCTTAGGAATTCACACAAATTTGAACATTTGGACAACAATGGGACACCAATCTAAATCTCGCTTGTCATATGGCCCAACAGCCGGGAGACACCATCACATTATAGCGTTACGTTAATTGTGTTCTACGCCATCCTGTGCTAACATTCCAACATGATATTGCCCTCCCGTATATGGTGAGGGTATCTACTGCTTGTGTTCGTGTTCGCCAAACCCTGTCTTGGCCATACAGTTCACCAGATGTCTCCCCAATTGAGAACATTTGGAGCATTATAGACAGGGCCCTCCAACGAGTTCTGGATTTTGGAATTTTGACTATCTAACGCGCCAGTTGGACACAGTTTGGCACCATATCCCTTAGGAGAACATTCAACAAATCTATCAACCACTGCCAAGGCGAATAACTGCTTGCATAAGGCCTAGAGGTGGAACAACTCATTATTGACTTGTTCAATTGTGAAGTTCTTTTGTTGCATCCATTTTTCCTAAAACTGTTATCATTTGTTTGTTTGTAAATGTAGTACATCACATCTTCAGATTTCTGTCCCATTCGGATGATTCCTTCAGGTGCCTCTCTAAGAATTTGTATAGAATGGTGTAATTTCTGCCTACTTTGTTCGATAGCGCTGAAGTTCTAATTGCTTACATCTCTGAGCCTTTAGTAAACATCATCCCTCCCGAGTTCGAGTCTCGGTCGGGCACACAGTTTTAATCTGCCAGGAAGTTTCATATCAGCGCACACTCCGCTGCAGAGTGAAAATCTCATTCTGGGATCATGCCAACTTTTTGTTGTTGCTCGCCACTTTCCTGGTGTTGCAGTTTTAAGGAGCATGTCATTTCGTCTTTGTCACAGACACTAAGTTGTCTCCTGATAATGGATTAAGAAGCCGAAAGCCGGTTTTTGAGAAAATAACTGTTGCAGCAAATGGAGAAACGTTACATGAATTTTTGTTGTTATTGTCATGTAATGCCAAGTGTAGATGGAAAATTCAATTAATATTTAAATGCAGTTTCATTGAAATTAATGTTGTTCTTGTTGTGGTCCTCAGTCCTGAGACTGGTTTGATGCAGCTCTCCATGCCACTCTATCCTGTGCAAGCATCTTCATCTCTCAGTACCTACTGCAACTTACATCCTTCTGAATCTGCTTAGTGTATTCATCTCTTGATCTCCCTCTACGATTTTTACGCTCCACGCTGCCCTCCAGTACTATATTGGTGATCCCTTGATGCTTCAGAACATGTCCTACCAACCGATCCATTCTTCTCGTCAAGTTGTGCCACAATCTTCTCTTCTCCCCAATCCTATTCAATACCTCCTCATTAGTTATGTGATCTACCCATCTAATCTTCAGCATTCTTCTGTAGCACCACATTTCGAAAGTTTCTATTCTCTTCTTGTCCAAACTATTTATTGTCCATGTTTCACTTCCATACATGGCTACACTCCATACAAATACTTTCAGAAATGGCTTCCTGACACTTAAATCTATACTCGATGTTAACAAATTTCTCTTCTTCAGAAACGTTTTCCTTGCCATTGCCAGTCTACATTTTATATCCTCTCTACTTCGACCATCATCAGTTATTTTGCTCCCCAAATAGCAAAACTCCTTTACTACTTTAAGTGTCTCATTTCCTAATCTAATTCCCTCAGCATCTCCCGACTTAATTTGACGACGTTCCATTATCCTCGTTTTGCTTTTGTTGATGTTCATCTTGTACCCTCCTTTCAAGACACTGTCCATTCCGTTCAACTGCTCTTCCAAGTCCTTTGCTGTCTCTGACAGAATTAAAATGTCATCGGCGAACCTCAAAGTTTTTATTTCTTCTCCATGGATTTTAATACCTACACCGGATTTTGGTTTTGTTTCCTTTACTGCTTGCTCAATATACAGATTGAATAACATCGGGGAGAGGCTACAATCCGTCTTGCTCCCTTCCCAATAACTGCTTCCCTTTCATGTCCCTCGACTCTTATAACTCCCATCTGGTTTCTGTACAAATTGTAAATAGCCTTTCGCTCCCTGTATTTTATCCCTGCTACCTTTAGAATTTGAAAGAGAGTATTCCCATCAACATTGTCAAAAGCTTTCTCTAAGTCTACAAATGCTAGAAACGTAGGTTTGCCCTTCCTTAATCTAGCTTCTCAAATACGTTGTAGGGACAGTATTGCCTCACGTGATCCAACATTTCTACGGAATCCAAACTGATCTTCCCCGAGGTCGGCTTCTACCAGTTTTTCCATTCGTATGTAAAGAATTCGCATTAGTATTTTGCAGCTGTGACTTATTAAACTGATAGTTCGGTAATTTTCACATCTGTCAACACCTGCTTTCTTTGGGATTGGAATTATTATATTCTTCTTGAAGTCTGAGGGTATTTCGCTTGTCTCGTACGTCTTGCTCACCAGATGGAAGAGTTTTGTCAGGACTGGCTCTCCCAAGGCCGTCAGTAGTTCCAATGGAATGTTGTCTACTCCGGGGGCCTTGTTTCGACTCAGGTCTTTCAGTGCTCTGTCAAACTCTTCACGCAGCATCGTATCTCCCATTTCATTTTCATCTACATCCTCTTCCATTTCCATAATATTGTCCTCAAGTACATCGCCCTTGTATAGACCCTCTATATACTCCTTCCACCTTTCTGCTTTCCCTTCTTTGGTTAGAACTGGGTTTCCATCTGAGCTCTTGATGTTCATACAAGTGGTTCTCTTATCTCCAAAGGTCTCTTTAATTTTCCTGTAGGCAGTATCTATCTTACCCCTAGTGAGATAAGCCTCTACAGCCTTACATTTGTCCTCTAGCCATCCCTGCTTAGCCATTTTGCACTTCCTGTATATCTCATTTTTGAGACGTTTGTATTCCTTTTTGCCTGCTTCATGTACTGCATTTTTATATTTTCTCCTTTCATCAATTAAATTCTTCTGTTACCCAAGGATTTCTACTGCCCTTCGTCTTTTTACCTACTTGATCCTCTGCTGCCTTCACTACTTCATCCCTCAAAGCTACCCATTCTTCTTCTACTGTATTTCCTTCCACCAATCCTGTCAATTTTTCCTTTATGCTCTCCCTGAAACTCTGTACAACATCTGGCTCTTTCAGTTTACCCAGGTCCCATCTCCTTCAATTCCCACCTTTTTGCAGTTTCTTTAGTTTTAATCTACAGGTCATAACCAATAGATTGTGGTCAGAGTCCACATCTGCCCCTGGAAATGTCTTACAATTTAAAACCTGGCTCCGAAATCTCTGTCTTACTATTATATGATCTATCTGATACCTTTTAGTATCTCCAGGGTTCTTCCATGTATACAACCTTCTATCATGATTCTTAAACCAAGTGTTAGCTATGATTAAGTTATGCTCTGTGCAAAATTCTACCAGGCGGCTTCCTCTTTGATTTCTTAGCCCCAACCCATAGCCACCTACTACGTTTCCTTCTCTCCCTTTTCTTACACTCGAATTCGAGTCACCCATTACTGTTAAATTTTCATCTCCCGTCACCATCCGAATAATTTCTTTTATTTCATCAGACATTTCTTCAATTTCTTCGTCATCTGCAGAGCTAGTTGGCATATAAACTTGTATTACTGTAGTAGTGTGGGCTTCGTATCTATCTTGGCCACAATAATGCGTTCACTATGCTGTTTGTAGTAGCTTACCCACATTCCTATTTTCCTATTAATTATTAAACCGACTCCTGCATTACCCCTATTTGATTTTATGTTTATAACCCTGTAGTTACCTGACCAGAAGTCTTGTTCCTCCTTCCACCGAACTTCACTAATTCCCACTATATCTAACTTTAACCTATCCATTTCTCTTTTTAAATTTTCTAACCTACCTGCCCGAATGAGTGATCTGACATTCCACGCTCCGATCCGTAGAATGCCAGTTTCATTGTAAATAATGAAACCCTTTCGAAAATCAACGTAGGCTTATTATGCCAAGGGCTTTTCTTGCACCTCACATACATGTACCAGAATGAGAAGTGCTCCTATCGTAGCACAAAAAAAGTCGAATATATCCTGATCAGTGTTACTGGTTAAAAGTTTATAGGTAGCTTTTCGACTTATCTGTCATCTTCGAAGACGTTTAAATCAAAACATCTAGATGTATTCTGTTTTACTTGTTAGATTAGTGCAAACGTCAATTAATATGATGCAGCATGTCAAGTAAGCTAACATGGTACATGATGTCGACACATGCCGTCATGCCGTCTAGAATTTCATTTCTCATGTCTTGTAATATATCCAAAGTTCCATTAAAGTTTGGGGTGCATGGATCCTCATTCTGTGATACTTACTATTATAGATGCACGCCCAATCTCGGATACTTTCTATTCTAGTTGCATCCCACTCTCCAGAACCGTACAAAGTGTTGTCTCTTTGTCCCTACATCCCTCACCGTACATGAAAACGGGGATGCGTCCAAGAGAGCTCACTGCGCTGACGAAGTAGGGTTAACTCGTAAACAAACCGCCAATATGTCAAGATATTTTGATATAAATGTGGTTGAAGCAGCCAGATAAGTCGAAGAGCTATTTCCTCTCTTTTACATCTCTAACTAAGTGCAGGGAATATTCACCTTTTTTTGTGCTACGAAAGGAGCAATTTTCATTCTGGTTCCCAACTTTTACACTACCGTAATTTTGACATTGACCGCCATAGTTTGGCATACGATGTAGAGATTTGTTGACTTGCGCGACGACTGATCCTGTTTAAGTTGCTTTATTGTCTTTCGAACCATATTGCTTATATGTGGCAACGTATAAAGCTTTCACAAAATAACACAACGAGCATTAATTACAAAATTTGAACTGATTCGCACAAGTCTGAAACACAGAAGAGCCGCGCTTATGAAAACGTACAGAAAACGTGATTTTTGCACGTAACACCCGAATAAAGCTAGATTTCTGACAACGAGTTTTCAATTTTATCGTAAGAATGCACAATTTATTTGTGTGATTCACTGTAGACTGTTTCCGCGCATTCTGTTCATATGAGAACGAATTTCACGTGCTATTTCGATAATGAATAAAAATTATAGCATAAAAAACTCTCTTCTGACTTTATCCATTCATCTACTTAGCGTAAAGTTTGAACTAAGTCGCACAACTTTAGAGTACAGAAGTGGCGCGTTTCAAAATCCTCTCAGGAAAATTTGTTTGGTCTAAAATCCAGACGGAAAAAGCCATTTTTTCAACAGATTAAGACAAAGGTATCAAATTTGTATCATCAGTCTCGCTCCAGTCCGCAGTTGTTTAAGGATGACTGTTCTTGCACATAAAATCCGAACGAGGGCGACTGTTTTTTCATTTAAAACGTGAACGGCGCACACACAAATGGTATCATTATCTGAGCATTAATTTCAGCCCAATTAGAATCTTTTGAAAAATGAATTAATAGATTCGCACAATTTGCCTGGGCACCAGATCCGGTTCGTGTTAAAACCTCGCTTAATATACTGTAACATAGCTAGGGTGAGACAGGTGTTCGAATGGCTACACAAATGGCTGCTGTTCCAGCAATTTTCAAATGTCAACATTGGTGATGTATGTGTCAAATTTAAAACCTGCTTCGTGGTCCGTGGGGACTGGCACTTGTTCACACACACACACACACACACACACACACAAACACACACACACACACACACACGCACGCACACACGTCGTACGTTTACATATATTTTCTTCCACATCACAACCTCCTTCCAAGCATACACTACATAAAACGTCTTGCATGTAAAAAACACTACTAACAGCTAACTTCCTGGTCCTTGCAGGTGGCGTTGAATGCATTTGCAAGGACCGGGAACGTAGCTGTTAATAGTGTTTTTACATGCATGATGTGTTATAGAATGTGTTCTTGGGAGAATGTTGTGACGTG